>NW_022437018.1:470685-566596 GCF_009761245.1 Sapajus apella
AAAAAAAAAAAAAAAGAAAAACTTTTTCTTTAATTTTAAAAAGACCTAGATATAGAATAGAAGGAAGGTAAATATTAATCTGTCTGTATAAGACTGGATGGTAAACAAAAAGACTTCTAAGAGTAGTACAACATAACTAAAAGTTACTAAAGAAGTCCAATATAACTTCCGTTCCTGAAGGTTGGGATGAAGTACAAGAAAGGCCTTTACTCTCATGGTTATGACAATTTCTGTGGGGATAAAATGAGTAAAGAAGCTTTGATGAATAGAGTTTCAGAGGAAAATAAAACTTGAACTTTCATAAATAAGCAGAGAACCATGACAGCTTCCCTGCCTTGGGCAAACACCTTGGCCTAAATACAGGTGATCTTCCATTAGACAAATATATTTTGTTAGGCAAGCAGAAACCAGCCAAGCTGTACACAACAGTGTGGGATAGCAGGATGGACTAGAGACTGTAATAATCCCAACACAAAAAGAGATTGGTTGGCCCAATAAGTCTCCCATATTACTCACCCTGCAACATAATCCCTCAAGTTTGAGAAGACAGAGATGGTAATCTCTGGTATTCTCTAAGCAAATAAATTCCAGAATTCAAATAAAGCAACAGTAAATCAAGAGTATCTAAACCTGCAACCAAATCCCCACCCCCAGCTCAAAAACTGTCAAGATAAAAAAAGGAGGCCCCCTGGAAGGCTGAACCAGTAACAGATACACTGAATCTGAGACCACAGCCTAGCACTAGCTCAACTAAACTCAGTCCCTTACCCTAAACACAGAAAAGGGCATGTACTCCATGGGGGAATCAAAACAAAGCAAAAAAATAGTACATATCAATTCCCACTGTTCGTTAAATAAAATGCCCTAAATTTAGGAAAAAATTATGACACATACTCAAAATATCCGGAAAACATGAAGCACAATCAAGAGAAAACATAATAAGTAGGAGATGACACATAGATGACCAAGTCATTCTAATTAGCAAGCAAGCATGTTAAAACAAAAATTATAAATATGCTAAAGATATTTATAAATACTCTTTCACTGGAAATTTTTGTTTGAGTGAATTTGTTCATCCGTCGCTGGGGCAGCGTCTGCAGGTCAGTCCCCGACATTTCCCGAAGTAGCTATACTGATTTACATATCTAGCAACTGTTACTGTTCCCTTTCTCCACATCCTTGGCAGCATCTGCTACTTTTTTACTTCTCTTTAAAAATTGGTTTTTTGTTTGTTTGTTTTCGAGATAAGGTCTCACTTTGTAACAGAGGCTGGAGCACAATGGCACAATCATAGTTCACTGCATCCTCCAACCCTTGGGCTCAAGCAATCCTCTCACCCCAGCCTCCCAAGGCTGAGATTACAGGCATAAGCCACAACACTCAGCTTGACTTTTTAATAACAGCCATTTTAACTAGCATGAGATAATATCTCACTGTTTTTTAGATTTAAATTTCTCTTATGATTAGTGATGTTGAGCAGTTTTCATATCCCAATTGGTCACTTATATGTCTACTTTTGAGAGATGTCTACTCAGAATCTTTGTCTAGTTTTAATTGGATTATTATTTTTGCTGTTAGGTTGAGTTCTTTATATATTCTGCTTATTAATCTGTTCTCACATGGATAGCTTGCAAATATTTTCTCCCATTCTGTAGGCTGTCACTCTGTTGATTGTTTCCTTTGTAGTTCATAAGCTTTTTGGCTTGATGTAACCCCATTTGCATATGTTTGCTTTTGTTGCATGTACCTTCGAGGTATTACCCAAAAAATCTTTGCCCAGACAATAATTTTAATTTTCTTCTAGTAGTTTCATGTTTTACATCCAAGCCAATCAAACAGACATTGGCATATATATATATATATATATATATGCGCCAATGTCTATTTTATATATATATATATATAGCATATGGTAAGAGATAGAGGTCTAGTTTCATTTTTCTGCTTATGAATATCCAGTTTTCCCACCCCATTTATTGAAGACACCATACCTTCCCCAGTTTATGTGCTTGGCACCTTTGTCAAAAATCAGTTGGTTGGAAATGTATGAATTTATTTCCAAGTTCTCTATTATGTTCCATTAAACTATGTGTCTGTTTCTGTGTTAGTGCCATACTGTTTTGGATATTATAACTATGTAGTAAATTTTGAAGCCAAAATTAAATACATAGTTAAATAAAGATGTTTCCATCTTTATTCTTTTTACTCAGGATTTCTTTGGGTATTTGAGGTTTTCTGTGGTTCCACAGAAATTTAGGACTTTTTTCTATTTCTCTGAAGAGTGTCTTTGGTGACTGGATAGGGATTACATTGACTCTGTAGACTGCTTTGGTAGTATGGACATTTTAATGACATTATTCTTCCAATCCATGAACATACCTTTTCATATTATGTGTCTTCTTCAATTCTTAGGTTTCATTATAAAGATATTTCACTTTTCTGGTTAAATTTTTTCCTAGAGTTTGTTGTTGTTAACTGCTGTAAATGAGATTGCTTTTTAAATTTCTTTTTCAGGTTATTCACCGCAGCTCTATAGAAATGTAGATTTTTGTATGTTGACTTGTACCTTGCAGCTTTGTTGAATTCTTTCATCAGCTCTAACAGTATTTTGGTGGAGTCTTTAGATTTTTCTAAATATAAGATCATGTTGTCTACAAACAAGGATAGTTTGACTTCTTTCTGTCTTATTTCCTTCTCTTAACAAATTGCTCTTACTAGGACTTCCACTCATATGTTTAATAGAGTGGTGAAAATGGGCATCCTTGTCTTGTTCTAAGAGCTCAGAGGAAGGGATTCAGTTTTTCCCAATTCAGTATTATATTAGCTATGAGTTTTCACAAATGGCCTTTATTGTTCTTAAGTGTGTTCCTTCTATACACAGTTTGGTGAGAGTTTTTATCAGGAAGAAATGTTGAATTTTATCAAATCTTTTTAGCATCTATTGAAATAATTATACGGTTTCTGTCCTTTATTCTATGAATGCGATGTACCATGTTTCTTAATTTGCCATGGTATGTCAAACCATCCTTAAGAGACTTTCAGCCTATTTCACTTCTAATTTTGGTTTTGGTTTGTTCTTGCTCTTCTAGCTCAAGGTGCATCATTAGTTTATTTGAAGTCTTCCTACATTTTGATGTAGGTGTTTATTACTATAAACTTCCCTCAAAGAACTGCTTTTCTTACCTCCCATGTGTTGGTATGCTGTGTTTCCATTTTCATTTGTCCAAAGGAATTTTATAATTTATCTTAATTTCTTAATTGACTCCATTCATTGTTCAGGAGCATGTTGTTTAGTTTCCATAAATTTGTACTATTTCCAACGTTCCTTCTATTATTGGTTTCTAGGTTTATTCCATGTGGTCAGAAAAGATACTTGCTATAATTTTTTTTTATTTTTTTCAGTCCCTAGGATTTTTATTAAAATATTCCTAATCTGAGAAATACAAAGCTGGGAACCATGGGAACAGGCGATAACAAGAATTTCAATTATTTTAATGCCAATATGCACAATATAAACCAGATGTCGTCAAACCTTACAGCTTTCTGGGACCAATCTTTAAGACGCAAATGCAGTAGTAGGAAATTACCCTGCCCTTCCCACCAGCCAGTATTTCTGTTGTTTTCTCCAGAGAAGACATTCTCTTTTTTTTTCTTTTTAATTGCATTTTAGGTTTTGGGGTACATGTGAAGAACATACAAGATTGTTGCATAGGTACACACATATTATTTTTATTGTTATAAATGTGTTAAGACTTGCTTTGTGACTTAACACATGATTTATCCTGGAGAATGCTCCATGTGCTGTTTAGAAAAATGTGTATTCTGCAACTGTTTAATGCAATATTCTGTAAATGTCTGTTAGGTCCATTTAGCTTACAGTCCAGTTTAACTCTGAAGATTGTTGATTTTTCTGTCTGGATCATGTGTCCCTTGCTGCAAATGGGGTGTTGAAGTCCCCTACTGTTACTGTATTACAGTCAATTTTTCCCTTTAGGTCCATTAGTATGTTCAATACATTTGGGTGCTCCAGTGTTGACTACCTACACATTTACAACTATCATAGCCTCTTGCTCTACTACTGACTCCATCATTATGTAACAGATGGCCTCCTTTGTTCTCTGTAGCATTGCTGACTTAAAGTTTATTTGATCTGATACAATCACAGCTACTCCAGTTCCTTTTTGGTTGGCATTTGCATGGAATATCTTTGCATCCTTTGCTTTCAATCTGTGCATGTCTTTAAAGGTAAAGTGAGTTTCCTGCACACAGCATATAGTTGGGTCTAGTTTTATTATCCATTCAGCAACTCTATGTCTTTTTATTGGAGAATTTAATACATTTACAATCAAGGTGTGATAGGTAAGGGTTTACTAATGTCATTTTGCTAGTTGTTTTGTGGTTGTTTTGTAGATCTTTTCTTCCTTTATTCTTCTTACTGTCTTCCTTTGTAGTTAAAGATTTTTTCTACTGGTATGTTATGATTCTGTGCCATTTATTTTTAGTGTCTCTCTTACAGGTTTTTTGGTTTGCGCTTATCACAAGGCTTGTAAAAAACATCTTGTAGTTATAATAGGTTATTTTGAACTGATAACAACCCAATGTGGATTGCCAGGTATCAAAAACAAACTCTATACTTTAACACCATATCACCCCCTGTACTTTGACTTTTATGTTTCAATTTATACCTTTTCATATTGCCTCTTAACCAATTGTTGCAGTTATTGTTTTTAAGGGTTTTGTTTTTTAGTCTTCATATTTAAGATATAAGTGGTTTTATTTACCACAATTATAGTATTATTCTGAATTTGACTGTTTTACTTTTTTTTATTTTTAGGCTCATGGGTCCATGTACATGTATGATCTGTATGAAAATTGTGTGTCATGAAAGTTTGGTGTACAGACTATTTCATCACACAGATAACAAGCATAATACCAAATAGGTAGTTGTTTTACTTTTATCTATGATTTTTTTTTTGAGATGGAATCTCTTGTTGTCGCCCAGGCTGGAGAACAATGGTACAATCTAGGCTCCCTGCAACCTTCACCCTCTGGGTTTAAGCAATTCTCCTGCCTCAGCCTCCCAAGTACCTGGGATTACAGGTGCCCACCACCACACCTGGCTAATTTTAGTATTTCTAGTAGAGACAGCGTTTCACCATGTCAGCCAGGCTGGTCTCAAACTCTTGACCTCAGATGATCTGCCTGCCTCAGCCTACCAAAGTGCTAGAATTACAGGCATGAGCCACTGCACCCAGTCTTATCCATGAGTTTTTTAACTTTAGATGTTTTATTGTTACATCTTAGCATCCATTTCCTTCAGATTGAAGAACTCCCTCTAGCAGTCTGATATGGTTTGGCTGTATCCCCATCCAAATCTTACCATCAATTGTAATAATCCTTATTATTACAAGGGCAATACCAGGTGGAGATAACTGAATTATGAGGGTGGTTTCCCCCATATAATTCTTGTGGTAGTGAATAAATCTCATGAGATGTGATAGTTTTATAAATGTGAGTTTATCTGCACAAGCTGTCTTGCCTGCTGCTATGTAAGGTATGACTTTACTCCTCATTCACCTTCCCTCATGATTGTGAGGCCTCCCCAGACATGTGGAACTGTGAGTCAATTAAATCTCATTCCTTTACAAATTACCCAGTCTCAGATATGTCTTTATTAGCAGCATGAGAACAGACTAATACACAGTTCTTATAAAACAGGTCTGGCATTGATGAATTCCCTCAACTTTTGTTTGTCTGGAAAAATCTTTATCTTTCCTTTGTGTTTGAAAAATGGTTTTACTGGGCCAGGCGCAGTGGTTCACACCTATAATTCTAGTACTTTGGGAGGCTGAGGCGGGTGGATTGCCTGAGCTCAGGAGTTTGAGAGCAGCCTGGGCAACACAGTGAAACCCTGTCTCTACTAAAATACAAAAAATTAGCCAGGCATGACAGCGCGTGCCTGTAGTCCCAGCTACTCAGGAGTCTGAGGCAGGAGAATTGCTTGAACCAAAAGGTGGAGGCTGCCGTAAGCCAAGATAACACCACTGCATTTCAGCCTGGGTGACAGAGCAAGACTCCATCTCCAAAAAAAAGGAAGAAAGAAAAAGAAAAATAGCTTTACTGGGTACAATATTCTTGGATGACAATTTTCCTCCCTCCCTCCCTTCCTTCCTTCAAATATAGCATTCCAGTCTCTCCTGACCTGCAGGGTTTCTACTGAGGAATCCAATGAAAGCTATATTGGGCTCCATTGACTGAGACATTCTTTTCTCTTGATGGTTTGAGTATTTCTTGTCTTTGATTTTTGCTAATTTGATTATAATGTACCTTGGGGAATTCCCTCTCTAGGTTGAATTTGACTGGTAACCTTGGAGCTTTCTTTACCTGGATGTTGTCGCCTTTCTTCAGATTTTGGAAATTTTCAGCCATCATTTCCTTAAATTTGCCTTCTAGGCCTTTTTCACTCTCATCTCCTTTAAAAATTCCAATTACCAGAGGTTGCTTCCCTTATTGGTGTCTCATAATTCTTGTAGGTCCTCTTCATTCTTTATTCTTTTCTTTTTGCTCTTCTGTTTAGGTAACTTCATAGCTCCTACCCTCAAACTCATTAATTCTTTCCTCATTTGATCAAGTTCGCTGTTGAAACTTTCTAATGAGTTTTTCCATTCAGTTATGGTACTCTTCATTTATAGGATCTGTATTTTGTAAAAAATAATTTCTATTTTTAGAAATAATTTTGTCAAACTTCTCTTTTTGTTCCTGGGCTGTTTTCCAAATTTCATTTAGATTTCTATCCATATTTTCTTGTGATTCCCTAAACTTCTTCAAAAAAATTATTCTAAATTCTCTTTCAAGCATCTTGTAGATCTTTAGTTCTTCTAGTTCATTACTGGTGTTCAGTTGGTTTCTTTTAGTAGTATCATATTTTGTTGGATTTTCACAATCCTTGCATCTTTATGTTGATGCCTGCACATTTGAAGAAACAGTTATCTCTTGTAGTTTTTGCAGATGTTCTTTATTGGTATTAGACCTTTATTTTTTAGTATCAGAACTTAAAAATGGCCTGTTGTTTCCTCCTGTTCAGTGGATGACTTATAGTAAGTACTGGAACTAAAACACTGCACTAAAATAATTCATTGCACTCTCATTGTTTTCTGGTCTGAGGAAGACTTATAGTGAACACTGTAGCATAAATGCGGTTATAGGATGAAAGTGCTGTCCTGCCATTGTTTCACACTCTAGGAAAGATTTACAGTGAGCACCAAAGCTTAAACACTGCCCCAGAACTACACTGCTGCCCTACCACTGTTTCTCAAACCTGGGAAAACTTAGGTGGGCAGTGCAACTTAATCATGGCTCTTAGTTGTTTCCATCCAGGGAAGGTTCCACGCAAGCACCTGGCCTTTGTGGAAAACCTGGGATTCAGGCTTTCCCATAGACTATGCCTCTGCAGCTCTATGGCATCAGCCAGTCTCTTCAGCATGGTTTCCCAGTTGATTGGAACACTGAGTAGCCACAAAGAAACACACACCTGTCACTGCAATCACCGACTCACTTTTGCTCCAATACACCCCAGTTGGTTCAGCCCTTCTGGCATTTCCAGTGGTTTCTGTGAGATGGAACTGGAATGAGCTTTCCATAAAGATTCCCAGACCAGTGAGAAGATCGAACATCCACCTGCAGTTCTCTCCTCTCACCTCAGAAACCATGGATCTAGGGAGATTTTCTGTGAGTGGTGTTATGCCAGCTTGGGGGAGGGGATGGCACAGTCTGAAATTATGATTTCCCTCATCAGTCAAATACCCTCTCAGGTCTGTGGACACAGGAGATTTCTCTGATTTTCCCCCAAGTTCTCATGTATTCAGACTGGTGCTCTTGTCTTTGAATGATTTCTAATTGTATTTTTACAAAAGCAGTGATGGTAGGGGATCCTGTATTCTGCCACCTTGATGATATCACCATCTAGGTGATTTATATTTCCTTTTTTTTTTTTTTTGTAAATTTCTCCTAAAAATTTCTATGATAAACATATATTACCTAGGTATGGTAGCTCACACCTATAATCCTAACACTTTGAAAGGCTGAGACAGGAGGAAAACTGGAACCCAGGAGTTCAAGACCAGCCTGGGCAAAATAGTGAGATCCCATCTCTACAAAAAAATAAAAATAAAAATTAGCCAGGCAAGTTGGCACATGCCTGTGGTCTCAGCTACTTGAGAGGTTGATATGGGAGGATCACTTGAGCCCAGGAGGTTGAGGCGGCAATAGGCTGTGATCGCACCACTGCACTCCAGTCTGAGTGTAAGAGACCCTGCCTCTAAAAACAAACAGAACAAAACAAACATCTATTGCTCTTATTATTAGAGAAGAAAACCTGTGATAAAAGAAAGAAAGTATATACATACTAAGAGAAACATAGATTCTGTTTAATCTTAATTATGTAAAGAGGGTATTTAAAAAGATAAAGAACAGCCAGGCCCAGTGGCTGTAATCCCAGCACTTCCAGAGGCCAAGGCGGATTGACTGCCTGAGGTCAGAAGTTCAAAACCAGCCTGGCCAACCTGGTGAAACCCTATCTCTACTAAAAATGGTGTGGTGGCAAACACCTGTAGTCCCAGCAACTCAGGAGGCTGAGGCAGGAGAATTACTTGAACTTGGGAGGCGGAGGTTGCAGTGAGCCAAGATCACACCACTGTACTCCAGCCTGGGCAACAGAGCAAGACTCCATCTCGATAAATAAATAAATAGGATAAAAAACATTTTTAAAATGTGAGAAAGGGACTGAGAAAATATTTGACAAGGCAATGGCTGATATGTTCTAAAAGTATTAAGAAACATAAAAACATACAGCCAAGATGTTCAGAGAATCCCAAACAGACAGAAAAAAAATCAAACCCCTAGACACTTTTTAACAAATGAGTTAAAAGTGAAAGAATGGAAAAGATGTATCATGCAATTATTGCTCATAAGAACATTTGATACAGTATTATTATATATCAGACTATAGAGTATTAGAGACAGCAGACTACAAGAAACAGACCATTATATATAAAGAGAGACATTTCGTAACAATAAAAAGGTCAGTTCATTAAGATGATACAAAAACCTTAAATGTGTGTGTACCAAATTATTTGGTGCTTCAAATTACATGAAGCAAAAACTGACAGAACTGAAAGGACAGACAAATCCACAAAGGACAAACCTATAATTACTCTCTCAATAATTGATAAAACAAATAGAATACTAGTAATGATATATAAAATTTGAACAGCAACAAACAAGTTGACCAAATTGACACCTGTAAAATGAATGGTATAGCCAACAGAATCTATATTCTTTTAATATATAAAGGGAGCATTTACCAAGATTGACTGTGTGCTGGCTCATAAAACAAGACTAAAAACTAACAAGGTTGGAATCATAGAGAATATCGATAAAGGGAGTATTTTCTAATCACAATGGAAATGATAAGATAGTTGGGAAAATACCAAATAGTTGGAAAGTAAACAATACCCTTCTAATTATCCATGGATCAAAGTTCACAAGGGAAATTAGAAAGTATTTTCAATTAAATTATAATAAAAACAATGTTATCAAAATTTGTGGAACACAGCTCAAGTATCACTTAGAACTTAAACGGAAATGGGCAGTTTTAAATGCTTGCATTAGAACAAAAAGGAGGTATCCAATTTAAGATGTCAGAAAAAGAACATATTAATTCCAAATAAATAGAAAGATAGGAATCAAAAATCAAAGAAATGAGAAATGGACAATGATGAAAAATCAATGAAATAAAAAAGTGATTCTTTTAGATCATTCCAGGAATATAAGTTGGTTTAAATATTTCAAAATGAATAAATATACTGATGTTTTGAGGAGACAGTTCTCACTGAGGAAAAAGGGAGATGTAAATACAGAATGGGGGAAGGCAAAAAAGAACCTTGTGGTGTTAAATTTAAATTATAGGTATGAGGATTAACTCAAATGTTTAAGAATATGAAATTATGCATTTCTTAGTCCAGTCTGTGAAAGGACAAACAGCAGTCACACCCAAGGAACCATGAACACACCTAGCGGCCAGACCATAGTTTCTAAATACCATTCATCCTGCTGTTAAAGGAACAAGGGTTTCTTGAAGAAAAATGGCTCATTTCAGGGCCAAGACGGGGAAAACACAAAAGAAATGTGGTACATCTTTTTATGACAGAAAGTTAAAAAATGCTTTAAAAGAAAATAACAGGAAATATCAAAAAGACACAGGAGCCAGCTTGAAGTTCCCACTGCTCAAATCTGAGACAACCTTAACATCAAAAGCAGCAGCAATAATAATGAATAATATCTATCCATTAAAGCATGAAAAAAATCCACCTTAACAATGAATGAATGAATGAGGAGAGAAATCTAGTCCTTCATGTAGAATGCCAACTAACAAACATAATAGGAATGAAGGCTGGCAGAATGGCTCATGCCTATAATGCCAGCACTTTGAGAGGCTGAGGAGGGTGGATCGCATGAGCTCAGGAGTTCAAGACCAGCCTGGCCAACATGGTAAAACCCTGTCTCTACCAAAAAAAAAAAAAAAAAAAAAATAGCCAGTCATGGTGGTGCATGCCTATAGTCCCGGCTACTCAGGAGGCTTAGGTGGGAGGATCGCTTGAGGCTAGGAGGTGGAGGTTGCAGTGAGCTATGAGAGCACCACTGCACTCTGGCCTGGGTAACAGAGCAAGACCCCTTCTCAAAATAAACAAAAACAAAAACAAATGTAACAGGAATGATAGTTAGATTACTATTTTGCAATTATCATAGTGCTATATGAGCCTGTCACATATTATCAGCCAAGGTAAAATTTCATGAGGAACAGGATATGTAACAGTCTCAAAAATAGTCCTCTCAAATTATTTAACAGCAAAAATGATAATGTTCCTGTGGCAAAACCTGGCAGAAATCACTTAACCAGGTGATCAAGGTTACCTCACCAATAATGCACCTGACATCCTATGTCTTATGATATGAATGCTTTGAGGACATGACATAGTCATATAATAGTTTCACCAAAAATGCATAATCTGAATATAATCATAACAGAACAATCAGACAAACCTAATTTAAAGAACACTCTAAAATGTCATACACCTATACTCTTCAAAAAATTTCATGGTTATGAAAGATACAGAAAGAAGTGCTCCCAATAACAGGAGCTCCCAATAACTAAAGAATCATGAAAATGAAATGCAATGTGTGATCCTGGATGAGGGAAAGTGCTGTAAATGGTATTACTAGAATAATGACAAAAGACAAATGTTAAATAGTCTGAATTTTGTAATTTTACTATGGTTAGGTCAGAAAATTGTCTTATTTTTATGCAATATACACAATTATTTAGAGGAAAGGGGTTGTGATGTCTAAAATTTAATCTGAAATGTTTCTGCACAATCATCATAAAGTAATAAAGCCTATGGAGCAAAATTAATATTAACAACTGATAAATCCAGATGAATGGCATACATTAGTTCACTGTACTATTCTGGCATCTTTTTAACACATTTAAATTTTTTTCAAAAAAAACCTTAAGGCAGTACAATTTATAGTAAAATCAAATACTTAAGGAAAAGCCTAGTAAACATTATGTAAGACCTGTACACTAAAAACTGACTCACTGAGAGAAATTAAAGGACTAAATAGAGAGATATACCACGTTCAAGTATTGGAAGACTCAATATTGTGAAGAAATCAATTCTCACCAAAGCAATCTACAGATTGAAGGCAATGCCAAATAAAATCTCATCAGGCTTCTGGTGGAAAGTAACAAGTTGATTTAAAATCTGTATGTAAATGCAAGGGACCAGAAAAAGCCAAGACAATCTTGAAATAGTAAATGGGATACATCAAGACTTATTATAAAATAACTCAAATCAAGATCATGAAGTAGGATAAACAAGCCAACAAAAATAAAAGGCCAAAAGCAAATCCAGGAAATTGACTGAATAAGCACAGCTGAGCTATTACAAAAAAAAAAGAGAAGGAACTCTATGAACTGATACGTATGGATTTCTAGGATACAGTCTTAAGTCTTACAAGCAATGTGCAAAATAGTATATACAGCATACTATCTCATGTATCATAAAGAAAGGGAAATAAAACTTATATAGATCTATTTAATTCTGCAAAAAGAAACTCAAAAAGGATAAATCAGAAAACAATGAAATTGATTACCTGCAAGAGATGCTGAGGAACGGATGGGTGAAGAGATAAGGGAGTGACACTTCTGATTATACTTTTCTGTAAAGTTTTGTTTTTTGGAAGCGTGTTAATGTTATAAGCTTTCAAACATATAATTAAGTAAACAAAATTTGAGAAGTCAGAGATATGAATTTAAACAGAAACAAATGATCCCAACCATATTTCAAATGAATACGACTGCTGCAAAAAAGGAGAAAAAGAAATAACAACCAAAAAAATTTTAAAAAGTCTCATTCTGTAGCCCAGGCTGTAGTGCTGTGTGTGGCACAATCTCAGTTCACTGCAACCTCCACTCCCAGGTTCAAGTGATTCTCCTGCCTCAGCCTCCTGAGTAGCTGGGACTACACGCGCCACCAACACATCCACCTAATTTTTGCATTTTTTGTAGAGGCAGGATTTCACCATGTTAGCCAGGCTGGTCTCGATCTCCTGGCCTCAAATGATCCTCCTGCCTTGACCTCCCAAAGTGCTGGGATTACAGGCATGATGAGCCACCGTCCCCAGCCCCAAGTAACTTTTGAACACAGTTTTCAACAACATACCCTCAGTATAAGAAATTCTCATCCTAAATTCTTTATTCTAGGTTTGTTTCCTGAAGTAGTGTGGGTATAGAAATTCTGAAAATTATAGGACTGAGCAAAAGAATAAACATATTAATATCACTGGGAGCCAGGATTCTCACTATAGAAAAAGGGAAATACAAATTTAGAATCAAGGAAAAGGAAGAGCTCTGGGATTTAAATGAAATTTGAATATGAAATTATAATTTCTAAAATATTTATACATAATTTAAAAATCACGTTCATTGAAAAGGCCTGGAGCAAATGATACTCCCAACAGCTATGACAATACCTAATAGCCCAGATTTTGGTTTCTAAACACCATTTTACACTAAAAAGAAACCAGGGCTCCTCAGAGAAAAAATGGTTGATTCTAGGACTGGAGAAGGAAAGTTATGAGATAATTCTAAAAAAACCTGTTGTGACAGAAAGGAAGTGCTCTCAATGGTCAAATTTGGGACAACTTGAGCAACAAAATAATTAAGTTCCTTTTTAAAAAATATTGAGATGTGATTAAAGCCCAGTAAATAAGTTCCACAATGGGTTACGATACATGTTATCAAATAGGAATCCATGATGCAAACTGATTATGAATAAGGACATAAATACTTAGGAGTAAAGGGAGAGCTATTTCCTGGAATGCTAGCTGTTAAAGCAGAGGGAGTGAAGGCATTGGAAAAAAAAAAAAATCACAATTTTGTAACTACCAGAATAAAGACAGCTCAGGCAATAACCAACAGATGCCAAATCTAGGGATGAAGTTGAGAATTCAGATAGCTGCATGACTGTAAAGTGTCTCCTCAAATATAGCTTATTAATTGTAGAACAGAAAATACTAACTACATACTGAAGACAGGCATGGTGGCTCATGCCTGTAATTCCAGCACTTTGGGAGGCTGAAGCAGAAGAATCACTTGAAGCCAGTAGTTGAAGACCAGCCTGGGCAACAAAGCCAGACCCCATCTCTACAAAAAATCTAAAAATTAGCCGGGCCCAGTGGGGGCTCAAGCCTGTAATCCCAGCACTTTGGGAGGCAGAGGCAGGTGGATCACCTGAGGCCAGGAGCTCAAGACCAGGCTGGCCAACATGGCAAAACCCCATCACTACCAAAAATACAAAAATTAGCCAGGAGTGGTGGCACACTCCTGTAATCCCAGCTATTTAGGAGGCTGAAGCAGGAGAATCACTTGAACCTGGCAGAGGAAAGTTGCAGTGACAAGACTGTGCCACTGTACTCCAGCCTGGGCAACAGAGCAACACTCCACTTCAAAAAAAAAAAAAAAATTAGCCTGGCCTAGTGGTGTGCACCTATACTCCAGGCAACTTGGGAGGCTGAAGCAGGAGGATTGCTTGAGCCCTGAATTTTGAGGCTGAAGTGAATGAACTATATCATGCCACTGCACTCCAGCCTGGGTGACAGCAGGAGCCTGTCTCAACAAACAAACAAACAAACAAACAAAAAACTATATACTGAAGAAGCCAGACCACACTTGAATCAGACAACCAGAATCAATCGACTACTAAAGGGCAGATATTGTTGGCCTCCACTTACATAATGTTCCAGCTGGAAATGTATCACCTGAATCCCATCATAAGGAACTATCAGAAACCCAAATTAAAGAACATTTCATAAAATAACTGGCCTGGACTCTTCAAAATGACAATGTCATAAAAGACAGGGAAAAGCTGAGGATATGATACAAATGAAAGAACAGTAAAAGACATAACAACTAATTGCAATAAATGATTTTGGACTGGATCCTATACTGAGAAAAACAAATGTGATAAAAGACATTATAGTATTGTAACAGTTGACAAAGTGAGAATATAACTATAGATTAAAGTATTATATCCCTGTTAAATTTCCCATAGTTGATCAATGTGCTATGGCTACAGAAGAGAATACCTTCATTCTTAAGGAAGACACACTAGCCGGGCACAGTGGCTCATGCTTGTAATCCCAGCACTTTGGGAGGCTGAGGCGGGTGGATCACGAGGTCAGGAGATCGAGACCATCCTGGTCAACATGGTGAAACCCTGTCTCTATTAAAAAAATACAAAAATTAGCTGAATGTGGTGACGTGCACCTTGCAGGCCCAGCTACTTGGGAGGCTGAGGCAGGAGAATTGCTTGAACCCAGGGGGCAGAGGTTGCAGTGAGCCGAGATCGCACCACTGCACTGCAGCCTGGCACCTGGCGACAAAACAAGACTCTGTCTTAAAAAAAAAAAGAAAAAAAGGAAGACACACTGAATTATTAACATGTACAGTGGCATGATATATACAACCTACTTGCAAATAGTTAAGAAAAAAGTATTTGCATTGAGAGATAATAAAACAAATTTGGCAAAATGTTAATTTCGATTGTTCTTGTAACTTTTCTGTAGACTTGAAATTATTTTAGGTCAATTAGGTTCAGAGGATATCTAATAAAAATAGACTACTGGCCGGGCGCAGTGGCTCACACCTGTAACCCCAACACTTTGGGAGGTGGAAGCAGGCAAATCATGCGGTCATGAGTCTGAAACCAGCCTGGCCAACATGGTGAAACCCTGTCTCTAAAAATACAAAAAATAAGCTGGGTGTGGCGGGAGCCTATAATCCCAGCTACTCGGGATGCTGAGGCTGGAGAATCACTTGAACCCAGGAGGAGAAAGCTGCAGTGAGCTGAGACTGCGCCACTGCAATCTTGCCCGGGTGACAGTGTGAGACTCCATCTCACACACACACACACACACAATAGACTACTAAGTCAAGATAATTGTAGGCCTTTCTCCCCTACAACAATTATCAGTTTAAATCCTTATTTTCCCTATAGACTACCCCATATCTACATCCTAAATAGGATCAAGAAATAAATATCAGAATTCCACCATTTGTTTAAAACTTTAAGGACTTTTTAAAGAAATTAATAATACATATTAAAAGAATTTTATGCAGAAAAAAAATTTTATGCTAACTTTGGTGAGTTTTGGGAATTTAAATTGATAGCTTTTTTGTGTGAAAACTTCCTACAGAAATAGGTACAGAATGTGCAAGGTATGCTATAATATACAAGAATGTTTAATAAATACATTACTATAACCACAAACAAACGGTGAAAGTCTAAAAATCTACCATTAGAGGAATAGTTAAATAAATTGTGATACATCCACATTGTAGAATACAATTTTTAGAAAGAAATAAAGTATATCATAAGAACAAAAATATAGGTATAAAACATGATATAATACAGAATGAGAAAAGTTGCTGACAGATTTATTTGTATAAAAAAACAGAACTGTGCTAATGTGTTTATGTATGTACCCAGAAACAAAGGCCTGAAATGATAGACAGGAAGTAGTTACCAGTGATTGCCCGTGGGAGAATGCGTAGGGGGAAGGGTACTACTTAAACTGTTTGAATTTTTTTCCAAAAAGATCCAGGTACTATATAATTTTTACAATTTAAAAAACAAAATAGTTTGTATTCTTAGAACTAAGATTTAAATGTACTTTGATGAAATATGGTTTCAGTGAAGAACATAAAATATAACTGATATCTGAACTACTAATATATGCTTATTACCTAGTATATATAACTAGATTTCTTTTTCTGCTCATGCACCTTTGTGCTCAGAAAGTTCCATGAGTTTAATTTTTAAACTAACAAAGCTAACAAGTACTTTTTGGAAACAGGTAAAATAATCTTAAATTGAGTATTTCTGGTTACTTAATGACAGTAACACAAATTTAAAAACAAAACAAAACAAATACCAACATAATGTCCTTAACAAAGCTTATCCTGAGAATTATTTCAATTGACAGACCAAAGCATGATCTAAATTATGTACTTTAAACTGTACATGACTTACGACAGTGGAGAAACATAATAAACTGTTGAACTTTGAATTAGTGACCATCTTGTTATCCATTTTACAAATATGGAAGATGATTATCATTCAGTTATCCTTTTACTTAATACATGCAGGATTGTACAACTGTCTGAGAATTAAATTCAACAAATATTTATTAGGTTGCTAGCACAGTTATGTTCAAGCCATTGTACTATGGTGACACAAAGACAGTCCCTAGTCAAAAGAACCTTATGAAACTGAAAAAAAAAAGTTTATCTTACATTGAATGCAATAATAAAATTAAGGACTACTACCTCTAGGATCTAAACTATTACTTTAATTAGGCAATTTGGGTGACAAATTAACTTTTTAGACACTATTTGCAATAATTCTCTGAATGGGATCACTGTTACATACTGAGATAAGCAGTGGTTACACTCTTAAGTGACAGTTATCATTTAGATTGTTTTTATGTTGGGATTTTAAAAATCTATTCTCCTTTGCATATAAGGCAATCTCTAGGGACCTTTAGGGAAACATTTACTTTTTCAGGCATCTAGATTATTAGGAATATTACCATCACAATTTGTTAATATAAATCAATGGGCATTCCTCTATTAACAGAAACCCCATGAGCACTCTAAAACTCTCATTACAAGACACTGACACACAGAGGAAATGTCTATGCTGAGCACCTTGAGGATGTTGTTTCTTTACCTCGGTGTACTAAAAGAACTGTCAGTTTTCGCTTTTCAACATTTCCTGAGTGTTAACGAGTCCCAGTCCGTGCACCAGGCTATGAGAATACACAGATTTCCTCTTTAACCTCTGGGAATTCACAATTTAGTGGAGAGAAAGGCACACAATCTAAAAGACAATATTGTCATTAACTCCTCACTTTCAACAAAGTAGGTAAAAACAAAAGTAGTGGGAAATATCGCTTTGAGAAATAGCATATATTCAAATTAATATTTATCCATTTTCAGAAAGCCTTGAGTTGTTTCAGCAAACACAATATATGGTGAAAAAAACAGTACTCCAAGGAAAAACTCTTGGTTTCACAATTCTTAACACATTATAACATGACTTTAGGCACGTCATTGTTAACCAGGGTTGGCCTTAGTCACCTCGTCTAAAAATGTCAGGATTAGCAGCCTAAACTCGAATCATTTTAGCAGTATAAACTAAATTGTCTCTAGTGGCTCTTCCGGGTCAAAGATACACAATACTCACACACTCATCCGTCAGATTATCCAAGTAATCATGGCCCAGGGAACCACTACGAGTAAGACAGATAAATTACAGTTCCTAAACTGACATAGGCTTTAAACTTGTGAAGTCAGAAAATGTATTACAGTGGTCATGACATAGCCTTATAAAATTAACAAGAATAGCTGCACATTTTGTGCATTATTCTAGTACAATATCTGTGTGTATTTCCTACCAGGAATCCGAATTTCTGCACTACTGGAACCACGCCTCCCAGAGAAATCAGGAAGACACCAGAAAAACCTCCTCAAGGGGCACGGAGAAATCACGGATAAGTCACGACAGGCTTTCTCCCCTTGTCACCTCCCCCCGCAAAAAGCCCAGTGTTTTTCTTCCCCTCTAGCTATGCAGCTGCACCCAGCAGAGAAGTGCTAGATTAGCATCAACTACATTTCATTCCTTTTCTTTTGCAATACCTACTCGCCTATAATAAACAGACCTTGTGCTCAGGGGAGAATTTACTTCCCCGTCCAGTAAAAATGAAGTTCCTTATTTTTCACAAACAACACCGTCTCCAATCAACACCCAACCTCCCTGGGGGGTGGGTGAGACCAGGCACGCCTCTCCCTGCCACCCGTGCTGCAAGGCTGACGACCCACACCCTAGGAATTGTCCCACTTTCCAAGCCCCTTCTGCACGGGTGGCAAGGCTTTGGGGGACAGTGGAAGAGGCCGGGGATTTGGTTTGCACACCCGGGGGGCGTCCAGGCCGTCCCGGGAGCGCCAGACTGCCTCAGCTGGCAGGGGGCTCGCGGAGGCGGAAGAGGAGCGGCGAGCCCCGTGCCACCCCCACTTACCCACTTTGTCCTTCCCGTACATGTGCCCAGCCACCTGATGCGAGAGGGGCACGCAGCCGTTGAGGAAGCGGAGTCTGCCGCCAGCCGGCTGCGGGGCGCCGTCAGGGGTGGCCTCGATTGCCCGTGGGGTCCGCATTTCTGGGGGACCCGGAGCCTCGAGCCGGATGGGGGATGGTGGCTCTGTTGCCATAACGGAGACCCGAGGCGGTAGCGGCAGCGAGAGCCGAAAAAAATTAAAAAAAAAAATAGGGCGAGGGAGGGGGCACCGGAGAACCCGGGGGTCGCTCAGGCTCGGGCGCGAGGAGGCCCGGGGGTTCCCGCGGCTGGTGCCCGCTGAGGCCCGGGGAGTGGGCCCATGATGCCGAGCGGGGCGCTGGTGCTCCTCTGCCCAACTCTCGGCGGAGCGCGGCTCCCGGCTCCTGCTCCTCCGCCCCTCAGCTGCCGGCCCGGCGCTGCCCAGTAGACAGAACCGAGCCGAAGAGCAGCGGCAGCGGCGCCCCGCGCTCCCTGGGGCCCTGACGGCAACTGCGGCCCCACCTCCTGCGCCCCCGCCCCCTCCCCCTCCCGCCGTCCTCCAGTCCTCTCGGCTGCCGCGCGAGCGTCAGCGCCGCCAGCACAGCCACCGCCGCCGCCGCCGCCGCCGCCGCTACTGAGCATGCCCAGAGGCAGTCAGACGGGACCCCCCAGCGGCGGGGCGGGCGCGCTGAGCGTCAGGGAACTGACGACCGCGACACGGACGGGGCGAGCGCACTCCTGGTCCTTCTGAACACTACCCACGGGCGTTTCGAAGCCACGTGTGCTGTTGTGGCTTCATTCATTCAACGCGCTTTTCAGCGCGTCCCGAGGGTCGATCCAGAGAAGCCAGGGACTTCCAAGTGTGCGGAGCAGTCCGGTAGTAGAATTGGAAGGCTCTAGCATTGCCAAGGGTGGCTCTAAAGGCCACCCCTAACTGCAGTGACCTCCCTCCAGCTCCCACACCGCACAAAAACAACAGAAGTTAAAAACCAGGCAGCTTATTAGAAGACGTGCCTTCAAAATACCCTTCTAGTTAATCTCAATCTCCCTCCCCGGATTGCTGTCTCTAAACCGCTCTTACCAAAAAATAAAAATAAAATAAAAATGGAACCGACACTAATTTTTTTTTCAACTATATCCACAGTCACCTTTATTGTTTTTTTTTTCCCCCAATTATATCCGACACTAACTTAAGGCCGTAGAAGCAAGAGAAAAATCCTAATTTCTTTAAGTGAACACGTTTTCTAAAGAGAGGAGCAAGATTTTTCTCTGTCCCACTCGACCTTTAAGATACGCAGGTTCCAAGGTCCTGAGTAGATGACTGACTAGATCAAAAATATAAGAAAGGGATGGACACCGGTAGCTACGCGAGATTCTGGAATGGGACTCAGTCATTGATTCCTGTATGTCCGCCATTGGCATGTTATATAAAAGCTAGACCTGGCCGTGAAGGCAAGTCGTCACAAGCCCTGAGCAACAAAAACTGGGATCAACTCTTAGGTTATCTGATTAAAGTTAAGCGTCCTACTGATAATTGTCTCTGCCCCGAGAAGCCCACACACCTGAAAGAGACGTAAAATCTGGCCTGGATTCCCTAGTCCCAGGACCCTGTCCCTCCGCTTCAGGGCCCCGCCCCTCGGCGTTGCGCAAACTCAGTTGCTACCTAAGTCTTTTCCTCCTCCCCGCTCCTGTGGCTGTCAAAATCCGTAGTCCAGACTTCTTTAAGGCCCAGGACATAGCTCCACGCATGCTCAGCACCTACCAGGGTCGAGCTCACACACACGTGCTTACGGCCCGTCGCGGCGCCTGCGCGGTAGCAGCGCGGAGTCGGTGCCCTTAGTACGCCGCTGGCACCTTGGCTCTCGCCGGCCGCGCGAACCCGTTTGTGCTCGGTAACCTAGTGCACACGCCTTGCAAGCGACGGCGCCATGAGTCTGACTTCCAGTTCCAGCGTACGAGGTGAAGTGGGGCCCGGGAGAGGGTGAGGTTGGTGAGGTGCAGCGGTTGCGGCGCCCGCATCTAGGCTGGGTTGTTTTACCCCTGCTCTACGCGCTCGCCGGTTCTATAACCTTGAGATGCAGAAGGGCAAGCGCTAGGCCCGGCTGCAGGTTCCGGGCGGGACAGCCACAGGAGGCGAGGTCAGGGATGGATTGATGGTTTGAGACCACGCCGGCGTCTCATCTTTAGTCCACGTTTCCCCTAAGTAGCCAAAACCTAACACCTAATGACCGCGCCGCTAGCTTTTCTTGTTCTCCCTAAGACGCTTTCACACGTATCCTTAAGTCACAGAGCCTGGAAAAGAAGGAAAGGTAAGAGAAAACAGTAACAACAAACCCGTTTGCCCTCTCATGTTTCAGTCAGCGTCGTACCACAACGTCGATTTCCCGCGATCCTGAAGCAGTGCATGACTAATCACATCTTAGATTTGCAGATTTTTTTTTTTTTTTTTAAGGGATGAAACCCAATCCGAGGTCTTCAGTTTTACCGGTTTTGTATTATGCCCCTGGCATCTGGCCCTCGGTGGGAGTAGTCCAGGATAGAGGATTGAAAACCGCGTTCGTCGAACCTTCAGCTTTGAGTCTTCTTTCCCGTGTGCTAATACCTAGTGTTTGGAAACAGTATTTCGCAGAAAGTCCCTTTTTAATAAAATTAAGAGACTTTATACTAGCCATTTAGTGTGGATTTTCACTTTTCTTGGTGATGTTATAATTGTTAATATAATACTGTGTGCCAGACACACGATATGTGTGATCTTCGCCCCTATGTGAAACGCCACTTTGCAAGGTTTTGCGTAGAGATTGTCCCAGAGGTTAATTAAAAATACGTTCAGTAAATATTGAGCATCTGTAGTGTCAGGTAATATAAAATTCCTACTAACTTGAGCTCTAATTTTTTCATAGAGAGGTAGTTTCCAAAAATTGGAGAGTTCCACTTCTGTTGTCAAAAGCAGAGTAAGGGTGACATGACATTTCGAAGTTACTGATGATATAGAAATTATTATTTGCAAAAATTATTTTAAAGGATACTCATCTTGAGACTTTTTAATAGAGGCAGCTTCGTGCATTTAAAATAGGTTGTATGGGCCGGGCGCGGTGGCTCAAGCCTGTAATCCCAGCACTTTGGGAGGCCGAGGTGGGTGGATCACGAGGTCAAGAGATCGAGACCATCTTGGTCAACATGGTGAAACCCCGTCTCTACTAAAAATACAAAAACATTAGCTGGGCATGGTGACGCGTGCCTGTAATCCCAGCTACTCAGGAGGCTGAGGCAGGAGAATTGCCTGAACCCAGGAGGCGGAGGTTGCGGTGAGCCGAGATTGCGCCATTGCACTCCCGCCTGGGTAACAAGAGTGAAACCCCGTCCCAAAAAAAAAAAAAAAAAAAAAAGAATCACCATCTGAGATGCAACTTCCAGGGAACCCAAGAGCGAAACTCCGTCTCTAAATAAATAAATAAATAAATAAAATAAAATAAAATAGGTTGTAATTTTTTGTTTTTTAAAAAACTATATTCTCTTAGGATTAAGACTTTTGAAATGAGATGTTCATGTGACTTGTGCTGCTGATATTTTTAATTTTACAGGAAGACTGAACATGTTTGAGGTGGACCAAAAGATTCCACAATGTGTGTTTAAAATGTGGGATCATTTTGTGTACATGAACACTAAACTCTGTTTAGGTAGCATATTATTGAAATGTGAAACAGGTGAACCCCCTAGAACTTACCACTCTTTGCAGGCTAGTCTGCAAGATTTGTTTTTTAAACAAGACAATTTGTTGTTTTGTTTTGTTTTTTAAGTCTAACCATAGGGGAATTCAAAGGCAACTTTCCCAGTCATTTTCCATTGTCTAAAGAATAGGAAATCACTGAAGCAGGTTATTGGCTTCAACTGGAGGTATTCAGTATTGTTATGAGGCTCCTTGGTCCCCTGGCTTCCCAAAGTGCTGGGATTACATACACTACACTCTGCCATGACTAGTTTTTGATTTCATCAAAAAGCATTAAAGTTGCTATGAATACTGTAGGGAGAGGCCCAAAGCCTTTGTAAATCTCTTCCACCAACACTTTCCTCCTTATAATATAGTAGTACGTAGGCAAGGTAGGAACAGAGAATGTCTAGGGAATTTAACTTTTAGTGTTTACATCACACAGAAGTTTGGTTCTTCTCTCAATCTTTAAACCAAATTTATTCCTGCAGATTGAAAATTAATTTAGATCTTTTAATTTGGGAGAAGATAATCATGTCTCTTCTCAAATGAATTCATAATTATAAAGGGCTTAGAATGATATGTGACAATGGTAAGCACTGTATAAATATATGTTAAATATAAAGCGTGTATATGTACGTATGCATAACTCTTGTTCATTTTCAGAAGAAAAATAAAACGCAATTTATAAATAAAACTTAACGGGGACCAGGCTAGAACTGGAATCAGGCAGAGGCAATGAGAATGAATGATTGGAACTGAAATAGTCTTAAGATCCTGGTCATTGAGATAGCTCTTGACACCAGTATGGTCGATAAGACCATTAGTTTTTTGCATTTTCTAGTACTAAGTGCCCTCACTGCCTACTTGTCCAGTCTCTTATGATTCCTCCTCGTATCCAAATAGATAACTTTTCTGAACATCATCCTGCTCCTTTGTAACTCCAGCACTCATTGATAGCTCTCACCCATAATGCTTTCCCTTCTATTTGCAAGGAAGGTGTTAACTCTTAGGCTATTCTCTCTCCCTGTCCTCCAGATGTTGTTTTCTTTTGCTTAAATCCTTGCCTCAGTGATACCTGTTGCTTGTAAATCTTTAGCACCTCATAAAGATGTTCTTCTCTTCAGCCTAAAGTTACTCATAATTCACCCTCATCTTTAAAAAAAAAAAAAAGCCAGCAAAACCAAATAAATTTAAAAGGCCTTCTTTAACCTGCCTTCCCCCGAAATCACTTTATTTTACTTTACCCTCAACTTGCAAAATAGGAATTTGTCTATTAACCTTGTACTTTGTTATCTATCCCAAACCCTGATCATTACAGTGCATGTAATCAAAGTTACATTTCAGAAATTCTTATTCTCTTTCATATTCTTGTGTATTTTATTGAAACTAATTTTCTAATTCATTTAACCTCAACATAGGGAAATACAGTTTTGGTTCACTAAATTCACCATGTTATTTAAAGTAACTATTTAACGGTTTTTGTCTGAAAAGGAATGTATGGATCATAGGATCATACTGAAAATAAAGGGGATAGCTCCTATAAGTTATAAACAATAAATGAAACAAGATTGGCCAAATTGATGGTTGTTAGAGCTAGTTGAGGTAAATGGGAGTTCATTATAGTATTCTGTATGTGTGTCTGAAATGGTCCATAATAAAGTTTTTTTAAACATATCTTCTTATATATGCCTGAAGTTGTTTGTTTTGTTTTGTTTTGTTTTGTTACATCAGGGAGTAAATTGCACATCCTGATACAGCAGATTAAGAAGAGGGTAAAGATAAGTCATTTAGTATAAGAGCAATCCAATGTTAGGATAGAAAAATTACATATAGGAATTAGAAATTTAAATTAGTCATCCATTATCCCGCCCCCCCCCCCCACACGGAGTCCTGCTCTGTCACCCAGGCTAGAGTGCAATGGCATAATCTCGGCTCACTGTAACCTCCACCTCCTGGGTTCAAGCAATTCTCCTGCCTCAGCCTCCCAAATAGCTGGGACCACAGGCGCCCACTACCGCACCTGGCTAATTTTTGTATTTATAGTAGAAAACGGGTTTCACCATATTTGCCAGGCTAATCTCGAATTCCTGACCTCATGATCCAGCCACCTCCGCCTCCCAAAGTGCTGGAATTATAGGTGTGAGCTACCGCACCAGGCCCATTATTTGTTTAGACTCAACCAACATTATTGAATACCACCTATATGCCAGGCCTTTAGAAAAAAAAATATTACCAAGCACAGCCTGCCAGTCTATGAGAGATCTAAGAGAGGGAAGGGGTTGAACAGCTCCCCTCCCCCTCTCCTGATAGAAGAGGAGAAACATTATGATTCTGTGGCAGTTGATGGTGGTCTGAAGAGGGCAGTTTAGAGCAGAAAACGGGCTAAGGTAAAAGAAGCCGAGAGAGATTTCTGAGTTAAAGCAAAATAATCCTCACGGTAAAAAAAACCAAAAAGCCAGACTGGGTTACAAACAAGGCTTTGGAGTTTGGGGACAAGTTCATGTTTTCTCTCTCTCTCTGAATAACTTTAAGAGAGAAAGCCAAAGATTGTATTATAGTATGCCAATGCAAGAATATGCAAAGGGGAGGATTATTTAGAAATGTTACCTTTCTCTGCATTTTTGGTCTTTTATGGTGTTTGTATAGATATAAAACATGATTATACAAGGTCTGGTAGGTTGGGGTTTGACCTAACTACAGAAATTAACTTGATAAATGTCTATAGAAAAGAAAATTGTGGACCAGGTGTGGTGGCTCATGTCTGTAATCCCAGAACTTTGAGAGGCCGAGGTGGGTGGATCACCTGAGGTCAGGAGTTCCAGACCAGCCTGGCCAACATGGTGAAACCCGTCTCTACTACAAATACAAAAATTAGCCGGACGTAGCATGGCAGGCCCCTGTAATCCCAGCTACTCAGGAGGCTGAGGCAAGAGAATTGCTTGAACCCGGGAGGCAGAGGTTGCAGTGAGCTGAGATTGTATCGTTGCACTCCAGACTGGGCAACAGAGTGAGACTCTTTCTCAAAAAAAGAAAAAAAGAAAAGCAAGGATGAACCAGAAGAAGCAAAAATAATGCTCGGGGGCCAGGTGCAGTGGTTCATGCCTATAATCCCGGCGCTTTGGGAGGCTGAGGTGGGTGGATCACTTGAGGTCAGGAGTTCAAGACCAGCCTGGCCAACATGGTGAAACGCTGTCTCTACTAAAAAAAACATAAAAACACAAAAAATTAGACAGGCGTGGTGGTGCACACCTATTTTCCTGGCTACTCAGGAGGCTGAGGCAGGAGAATTGCTTGATCTCGGGAGATGGAGGTTGCAATGGAGCTGGGATCGCACCACTGCACCCTACCTTGGGCAATAGAAACTCTATCTGGAAAAAAAAAAAAAAAATCCGGATTTTTCTAGATTCCAAGTCTGAACCAGTATCTGAAAGGTACCAATGGAAATATCTTTAAGAATTGGGTCTCAGATTGTTGTTTGTTGCTTCTGAGATTGTGACAATTCTTGATAGGCATATACCCAGTTATAAAGGATTATTTGGATTTTGCTATTTTTATTTGTTTAATTTCTCAGGTGGTCTTTTCTTTCTTTGTCCTAATTTTTGACTTGTGGACCTTTCGTCATTTTTGTCTATTCCTTTTCCTTTAAAGTTGCCAGTGACATCCACAGCTTTTTGCCAGAAAAGACTGATTCTGGCCGCAGTCATGAAATGTTAAAATAGCAACATTTTTTTTACTTCTGGGAACTCTTGCATTTGTCCCTAATGAAATTAGAGAATTAGAATTTGGGAAGGGAAGAAAAAAAAATGGAAAATGTTTTCTCAAGACCTTGGAGCAAATACAAAGGTATTTTCCCTGAACACATGGTACTGTGACATTTGTATCAGGTCGTAAGTTGCCCTTGCTAGTGGTGGGAGCACAAAGCGTGTGTTTTGAATCCCCATGGAACAGCCAGACTTGGATATCTGGAGTCAGTTTCCATTTCTTTCATGATGCCTTTGGTGTTACCTCTTTTCCATGTCAGTTGTTCTTTCCTCTCTCCCGCCATCACAAAGTCCAAGGGAGGTAAAGCTTTAAAAGTCACCTATGGGTGCAGTTGGTAAATTATATGAGAAAAAAGCAGGGAAGAAGAATGTTTTAATGACTAGGAGAGATTGTTTTTACCTATCATAATGAAGTTTCATGTAGAAAATCCTATAGTATTCTCTTTTTAGATCATGAAACAAATTAATACTAGCCAATTGTAGTTGTTCTCAGCACTTTTTGCAATTTGCAGGTGCCATCCAAATAAATATGTTACTAAGTACCTTATAATTCACCTAAAAAGTAAGGTGTAATTAAACTTGACAGCACTTAGGGAATTGTGTTATTTTAGTCTTTTGGGATGTTTCCCCCCTTTAAGTTTGTACTAAAGACAATGTTCAGCAAACGTTATGGTGCATGCACAATGCAAAGCAGTGTCTTAGCCCATCTTGTGATAGGTACATTAGCTATTCAAAGTGGCTTTCCATTAGCTAAGAAGTGGATTGCTACAGCTCCTGGCATAGGGAATATTTTCTCAAGAAAGTTTCATGGTAAATAACATTGGAAAAGAAGATCATGAATCTAGTTAGAAGTCACAGCAAAGTTGCAGCCCTGCTTGGAGTCACCTCAGGGTAATACCATGAAGCAGCACTAAAATTCTAGATAAATCTACATATAATGTGTACCTACTTAAAAAAACATCCTCTGATGAGGCCAAAGGTTTGAAGCTGTCAGATGACATATTGTCTTCTCAGTCATGCAGACCTGGGAAAGATAAAATGTTATTGTTTATTAGAAAATTATAGAAAGGAATAAAGGAAATGTTATGGGAAGAAAAGCAGTATAAATTAATTTGTTAAGAAAAATACTACCGTGGTTGAAAACATAATCCAAGGAATATATTAATTAGAAAGTGAGGATAAACCAGAAGAGGCAGAAATAATGCTCTCTTACCAGATGAGCAAAATGCAGGAATAATTTAGATAAAGTCTAAATTATTAAATAAACTAGAAAAGAAGACCAGGAAACAAGAAACTGAGAAGGATCCTTTCTATTCAGTTTTAGAAGATTGAACTCCAATTTTATATAAGGTACTATTAGGTATGGTAAAATAAAAAACTTGACTCAATAATGCAAGTAAATTATAAAGCTATTTAGTCATTATGTGTTTTTATTTGGCCTTGGAATGTGTGTGTGTGATGTTGTTGTTGTTGTTTTGTACTTATCTCTCTGGGGCTTTATTTGATAGTCTGGGAGCTTATTTCAAACACTGAAGATCTGACTCAGGAAGTGCTGGGAAGGAGTCCAGTGTGTTTATCCTGACCCGTTCAATTTCTTCCTGCAGCCCACTCCATGCTGAGAATAGACAACTCTCCTCTGAGGCTGAGGCTAACCAGATTATGCAGAACTTTCTTCTCTCCATCATTGCCTGGAGCTTGGGTAGTTGTTAAGCCTTTGGGTTTCTAAAGACTTGAAAAGCTGCTTGAAAAGAGTAACTAGATGGCTTGTTAGTCCAACAGTTTTATTATTATTATTATAAAGTAGAATAATGCCATTAAGTTTAAAATGAATTTTTAGGAAAGTAAAATAAATTTAGAATTTATTAAATAAAGATATAACTATAATTATATTAATCATGTTTCCTACAAAATATGAAATTAGTACATTCTGATTTTTATTTTAATGAGAAAACACTTTCAATTTTTAAAAAAGGACTTTTGAATGAAAAAGGACTTTGAAACCTGGAATCCTGCTACATACATTCCTTCGAATGTTTTTAACATTAGGGTGGTTTGGTTTTGTTTGTCTGTTTCTTTTAGTATTATTTCTCTTATAGTTTTCTGCAATAGTTGCAAGTGAGTTTTGGTAAATTAAATCATTTAAAAATCACTAAGGGATCTTGCTATTTAAATAAACTATAATGAGTCATTTTTGTTAGCATAACATGTTATTTGTGATCTGAATTTTTATGTTTTAGGGCTTTTTTTTTTGAGTAATAGATATCTGCTAGTTCACATATTATTTAAAATCTACTTATAAACACTTTTTAAATGATTATTGAGCTTTAGGGTTTTTTACTCCAGCTCTAAAATGATAATTTTAAGTTTCCTCTTCTTAATGTAGCTGTCATCACTCAGTAGAAAATACACAATTGCTCTAGTAATGGCCAGGGAAGGTCATAATAACAAAGGACCATTATTCCACTGTGTTCTGGTCATTTTGTTAACATTGAAAACCTTGGACTGTTAGGATGCTTAATACTCAAAAACTGGATTTTCTGAACAGTCATGTGATATTATTGGCTTAGATTTTGGTTTTGATAATTATTTGTTTTCCTTCCCTGCCCTAGTTGAATGGATCGCAGCAGTTACCATTGCTGCTGGGACAGCTGCAATTGGTTATCTAGCTTACAAAAGATTTTATGTTAAAGATCATCGAAATAAAGCTATGATAAACCTTCACATCCAGAAAGACAACCCCAAGATAGTACATGCTTTTGACATGGAGGATTTGGGAGATAAAGCTGTGTACTGCCGTTGTTGGAGGTCCAAAAAGGTGAGGAAAGCAATTCCTTCATATGGTACCATTTTTAATGTTATATTTCTAAATTATTCTGTCAGACTTGTATCACCAGATATTGTTATGATATCCCTTTTTTATTATTGTTGAGACAGAGTTTTGCTCTGTCATCCAGGCTGTTTCTGTTAATGGCATAACCCTCTCCTAATCTTACATGCTTAGATCCTTCAGTGAGCTTTAGTTTTTCTCCCCAGCCTTTTACACAGAAGTAGGTGCATTCGGCTGACTCTTTCCCCAAAATGTTTCATGTCTCTGCTCTTTTGTCTCCATTTCCACAGCTAGCACCCTGATATAAGTGTTATAACTCTATGTTTGAAACCCTGTCAAGGAGTTCCCTATGTCTGGAGCCACAAACTCCTCACACTCGTCCTCAAGAGACTCCTCAATTTAGATTTATTCATTGGGGGAGGGCAGTAAATAACCAGACTGTCTTCTTTATCCATTTCACCTTTGTTCACATGTCCTTTCCTGCAGATTCATTTGTAATTTGGAATTGTTGATAAATACTAGCGGGGTTACTAGAAAATAATAAAGTAATACATCTAGAAATTGTGGAATTTCTAAGTTGGAGTTTTGATAGTTCTTTAGTAAGTGATCTTAGATAGTTCATTTAATATCTACTATATGTGCATGCATGAGAAGCATTGAAGAGTAAAACAGATGTCACAGGTGTGTATAGTACATGTAGTGTAAGTGATCTAAATAAATGGAAACTAAAAGGAAGAAATTACACCATGAGGCTGGGTGCAGTGGCTCATGCCTGTAATCCTAACACTTTGAGAGGCCAAGGCAGGAGGATCACTTCAGGCCAGGAGTTCAGGGCCATCCTGAGCAACATGGTAAGACCCAATCTCTCTCTTTTTTTTATTTAATTAAAAAAAAAATTACACCACATCTTCTGCAAAAGCATAGTCATATACTTGGGAGTTAAATTGATATGAGAAAATTGGTAGCATTTGAATAAACTGCAAATGTTGGAGACTCAAAATCTGTTATGCCGTTAACAGAAATAAAAGCTTCAAGGTGAAAGGCTAATTTTCCAGGACGGCAATAAGGAGTTCTGTTTCAGAGAGTGAATTTGAGGTGACAGTTGAATGGAAATGCACAGCAGACAATGTGAAATGTGAGACATCAGGGTTGGCGATAGAGATCAGCAAAACTGATGAGTCAAGTGTAGGAATGCAACTGATCTTTGATATAGATAAAAATCAAGGGCTAAATATGAAATCTTGGGGAATTTTCTGCTTTTTGGAAAGGGGACAAAAGCCATTTAAGGAGATGGAATGGGCCAGAGAGGTTAGAATAAAACTAAAAATATCATAGCCTCAAAGTGGAAGAGGGAAAAGTTTCGAAGATTTTGAACTGAACATTGGCCTGTGCAAAGACAACTACATGAATGAATAGACTAAACTGTTAGATTAAGCAATTGCCCTTTTGGTGTCATTTCAATGGAGTAATTAGAGTAGAAGCTATGTCCAAGTGTGAATTAAATAATAAAGAATTGCCAGAAGTCTATGTCAGATTTTCAGTAGATGAAACAGTGAATGGAAAGGAAAATAAAATAATTACTTGAATGAACACTACGGCTTGCCTTTGAGATCAAGTAAAGGGAGTTTGCTTTGATCGGGTTTTCCCAGAGGACAAAGAATCCAATAAAGTAAATATGGGCTTTCATGAACTAAAATCTCAAATATTTCAGGAAGAATCACCAGTGGACACAAACTAGTGGTATAAATTTTTATTAGACTTTATAATTCAAAACATTCCAGGATTATTCTTTTATTTTACAATTTAGAGTTTCTAGATGGTTCGGCCAGGGACTGCCATTTCCTGTAGGTGGACTTCAATAGAGGGAATGAGACCAGTCATTTTATTTCTAGTTTTTTCATGTTTTTTTTGCTCTGGCTTATCTTTTTTTTTTTTTTTTTTTTTTGAGACAGAGTCTTGCTCTGTCACCCAGGCCGGAGTGCAGTGGCACGATCTCAGCTCACTGCAACCTCTGCCTCCTGGGTTCAAGCGATTCTCCTGCCTAAGCTTCCTGAGTAGCTGGGTATACAGGTGCGCACCTCCATGCCCAGCTAATTTTTGTATTTTTAGTAGAGACTGAGTTGTATCGTGGTGGTCAGGCTGGTTTCGAACTCCTGACCTTCTGATCTGCCTGCCTCAGACTCCCAAAGTGCTAGGATTACAGGTGTGAGCCACCACACCTGGCTTCTCTGGCTTATCTTTGATGACGTTTAGTGATCCTCCTTGTGTCTGGGATTTGTCAGTTCTGAATTTTCACTGCATCTTGGGCACTTATTCCTACGTGAATCAATTAACAGTTTGCTTTGAATATTATCCAAGTTAACAAATGTTATTCTTCAAACACTTTTGGAAACACCCCACATTCCTGTTCTAAGGTTATCACCCAGGTGCCAGGTCACACACTTACATGCCAGTTCATGGAAGACTTGTAATTAATACCTTTGATTAAGTGGCTACATTGAGGTTATAGTCAGTAATTTTTCCCTCATACAAACCAGTTGTATTTATAATAAAATTTAAACATCTTTTTACCAATGGAAAAAAAATGTGTTATGCGATGTAAACTTCAATTCTAATTCATTCTAAAGGTGCAGTCTCTAGTAACCTGTTGTGTGTCTATAACATTTTGAGCAGATTTCCCAACCCTAATGAATCAGATCTCTTAGTAATGGGCAGAAATTACATTTTTCAAAACATATCCCTCCCTTTTCTCCAGTGCTTCTCTTGCCAGCATTGGTATGTCATCTGATGTTTCAGAAATTGGCTTGGCTTTTTTTTTTTTGAGACAGTTTCTCACTCCGTTGCCCAGGCTGGACTACAATGGCCTGATCTTGGCTCACTGCAACCTCTGCCTTCCGGATTCAAGCGATTCTGATGCTTCAGCCTCCTGAGTAGCTGGAATTACAGGCATGCACCACCGTGACTGGCTGATTTTTGTATTTTTAGTAGAGATGGAGTTTTACCATGTTGGCCAGGCTAGTCTTGAACTCCCGACCGCAGGTGATCCACGTGCCTTGGCCTCCCAGAGTGCTGGGATTACAGGTGTGAGCCACTGTGCCTGGCCCAGAAATTGGCTTATTTTATAGTTCAGTCTTCCCTCAGTGTCCGGGGATTGGTTCCAGGACCTCCCATGGATACCAAAATCTGAGAATGCTCAAGCCCCTGATTTAAAATGACAGTGTTTGCCTAGAAGCTATGCACACAATCCTGTATACTTTAAATTATTACATCCTCTCTCTCTGTTACATATAATACCTAATATAGTGTGAATGCTATGTAAACAGTTGTTATACTGTATTGTTTGGAGAATAATAAGGAAAAAAAACTATGCATGCTCAGTACCCATACAATTGTTTTAGTGAGTATGTTTTTTTTTTTTTTTTTTTTTTTTTTTGAGACGGAGTTTCACTCTTGTTACCCAGGCTGGAGTGCAATGGCGCGATCTCGGCTCACCACAGCCTCCGCCTCCTGGGTTCAGGCAATTCTCCTGCCTCAACCTCCTGAGTAGCTGGGATTACAGGCACGCACCACCATGCCCAGCTAATGTTTTGTATTTTTAGTGGAGACGGGGTTTCACCGTGTTGACCAGGATGGTCTCCATCTCTTGACCTCGTGATCCACCCACCTCGGCCTCCCAAAGTGCTGGGATTACGGGCTTGAGCCACCGCGCCCAGCTTAGTGAGTATTTTCTATCAGCAGTTGGTTGAATCCATGGATGTGGAAACCACAGGTACAGATGGGGCCAACTGTATTTCACAAAAGGGCTATCCATATTTGAAGTGAGAATGAAAGGAACCAGTATAGAGGAAATGATTAAAGTGACTACAGGGAAAGATACTATTTGAGACAGCGGCATCTTGACAAAGGGTGGAAGGAAATGAGAGTAAGAGCACAGATGTGAAATTCAGCCTTAAAAAGGAAGAGATAGTCTTGCTTTTGAAACAAGAAGATGAAAGAATTCTGATGTAAGAGGGCAGGGTATGGGATGTAGTATTGCTGGATTCCTATGCCTGCAACTTCAGGTAGGTTTACATTATCCGCGGTGTTGTATGATGGCCACATAGGAGACAGTTCAAACAAGGACAGCATAAGAATACAGACTAAGAAGAAGGAGAAGAAAGTCTTACCAGTTAATATCAGGCGCTCAACTGAAATTGAAATGAAATGCAACTGGACATACTTAGACTCACTGTCTTTCATTTACAGTGTTAGATTTGAGTTGTGATATTTTTGTTTTGTTGTTGATAGTGGGCTTGATCCTGGGATTTTTTTTGGCTCGGCGGGGAAGGGCTGGGGGAGAAAGAGAAAGCCTCCATCCTATTAATGGCTTAGAAGTGGGTTTTACTGAGTCTGTTTCTTCATAAAAACAATATTCCGAATGTGGGTGCCATTCCTTGGCCAATCCACATAAAGACAGTCTTGTAAAAATCTTAATATCTCTTTGTACCTTTTCATACTATAGCTACTGTCTTAGGTTTATTTAAGTAGGTACATAAGAGTGGTATAAAATGTCATAATCTCTAGGGTAGTCTCAAAAATCTTCCGTTTTCTTTCTCAACCAAAACAAGTATATTTTTCTGAGCAGTTTATGATAATGAGCCAAAATGCTGCCAGGCAACTTCCTTTGGATACAAAATCAAATCTGTAATGCAAAGTATGAAGTTCAGAGAAGGAAGATTGTCTTTAAAAGAAAATTGTTTCAGGTGAAAGAGATAAGTCAAAGAGGAGCATTTATTTCTATCTTGAATTACCCTCAAAACAGACATAACTTGAGATGTGAGATCATTAAAAAGAAATCTTATCTTTTTATGAAGATCCATATAGCATTGCTAGCTTTCCAGGCGGAGAGCAAGGATCTCCAGTGTTTTTTCTACTAGACTTTTATTCCAACTTCTTCTAACTCTTTCTTCCCCACTTTTAAAGATACTTGGGATTTGTAGTGTTCATATTGGGTTAACAAACATAAAAGGATGTTTTCTGGACATAAAGGAAATCCAGCCAATTTGATTTACAGACTTTTTCCAGGATTTGTTAGTAAACAAACACTGACATCGTAGAACAAAGTAAGTATCAATACTACACAAACTGAATTTAATATTCTTCATGGGTTTTTTTTTTTTTGTAATTTTACTTTTTGCTTAACAATTTAACATTTCAAAATTTTTAATGAAAGATGGTTAATAAAATTATATTATTGTACAGTATTTGATATAAAAACTCCTGTACTTCCTACCTTGTATTTGAAAATATATAATGCCGGGCACAGTGGCTTAGGCTCGTAATTCCAACACTTTGGGAATGTGATGGGCAATGTAATGAGACCTTGTCTCCACAAAAAATTTAGAAATTATTTGAGTGTAGTGGCATGCAGCTATAGTCCTAGCTACTCAGGAGGCTGAGATGGAAGGATCACTTGAGCCTGGGAGATTGAGGCTTCAGTGAGCTCCGATTATGCCACTGTGCTCCAGCTTGGGCAACAGAGGGAGACCCTGTCTCTTAAGAAAAAAAAAAAAAAAGTTTATATCCACCACACATTATATTTCTCCTGCATAGGTCAGAAATAAAGCAAGACACAGAAGGCTGTAATTCCTGGGGCTGTGATATAAAAGTGCCATTAAAAAATATGTCTCTGAACAAAATTATTTTTAACACCTAGTTTACATTTTAAAGGCATAAAAGCCTTATATAGTTTAATCTCATGAAGGTTTATTAACAGATAACCAGGATCAACTACTCATTGCTTTTAAAGAAATATTTATTTTTTTATTTTTTTGCTTTTAAGAATATGAAGAAACAGGCTGATTTCAGTTTTTAGGCAGACTTGGGTTATTAGAAAAAATATATTCTCATTTTAGATACATGACAAATATTTTGTAAGATTTTCTTTGTATATTTTTCTGTAGATTTCTCTCCTGTTGATTCTGTATATGGAGGAAAATAATTTGAGAAAATGTTAGTGTCTAATATTTTCAACATAAGATTAAAAATAAATAAATAAAAGTTGTTTTGTAGTTTTTTTGTTTTTGAGCTGGAGTCTTGCTCTGTCACCCAGGCTGGAGTGCAGTGGCACTATCTCGGCTCACTGCAACCTCTGCCTCCCTGCAAACTCTGCCTCCTGGGTTCAAGTGATTCTCCTGCCTTAACCTCCTGAGTAGGTGGGATTACAGGCGCCCACTGCCGCGCCCAGCTAATTTTTAGTCGAGACGGGGTTTCACCATCTTGGCCAGACTGGTCTCAAACTCCTGACCTCATGATCCACCTGCCTTGGCCTCCCAAAGTGCTGGGATTACAGGCATGAGCCACCATGCCTGGCCAAAAAATAAAAGTTAAACATGCCATTTTAGTAAGTTATTTGTAGCTTCTTATTTAGAAATATTTTATTTTTCAGAAATACAGCCTGTGTGGATTTAACTGTACAGTGAAGTATTTTGTGTGTGCTATTTATAAAAATAGAGTCTTTACAATGTAAACTTTTATACTCACTAAAATCATCTGTGTTTGTTTATTAAACATATGTCACTTTGAAATGCTGTACTTTGCTGTGGGATAATTTCATTTCATTTTTATAGCCTCTTTCCTCATCCACTCCAAGAAAAAACTGAAAGCTTGACTTTATGTTTTTGTATCAAGGGCTTGTTTTTAATATGAATATACTGTTTACCACATCTTATTGGCCTCAAAACAAGAAATAATGTAAACTTTACATATACTGCATTTACACTGCCCACTGTGACAGGATAGAATTTATATCTGGAAATATAAGTTGTGCAAATACCTTGAGTTTTTCTGTAATTTTTAGCTAATTTAGTGCCTCTTTCAATTATTTACAGATTGATTAAATTTTGATTACTTTAACATCAAGTAGACTTTTGGATATCAAAGTTTAAGATTAAATACCATTATTGTCACGTTCCACTTATCTGCTATATTCCCTTCACTGAACATAATGAGGTACTTATTTCTCGTAAGGCTAAGACTCCTCTTTCTTTAACCAGGTTTCTTCAAAGCAACAGCATACCTTAGACTAAACAGAGAAACTCTAGATTCTAGAGTGTAGATACACTAAAAGCATCAAGATTAATGCAAAGATGCTAGCTCTCACCATTTGACATGAAATAGAAATAAAAGATATAAAAGAAACAAATTACTGATAATTACACCTTCTAAGTGTAAAAACATTTCACTACCTGAGGATTTACTGAAATACTGTGCTTATTTTTTCATTTTACAATAGAGAGGGATATACTTATTAAAAAAAAATGATTTTATGTCAGGGCACAGTGGCTCACACCTGTAATCCCAGCACTTTGGGAGGCCGAGACGGGCAGATCACAAGATCAGGAATTCGAGAGCAGCCTGATCAACATGGTGAAACTCCATCTCTACTAAAAATACAAAAATTACCTGGGTGTGGTAGCGCACGCTTATAATCCCAGCTACTCAGGAGGCTGAGGCAGGAGAATCTCTAGAACCCCAGAGGTAGAGGTTGCAGTGAGCCGAAATCGTGCCACTGCACTTCAGCCTGAATACTCCATCTCAAAAAAATATTTACAAAGCAAGAGTGTTCAGATATGAAAATAACTAATTGTAGTAATGATTAAAATATGACAGCAATAATCTTAACCAGAATATACATGAAATCTGAGGATGAAAAACTGCAAAAGAAATTAAGACTTGGCAAAAAACATTCTCAAGCTTATCTGGAAGAATAATAAAGTTTCATAAAGTTAAGAATAATGAAGGAAAACTAGCCCTACAAAACACTGAAATCTTTAAAATACAAATATTCCAGTGTAGTAGGCTGATCAACATAACATAGAACTATAAATAGGTGCTTTTATGTGTAGAATTTATTTCGATCAAATTATGAATAAAGGTATAAGAATATGGGAAGCAATAGCATCCAGTAATACTGAAGCAACAGGATCTTAGCATTTGCGAAGTGTGCTAATTTTGATTTCTGTTAGAGTTTTCAGTAACAGAAAACTCTAATAGAAATCAGAATTTAAATTGTCCATAGTGCAGTCACCTTAAAAAACTCTGGGATAAAATTGTGGCTTCTATAGCAAATTAAAATAATAATGTGTGCTGTGACTCAAATGGGCTATATGATATGTTTTTTAAACACAGAATGAAACCAAATCAGAGTGTCTTGCAGGATTCAGCTTTTTTGGAGCATACTCTGAGAAACACTGTTAGAAATTTAGTTTTGTCCCTTTCCCTCCCACTGGACACCAAAACATCAGTCATATCTAAAATGTGAAATCATGAAAAGGAATGGAAATTTATATTTGTCACATCTCTAGAAGAAAGATGTCTCCATGAATTATGTTGAAAAGGGAAATATTGGCACATTTGTATGAAAGTGGAGGAATTGAGCATATGAAAAAATTTCAGAAAGATTGCTGCAAAAATCAACAAAGGGATAATATGCAAATTGATTTTTTTTGAGATGGAGTCTTGCTGTCTCCCAGGTTGAAGTGCAGTGGCGCAATCTCAGCTCACCACAACTTCCACCTCCCAGGTTGAAGCCTCAGCCTCCCAAGTAGCTGAGATTACAGGCACTTGCCATCATGCCTAGCTAATTTTTGTATTTTTAGTAGAGATGGGGTTTTACCATGTTGGCCAGGCTAGTCTTAAACTCCTGACCTTAAATGATCTACTCATCTCAGCCTCCCAAAGTGCTGGGATTGTAGACATGAGCTACCACACCCAGCCACAAATTGATTTTAAATAAATGAACTTAAACTCTTAGAATTAAATAGACAATAGACAAAGTTCATTAGAAAGGAATGTAACTAGTATATAAACATAAAATAGGTTTTCAACATTCATCAGATATCACAATGAAATTCAATAAGTGATGTGTGCGTTATGCACAAGTCGATTTCTTCTTCCTACTAAGTAGTGTATGTACTTTACATAGGCTCTTTAAGAAAGCCTGTATAAGATAACCAAGAAAATCTTTATGTTATGTTATATGAATTAAGCATCACCGTTCACTCTGCCAAGCATAATACTGATTTTGGAATTAGGTGTTTCATTTGTTCTTTCTCTTCCCAGTTCCCATTCTGTGATGGATCTCACACAAAACACAATGAAGAGACTGGAGACAACGTGGGACCTCTGATCATCAAGAAAAAAGAAACTTAAATGGACACTTTTGATGCTGCAAATCAACTTGTCGTGAAGTTACCTGATTGTTTAATTAGAATGACTACCACCTCTGCCTAATTGACCTTCCCTGGGTTCTAAATGTGGCATATTGCAAACTGCAGCTTTCACATTCATGGCATTTGTCTTACTTGTTCAAACATCGTGGTGCACATTTGTTTAAACAAAAAAAAAAAAAAAGGAAAAACCACCCTCATGGCCTGTGGGTTATTTTGGTCTTGTAAGGATCCGTTTCTTTAAAATACTGACATATAGAATTGTATTGTAGATACAATATAGCTGTATCTTGAAGGCAACATATTAAATTATTCTCAAAATTATGTATTTGCAGATTCTACTTGTAAGTTTCAAAGAAAAATTATCATCTTTTCATATTAACCTGGAAAGTATATAGGATGTGATTCAGCTACATTAATTTCTTAATACAATCTCGGAAGGACCTGTTTTGACCTTGATTTTCTTGACATTGGTAATGAAACTGAGAAAATGTGGCTTCTGTGTCTTCACAGTTTTCAGTCAAAATGATTGATGAATGTTATTCTGCTTAATTTTATAAGTCAGCCAGGTCAATAATAAAGGGGTGATAACTTCTTGGTATTCATCTTCATAGATATTTAATGAAGATAGATCCATTAAAGGAGCCAATAGTGGAAATTTAGTTAAAATTGATACTAGATTTAAATTAGTCATGTTTTAAAATCTAATGTTCCAGAATTCTGGCCCAAGGAATGGTAAGCACTTGAACTGAGGACGTAGAAGGAACTGGAGCACGTAATGTCAAGTCTTTTGATCACTAAGCCACATATCCTGACAGAAATAGTTGTCACAAGATTAGATAAAGGCGTGGGAAGGTTTTTTTTTTTCCCACTCCAGCTAATCAAGCACATGGATTTTAAACTGTATGATCTTTTTCTTAAAAGTAAAAATTTGAGGACAAGTGTTTGTTTATGTAATACTCTTCAAAGACTCAGAGCAGAAACATTGCATTCATTGTTGATTCAGAAAAAAAGAAAACATGAAAGCTGAATACTTAGCAATAAAAGAATTAAGACAAATAGTTCATAAATATTTTTAAAGATACTAGATTTTGAATTTCATAGGTTAGAAGGAAAATCATGGCAAAATATATAGAAAATGTGGGCAAATATAATTTGAAACTGATGAAATGTAAACATTTTCATTATTTTAGTATACATGAATTCTCAGTAGTAGTCAATCACAAGTTTCTGCTTGCTAAAATCCATTTACCTTGACGGGGATCAAACCTGACAGCAACATTTCTACATAATACATGATCATGGCTATTTTTACGTATATAGTTTTGTGTATTACTGTAGATAAAAGTTGATAAAATTGTACACTGGTTTTAAGAAGCCCATGTAACTAACTTGGACATGTCTTTAAGTTACATATTCATCATAAAATCTGAAATCCTGGCCAGGCGCGGTGACTCACACCTGTAATCTCAGCATTTTAGGAGGCCAAGGTGGGTGGATCATGAGGTCAGGAGTTCGAGTGCAGCCTGGCCAATATGGTGAAACCCTGTCACCACTAAAAATATAAAATTAGCTGGGTGTGGTGACACATGACTGTAATCCCTAACACTTGGAAGGCTGAGCTGGGAGAATCACGGGAACCCAGGAGGTGGAGGTTGCGGTGAGCCAAGATCGTGCCTGGGCAACGAGCGAAACTTCATCTCAAAAACAACAACTAAAACCGTACAAACTGATTCTATTAAATTCTTTAGGCAATTGTCCCCAGATTCTAGGTCAAGACTAAATTTTCAGCTCTTCTCAAAGGAAACTTTTTTTCTTTGCCCACCTCCTTTTTAAAATAAGTATGCATGTCAGCAAAGCAGAGCAATAATACTTTTAAAGATGAATTGTTTTAAAGAAAAGTAAATCCATCAACTCACAATGTTTCTGATAAAGGGACATCCTTCTAACTTGACAGACTATTCTTTATCTTGAATTTGAAAATTATATTGTTAGTCATGCATTTTTGTAATGTCAGGGGGAACCTGATACCAGTTTTCAAAACTATAGAATTATGAGTGTGTGTGTATGGCAAAAATATAAATGACCACCTTACTGTGAAACATAGATCTTGAGCATTTTGAAAGGCCAATTAGGTAAATGTATTTTCAAGATCGTGTTAAAATTTTTACATGCTTTTGAACTAGCATTCATTTATGATTAAAACCTTTTCATGTTATTTAACCTAAAATCCAGCATGAGTGTGGTTAGGTTAAGTGAGATTTTTTTTACACAAAAATCATTGTATGTAGTTACTGTTCTAGCTAAGCACCTTAATGCTTCCAAGTGCTTTTCATTTCATTGAGGCAAAGCAAGTAGGGCTTACATCTGTTTTTCTCTATGTCATTTATGTTCTAGTTATTTCTGAAAAGTTTGTGCTAGGTTGAGAAGTTTCTAATGTGAAAAGTCTTGTTTTTTAGAGTGATGTTCATCTGTTCATGCAACAGTCATTTATGAGGCTTCTGTAGACCATGTAATTGAGACTGAGAAACTTTTTGAGAATTAGAAGCTCCCACTATTTATGGCATAGGTTATAGAATTATGGTAATTTATAATGTATGTCCTTGACAAAACAGCTACAACCATGTATACTGAGTATTTCTACTACAAGTAGGTGAGATTATTTGATTTTACATTAGTTAAGGAGGTTTTCGATTTGGTTTTGCCTTAAGATAAGCATTGACTTTGGCTCCTGATTAGCAACAGGCAGTATTTTGTGCATGGGTATCTGAGGGTGTGTAGTTCTAGTTGTTAGAAGCTGTGCTTTGTCTCCTTGATTATAATACTAGCTGACTTCAGCTAGTAGCAAAGCCACTCACCTCTCAGCCTTTTAAATTGTGAGGTGAATGGACTAAATGGCATTTTAGGCAATTGTTCCCAGATTCTAGACCAAGACTAAATTTTCAGCTCTCCTGAAAGGAAAAATATAAATAATGCTAATAGAAAGCTATCAGCTCAAATTTAATTTTTTATTATGATCATTTCACCTGTTATGGTATTGAAGTGTCTTTTATGAAATGTTAATGGTAGTATATTTACTTCGCAAAATAATAAGGTGGCAGCCCAATGTTGGTCCCTACTTTTTTTTTTTCACTGCTCCATGCAATCTAAAAGTCAGGGAACCACTAACCCAACATCATACCTAAAGTTCTGAGACTTATTAAGTTATTAAAATAACAGTTTTATTTTGAGATTAGTTTGTGTTATGTGGAATTTTTCATTAGCACCATGTGTTGAGGCCTCATGGAAAGTTACAGTTTAAAAAAAAAAAAAAGTTTTTACTTCCATTCAATTTACCATCCTGTATCCAAACTAAGGGTAAAGCCAATGCATCCTAATGTGTTCCCAACCCATAATTTTAAATGATTAAATTAATACACAACAGGGAGATTGATTGTTAACTGAGCATCTGTCTTTCTTGAGAAAAGTCAGTGGTTTTTATGGACTTAAATGAAGAAGTTTCCATAAATAAAGGCATTATATGTATTAACTGAAATTGCCAGGAATTGTCCTAAAGGGGAAAAGGTGTCTAATCAGTAAATCAGTGAAGAAATATAAGATTATAAGTTAGAAGTGTTGCTGTGGTATTAGCCCTTATGTCCCTAAACAACAAAAAAGATAATTCAACTCAAGCATGGAATAGAAAAATGCTGAGCTTAGAATGTTGTCATCTAGATATTGTGTAAACTAGATGTTCTCTTTAATACCTGTATCTCTGTGGATAATGTATTTCTTTCTAGTTTTTCCAGTCTATTCCTTACAGACAACCAGAAGTCAATTCATGTCAATGTTCTATTTAATTGTGAGATTGTTTTCATTTGTAAATATGCAGTGATTCCCAGCTTTTTCATTTAAAATAATTGTGAACATTGCCCACCTGCCTGCATGCTCATAACTGGGACATAAATAATTTTTCTGTTGGTGATACTGCCTGCCAACAATTTCATAAGCAGTAGTTAATCTAACTCATTATACAAGATAGACATGAGATACAGATAAGAGAGATTGTCTTTTATTGCTTTATCATCTGTTAAACTTAGCAAAGTCTGTTAAAGTGATTTCAGAGTCTCCCGACTGTGAAAGTAGAATTCCACTTATGTTATCCATATCTGCACAGTAATCTTTTTTTGAGCCTAAACTTTCTTAACAGGTTCCTTCTCCTTATTCTAGACAATCATGCTGTGTGTTTTCCTTGACTACCAGGATTTTAAACTTTGAAAATGTCTCAGTCTTTATCTTTCCAATGCAGTCTACCCTGTAGCCTTCACATGAACCTTCTATATCTCTTCACTTTCATATCCCTCCCAGCAAAGAACATTTTGATTATGACTTAGAGTAACCTCACCCCTTTCTCTTTTAAAACTGTTTCTCTTAGAATCCACAGGGAATCTGCATTGAGCACAGAAGCTAATATGATTGTCTTTTCATTGCTAGTTACGACTTTCAGCCTGACCCTGGATGCCACCTAGTGTTGAGCCTCTGATAATGAAAAGATTAAACCATAAATTACATTTCATAATTTAACAATGCCATCTAGTATGTGCATTTGGTATATGTCTCTGATCTTGCAGTACCTTTGTACTCCAAAAAGTTTGGTCACTTAGAGCAGTTTACATTTCTGTGACTCCCTTACGCTTTCAGCATCTGGAGTTTGGAAAATAATTCTAATGTTCAAGCATTCACCTTTTTTAATCCCTGAGAAAGAAAATAATTTTTAAAATTTTGATTATTACAGTAGTCTCTGTACCCAGAACAGTTTCAAGTACGTAGCAGATGCTTAATAAATACTTGTTTTAATAAATAGATTTGCATGCAAGATTTTTCAAGGATACAAAGGTAACTGCCAAAAAGTCAATATTTTGTCTTGTTCTGCTCCCAAACCTGATTACCTTTTTTTTTTTAATATTTGTTTTCTAAATGTTTGAATATGCATGTTAGGAAAATGTACTGAATAGTTACCTTATTCTGACAAGATTGGCTATAAAGTAGTCTACCTAATCAGCATTTCTGTCGCTAAATTTGTGGTATAAAAACCAACCAACTGACGAAACTATCCAAGTCAGCTTGCTTTAAACCAGTGTGCACATGTTGTATCATAACTGGGGAGAAGTATGGTACTTGGTTATTTCAAATCTGTGGACAGTGCTCTGGAAGAAAGCTGCTATGAAAAAGACTGAAGTGTCTGGTATTTGTCAGCCTGGAAGTCCTAGTGATTGCCCTTGGGGCAATGTGGGGGCAACAATCATGGAATTCTAAGTCAGACTTAAATTCAGATCCCTGATATGCCCCTCATTAGTTGAGATCTTGAAGAAATTCTCTAATGGTTAATTTTATGTTTGACTGGGCTACAAGGTGCCCAGATATTTGGTCAGACATTCTTCTGGGTATTTCTGTGAGTAGTTTGGGATGAGATTAACATTTAAATCAGTAGACTAAGTAAAGCAGATTATAGTCCCTAACATAGGTGGGCCTCATTCAATCCTTTAAAGACCTCAAGAAAGCAAAAATGCTGTTCCTTCTCCTGGAAGAGAAAATTCTTCCTGCCTGACTGCTTTGAACTGAAATACGGACTCTTCCCGGATCTCAAGCCTGCCTACTTTCAGAGTAAAACTATACCATCTGCTCTCCTGTGTCTCTAGCTTGCTGACTCACCCTGCAGATCTTGTCACCCTCCGTAATCATGTGAACCAATTCCTAGTACTATCTCTCTCTCCATCGTATTTATTTCTTTTAACATGTAAAAGGGAGATTCAAGCATTAGAGATTATGAATTTAAATATCATGATATCTCACAGATAATATAAACTAGCTTAGCCTCCTCAGCCTAAAATCATGTCAGTTGCTAAAAGTAGTACAATGATTCATAGTTGTTTCCTACATAATTTTAATATGGAGAAATGATTGAACATTGGCAAATCTGTTAACATCTTAAAACAATTTTGGAAAAATGAAAATTTTTAGAATTTTAATGCATGAGAGAAAAAGGCTATTTTATAGTAATTTCTACAAATAATTATTGTTGGCCTAAAGAAAGAAACTGAATCAAAATTAATATAGACAAAAAGTTTATTTGGGCCATATTTGAGGACTGTAACCCAGGAGACACAGATTCAAGTTGCTCTGAATATATGCCCCTATTAGCAGCAGTTACAGGTGGGTTTTTAAAGAAAAAAAAGTGTGTGTGGGGGGGGGAGTTCTTACACTGGTTCATTGGTTCATTAACGTAAACTATTGATTGGCTATACACGGTTGTTCCTATCACAAATTCCAGTAAGGTGAAGATAACAGGTGAGGGTTACATTGTGCAACTTGTAATAATATTTCAGGTAATTTATTAGCTAGTCTGGAAATTACAGGAAAGGGAAAAACAAAATGTCCTTAAACAATTTCCCCAGGCATGAATGGGTTAGTGTATTAGACCGCTTTCATATTGCTATAAAGAACTGCCAGAGATTGGGTAATGTATAAAGGAAAGAAGCTTAATTGACTCACAGTTCAGCACTGCCGGGGAGGCCTCAGGAAACTTAAACTCATGGCAGAAGGTGAAAGGGAAGCAAGGGACCCTCATCACAAGGCAGCAGGAAGGAGAAGTGCCAAGAGAAGGGGGAAGAGCCCCTTATAAAACCTTATAAAATCAGCTCACGTGAGAACTCAGTATCATGACAACAGCATGGGGCAACAATCCCCATCATTCAGTTACCTCCACATGGTCCCTCCCTTGGCTTATGGGGATTATGGGGTTTATAATTCAAAATGAGATTCAGTTGGGGACACAAAGCCTAACCATATCAGTGGGTAAGGGTGTGATTGAAATCTCTTATTCCTGCCTCGCCTGATCAATTCTGCATACTTCACATAGCTCAGACAGCTCTGAGCTACTTTTCTTTCACATTATTGAGCACCTACTGTTTGCTAGACTGTAAGCAACAAGACAGAAACAATTTCTGCCCTTATGGAGTTCATCAGTACACATACACACACCCTTCTTAGTAGGAGGAAAAGTTACAGACAAATTAAAAGGCTATTATTAATTAATATGATTAGAGCTACGAGGTGGGAGAGTGAAGTACAAAAACTGTATGAGTACAAGGGGCATAAATCTAGAAACACCCAGGTCAGGGCAATAAGAACTGAAGAATCAGTTATGTTTTTGAAGGGAAATAGAGGCAGCAAGTTTGAAGGCTGGGAGACCAGTTCAGAGCAATACACCTTGCCCTCTCCACCAAGATGGATGTGATTGGTTCCACCACTTGTGTCTGCAGTGTGCCTTCCTGTAGAATAATATCATTAATGGTATTTTTTCCCCTGACTTTTAATATGCAAGGTAAAATCTAGTTAACACTCCTGACACATCAAGTGAAAGCAGAACAATGTCAGAATTAAACAGTAGAAGAGGCTGGCTCACATTGCCTTGGCCAAAACTTAAAAGGTCTTGTATTAAAATGTAAATCAAAAATAAAGCTGTAAGCCTCCCAGCCAACTAAATGGGCCCTCCTCTCAGCCAAAGTGATGCCAGTCAAACATGAAAAACTAAATCAGGTCATTCACGTTGGGAAGTGGGAGCTCAGATATGCCTCATTATACCCTCTCCCTTTTGATGTTTAGATACAACAAACCAGCATTAACATTAAAACAGATATCTTAAGACTGACAGACTCTGCAGCAACAAGACATGAAATTCCCAGCAGGGTGCAGTGGCTCATGCCTGTAATCCCAGCACTTTAGGAGACCAAAGCGGGTGAATCATTTGAGATCAGGAGTTCAAGACCAGCCAGGCCAACATGATGAAACACTGTCTCTACTAAAAATACAAAAATTAGCTGGGCAAGATGGTGCACACCCATAGTCCCAGCTACTTGGGAGGCTGAGACAGGAGCCGAGGAGGTGGAGGTTGCAGTGAGCCAAGATTCTGCCACTGCACTCCAGCTTGGGCAAAAGAGCAAGACTTGGTCTCAAAAAAAAAAAAAGATATGAAATTCCAGCCTGACTCTAGTATAGCATTACATGACAAATAACAGGCCCCGAAGGAAATGAAAGTATTTAGTCCCAAAATATATTTCTTTGACATATTTCGAAATGGCCCTGCAAAGCTGCCTCTTGTGGGGGAAATTTACATTCCATAGAGAATCCCCTTCCCTTTCCAGATATTTTTCTGATCCTGAGGAGATTAGCTGGGAGTCTCTAACACCTTTTAAATGTCTGAATAGGAAATATTTGCCATCTATGACCTCTAAGGGCAACCACCTATGAGGCTTTATCTACATAATAACCTTGGTCTCCGCAACTGCTTATCTTAACCTAGACACTCTGTTCTGTTTATTCGCAGCTTGTAAATAAACAATAACTTAGATCTTTCAACAAATTACCAATCAGTACAAACCACAGTGCTTATATGGAAAAAAAAAATTGCCAATCAGAAATTTTTGAATCCACCTATGACCGGAAAGCCCCCTGCTTTGAATTGTCCTGGTGTTCTGAACAGGACCAATGTATACTTACCACATATTGATGTCTTACATCCCCCTAAAGCATATAAAACCAAGCTGTAACCCAACTACCTTGGACATGTGCTCTCAGGACCTCCTGAGGCTATATCATGGGTCACAATCCTTAAACGTGGCAAAATAAATCTCTAAATTAATCGATTGAGACCTGTCTTAGATACTTTTTGGTTTACACAACGATGATCACTTCACCAGAGAGGCTAAAATGTTAAATCAATGGTGGTCATGTACTCTCATTGCCTAATAAAGAAATACTTGACCTGGATACAAGTGTTTCATGATCTCAGTACAAATAGTGATGTTTTAAATTAAGCTATACTTAACTTTTTTTACTGACTTTAGTTAAAAAATTTTTTTTACTAAATTTTACTAAATTAAATTAAGCTCTACTTAAAATATTTTTGTACTAAAAATACAAAAAGTAGCCAGGTGTGGCAGCAGGCGCCTGTAATCTCAGCTATTTGTGAGGCTGAGGCAGGAGAATCGCTTGAACCCAGGAGGTGAAGGTTGCAGTGAGCCAAGATGATGCCACTGCACTCCAGCCTGGGCAACAGAGCAAGACTCCATCTAAAAAAATAATTGAAAATAAAAATAAATAAATTAAGCTATACCACCATGTGATTTTTGAAGAAGAAGGCTAACTGGGTGTTTATATCAAAGCCATTCTCAGTATTCACTGCTCATTACTGAGCGCATTGGGAGAATCCTTAACAAAGAGCTAAGGACTTTAGGTCAGGTCATTTAGCCTCTCTGAGCACCTATAAAATATGGATAAGAAGACTATCTCACAGAGCTGTCATGAAGGTGAAATGCACAGAAAGCACTTTGCACTGTGCACAACACTTGGTAAGTGTTCTCCGTTATTAATTACTGTCCATTATGGTTCACCTGTTGAACAGCATGTCAGAAGGAGTATGAATCATTACTACTGCATAGTCATGAGTGTTTCCACTCAAGCCATTTTCTTTATTAGAAGCTATAGCTTAGTGGTATCTATAGTCAAGCAACAACAGTTGGCTTGGGGACTAAGGTTGCTTTGTTTGTTATACCCTTTGTTTGATTAACACTGTCGAAAGACCGAGAAGAAGAAACTGGAGAAGGACAGAAGCAATAAACACACTACACAAAGGTGAGGAGATTGGAAATCTGAACTGAGAGAAGTAGTTCAAACATTCCTACTTTTTCTAGTTTCTTTTTTGTCCTTTAGCCTCCTCTGTTAATATCTGCTCCATAGGAGGAAAGCCTAGTAAGAAATCCGAGTTTTAGGGACCTCTGCACACTTGTTACCACCACCACCTGGGGGAGGCCTTACAACACCTTTCTATGACAAGGTAATACAGGTGAGAGTGGGTCAAAGTCTTCTTTTTGTAGAAGTTTCTCATTAACACTTCATCAAGATTAGAAAAACGAAGAACAGTGGTACTGTTGATGAATGCAAATGTGCCACCTGATTTCAAAGAAGCAAGTCGATTTCAACCAGCTAAGTTTTTATTGGTGTGCTAAGAAAGGGGAAAATGTAGACCCTAAGGGAAGAATCAAAAACCAGACAGTAAGCTGATCAAAGCAAGGGGATCTTAGACTGTTCTTTTATCAGTAGGAGAGAAAAATGCACACTGGTAGGGCAAGAACTCTAAGAAACTCCACATGTAATGTCAAATAAAATTTATGTCACATTGCCTTCAAATACATCTTAAACTATAGGAAATGTTTGACATACTTCTTGGGTGAAGCACATTTTTCTACACTTAATCTTCTAATTTTATGGAGTTTTTTTCCTGCTGGCTAAGAAGGATTCCATACATTCATAATTCCTCACTCAAATGAAAAAGAGTCAATTCTCTACATATATATCTCTCTATGTGTATATTTGTAGTAAGTATTTATGATGTCTTACAAATATCAACCGCAAGCTAAAAAGTCACTTTACAGATACAAATCAAAGTGTAAAGTATGCAATTGGAAAAGAAGTAAACATGCCTTTAGGGATTGTTTGTTTATTTGAGACCGAGTCTCTCTGGAGTACAGTGGTGCAATTTTGGCTCACTGCAACCTCTGTCTCCTGGGTTCAAGTGATTCTTGTGCCTCAGCCTCCTGAGTAGCTGGGATTACAGGCATGCAACACCATGCCTGACTAATTTTTGTATTTTTAGTAGAGACAGGGTTTCACCATGTTGGCCAGGCTGGTCTCAAACTCCTGACCTCAAGTGATCTGCCCACCACAGCCTTCCAAAGTGCTGGGATTACAGGCATGAGCCACCACACTCAGCCTGATTATAATTAATATTCAAAGATATCGCATAAGCAGAAAGCCCAGAGAGGTCCAGAAAAGAGGCAGGAGCTCTTTGGGTTTTAATAGTTGGAAACCACTGCATGGAAAAAGTCCAACATGAACTGGACTTTTAAATTTTATTTTAATACTATCTGTATAATAGTAAACACAAAGAAGAGGCCTGTTATGGAAACACCTGTCGTAGTTGTCTGTTCAATGGCACTAACACAAATAAACAAATAGGCTCACCCTCAATGTTTGAACACAGCCCAAAGCAGTAGAAGCAGAGCTCAGTGTGACATGGAATTCCATGACAACCTTCCTCCTGAACAAATGCCATTAAATTTTCATCCCCACTTAATCACTTGCAACATCAGTTTAAACTAGATTTTATAAGAACTCGCCTACTAATGAATACCATTATTTTTGAGTAGGGTTTTATAGAGTTTACAAAATGCTTCTCATACATTATCTCAGGTGATCTTCACAGCAAATCTGTGAGGTTGGTAGGGTTTCTTGGTCCTCATTTTACAGATGGCCTGAAAAGTTAGGTGCCTTGCAGAGGTCACGCCATTAGCAAGGAAGGTACAGAATGTTGATGTGAGGTCCTATATGTTTTCTGCAAAAACGGATCACCTCTTGTGTCATGCCCAAATGTAAATTTAACTCATTTTAATTCATTTTTTCTCTTCTGTCACTTCCTCTATCTCCATGCTTCTTTTTTGAAGGTCTTCCCTTAATTTTTTTTTCCCTGAAGCCTACAAATTTCCCCCACTTATTTATCTCTTTATTATTTATGTATCTTTGATCCCTCAGGCTACACACCTTTTGCAAGGATATGGGTAATGTCTACTGCCTTTGATTATTTTGTCCTCCTCCTCTTGTTCTACTCGTAACTCTAGAGACAACAGGCTATTTGGCATAGATTTTATGTGTTAATTAGTCCCTTTCCTTCTTATCTGAGGCATTTAAGCATGAGTTGACCCAAACTGACATGCTCTCTGGACTTCCATTCATTATACAGACTTCAGCTTCCACAACATCTAAAATAGGCTCTAACTGGATATCAGATTTCAGGCTGTTTCGGGACTTACTTGTCACAGTGTCACCAAATCTTGATATTATCAAGTCCACATATCAAAAATCTGCCCTGGATTATAATATTATGCTGCTTTACCACACTATGTCTTCCGCCTAATCATATGATCTCCAACAATTTCATTCCTGAATAATAATGTACGTAGACAAATCTTTAGCTTGCTGCTTAATGCTGTGTCCTTTCAAAACTGTTCCTCAGATCTTATTCCTTCAGATGTTTCTTCACACATAAACCGTAAGCTTTACATCACACTCCATCACAGTCTGTCTAAAACTAGGCAAAATGGGATTTCACATCAAAGTTTCACCTACATAATCCCTGAGGACCAGCTGACTTGGAAACTAATCCTAGCAACAGATAATCTTTGTAGAGATTTCTGATGAAGTGTTTTTTTCTTCCTAAGACATTGCTGGCAGTCCTTTTTAATTCCAGTGACCTTAGAGGAGTAAGCAGATATCCCAACCCTGTCAAAAGTTCCTTTTGCCTTTTCACCTACTCAAGGTACAGCAGAATTTCTCTCCCTGCTTTTTTTCTGTTCCATCCTTTATGCATTAAAAAAAAGATATTACAACATTTCTTTTGCTTCTTTTTCTACTACCTTTCTACTCTTTGTTTGAGGTGACTATTATCAGACAAAGCTGGTTGCAGATCTTGGCTCCACCCCACTTTATCACCTGTTTATGAAGCTCTGAACCCCAGACTGTGTGTGTAATACGAAAGGTGAAAGCTACTTCAAAGGGCTGTTGTCAGTGAAAAGGCAGATAATATATCCAAAGCATGTAGCACAACATCTGGTACATAACAAGTGCTAAGAAGCCATGTTATTATTTATTATTACTATTATTTTTCTTCTCAATTTCAGTTCTTCCCAGTGCTTACTTCCCAGTTACTTCAAGGCACAATCTTTTTACTCTCCATCAATTATTTTTCAAGGACTCTATCTATTGTCTCTCAAAGTGGACTACTATCTAACCTTCTACCAAAGCAGCAATCAAGTAATCAATATTCAGGATGCCAATAATACTGATTAAATATTCACTGTAATTTCTCCTATATTAGACATGATGACCTCAGAGATGTGAACTGAGCTCAGAGAGAGGGGCTATTAAACAGCTGGAATTCCCACGTTTTGATTCCAGGACAATCCGCAACTAAAGATCCAAAGTAGGATACGTTTGCATTTGTCTTCCCACTGTCTTTCGATTATTCTATTTAATTTTTAAAAATCTGAAGATCTACCACATTCATGAATAATGTCCGTATTAACTAATGGATTAAATCTGAACACCTCACTGGATATTCAAGGCCCTTTATAATATAACCCTAACTTAACTTTCTTTTTATTAAATACTCCCTAATGCCTGCCTTACATTCATCCCTTGTCATTATTCAGTATTCTGCCGTATTTGCCTTCACAGTTTGGCCTCTGTATCCTTGCTTATGCTACTCCATTTGCATATGTCTTTTCTCACTCTTTTTTTTATGTGAAATATTACTTATTCTTAACGTCCATTTCATATTATCTCTCCTCTGATGTCAGTGACAATCTTACCCCTTTTGCATTTCCCAAACACTCATTTGCAGATATTTATTCATTCAGGGAACAAGTACAAAGTATCATTCTGATGCTTTGGATACAAAGATGAATTTTTTTAAATTTAAAACAAATCCAGTCTAGCAGGAAAACTAATAATAATAATACCTCTAAAACAGAATAACTGGTGTTAAAATAAAAACATGTGCAAAGTACAGTGGTTCAATCTATTCAAATTCTGTTCTTGGGGGCTACAGTGTGGTTGGACTGACTGTCTTTCCAGAGAAAGTGGCATTTTAACTGATACACGGAGAATAGAGAATAAGAGGAAGTTAAGAGGAGCTTGGGAGGGTTGCAGGTGGGGGGGCTGGAAGCCACTGGGGAAAAAGAGGCACTAGGTTGCATAGTATGCTAGCGTAGATCAAGGTTATTCAGCATAGTTCTTCAAGACCAAGCCTGACTACCTATAGAAATCAGCTATTCCAATCTAATTTAGACCCTCACCAAGCTGTTCTTTTCTCTTGCAATGCTTTCCTTCATCTTCTTTCCTTCCTTACTTCTTTTCTTTTTTCCTTCTTTTCTTCCTTCCTTTCTTCCTTCCTTTTTTCCTTTCTTCCTTCCTTTCTTTTTTCCTTCCTTCCTTTCTTTTTTCCTGTCTTCCTCCTTCCTTCCTTTATTTTTTCCTTCCTTCCTTCCTTCCTTCTGTCCTTTCTTGTTTTTTTTTTAAAGACAGAGTCCTGCTCTGTCACTCAGTCTGGAGTGCAGTAGTGTGATCTTGAGCTCACTGCAGCCCTAACCTCCTGGGTTTAAGCAATTCTCCCACCTCCCACCTCAGCCTCCTGAGAAACTGGGACTACAGGCATGTGCCACCACACCCGGCTTTTTTCTTTCTTTTTGTAGGGACAAAGTTTCACTGTGTTGCCCACACGGGTCTTTTTTTTTTTTTTTTTTCCTTTTTCTGGGTAAATTGGCATGTTGCTCCTTCTGGAGAGCCATTCCTACTCCTTCAGTCAAGATTAGGTACCCCTTCCTTATGGCCCTCAGAACTCTCCATAGTTTTTGTCAATAGTTTTACAATCACTATAAACCTTTTGACTTAAGCTATAAAGTCTTATGTATTTCCCTGCTGTCTAATATATGCTGAATGAATGAATGGGCACCTGTTATGTGCCAGAATTTCTGGTAGGCCCTAGGAGGGAAAGTGCAGTTCTTGTCCTTGAGGAGTCTGCAGCTCAAGTGTGTCATAGGGGTTGTATCAGTGGCTGAGGATGAAGGGAGAAAAGAGAAAGAAGCATTGAGTTGTGGGAGCCATTGGCTGAGACTGGAGAGAGAGACAAGGGGAAGGATTCCCTTTGTCTTTCCCCAGCACCTACCAACATAAAGGCTGAAAGCTGTTGGAATCATGCCCGAAAGAATCATAGGCTAGTTGTGTTTGTCCCCTTAAGCTAACGTTTAAAAATCGGAAGATTTTATCCAAAAGATGGATTTCCAGCTTCTTTTGAATAATCTGGCAACATGGGACTGTAGTCTCAGAATGGAAAAACAGCTACCTTTTAAAGATACGGTACTAATTCTCACATTTACCAGTTTTTATTTTGAATCAACCTATTTCAGTTAAGAAATGAGTTACTTTAAAGAAAAATAAAGATAAATAATTAGACAGTCCGTCCTTGGATATGGCCTAAAAAGTGAAGGGGCTTGGAAGTGATGGTTCATAGCGAGCACCACATGGGCCTCCAGTTTGTGTACCACTGCCCACCCTGTCCCATTCCCAGCTTCCAACAATTTTAGTCAAAATGTATACATACATTGGAGATATCTGTAAAATCTTCATAGATTACTTCCTTTATAAAGTGCCATCTTTGTAATTATTTTCCAGAATTTAGTCTCACCTGATGTTTATGTTGCAACCTCTATTCTATTATTTGTATTTTCTTAGAATATCTTTGTTCATTCTTTTATTTTTAAGGTTACTGAAAGTAATTTTAATTTAGTGCTCTCTCTGTGTATACACAATGTAAATGTTCTTTGCTTTATAATTCAAGCAGACTATTTTATAATAGGTTTATCATATTTACATTTATGGATATAATAGATGAGTGTTAGTTCTATTATTTTTTGATGACTCTTCTTATTATTAGCTTTTTAAAATTTTTATCTTATTTTTAATGATATTTCACTATATGTTCTATGCTTGTTTTGTGTTGTTACATTTTTTCTGGCAATTGGAAGAGTTTGTGTGTTTGTTTTATTTTTATTGTGAAATATACATACTCTTCTATTTTTTTTGTTTGTTTGTTTGCTTCTTTGTTTTTAGACAGAGTCTCTGGCAGCCAGGCTGGAGTGCAATTGGGTGATCTCGACTCACTGTAACCTCTGCCTCCTGGGTTCAAGTGATTCTCCTGCCTCAGCTTCCTGAGTCGCTAGGATTACAAGCACCATCACCATGCCGGCTAATATTTTGTATTTTTAGTACAGATGGAGTTTCACCATGTTGGCCAGGCTGGTTTCGAACTGCTGACCTCAGGTGATCTGCCTGTTCTCAGCCTCCCAAAGTGCTGGGATTATAGGCATGAGCCACTGTGCCCAGCCCCATTTGTTTAGACAGTATTTAGCTACTACCTATTAAGAAATTATGACATAGCATATTTACACTTCCTTCTCCCTGTCTTCCATGTCTGCCACCATTCTAAATGGATAGCTGAGGGAAGCAAGTTCCAGGAAATGGGAATGACAAGTGTAAAGGCATCCTGCAATAAATTATGCTTATTTTGTTGATACATTCGCTTAAGAAATAACTAAAAGGCCCATGGGGCTGGAGCTGAGTGAAGATGGAGTGGGAGGGGATGAGGTCGAGAGGCCATTAGAGCTGTGTTAGCCAAGGTGTGGGTACTTGGCTTTTACTCTGACCGGGGCTTCTGTGTGGAATCTAAATAGTAAAAAAAATTCCAAGCACAGAAGCAAGGAAATCATTTGGGAGAGTATTGCAATAATCCAGAGAACAGAAATGATGATGGCTTTGACTAGAATAGAGTGATAGAAAGTTAGCCAGATTCAGGATATATTTTGAAGGTAGAATGGGCCAGATTTGCTGATGGATTAAATGTAGTGTGTGAGAGAAAGGATTACTGCAAGGCTTTTGACCTGAGCATTTACTGGGATGTTCTCCAGATTGCTGTAGAAGGATAGCAAAACCTATTATTAAACCTCAAATTAGCAAGCCAGATAGTTAAACTTATATTTAAACTACAATAATAATTGGAATGATGAGATAAATGAGGCATAAATTTTTTTAATCTGTGAAAAAGAATAAAAACTTAGAAAGGACCTTAATTCAAATGAAAATTCAATAGGAAAGTAGCATTTCAAACTATCATAAAAAGGATAAGTAATCCAAAGTATTGTGCTGAAACAACTAGACAGCCAGCTGGGGGAAAAAACAATGTTGGATACTTACCACTACCTGGTATATCTTACAACAAAATAAATTTCAGATTCATGAACCTCCCCAAAAATGTGAAGACAAAGAGAGACTATAAAGCTCTAGAAGAAAAGACAGGACAATATTCTTTAACTCTTGAGATAGTAAAGACTTTTATAACACAAAACGCAGAAGCACAACATTTGACTTCATTTTAAAAAACAAAAACAAAAAAAAAACTTCTGCATGACAAACACCCAAGAAATAAAGTCAAAAGATGAGTAAGAAATTGGGAGAAGAGGGTTATATTTGCAAGTATTACACACATATATAATGTTACTTTTCAATTTTTCTGTATCAATAAATTTTTTATTTAAAAATCTCATACACAAATATGAAGAAGGAAAATAAACTCTATGGAGAGTCAGGAACTAAGCATTAACTTTGAACATGGTGGGAGAAGGGTGGCACTGAAAACAGCAGGATAGCTTAAACATCTGACTAAGGAGGTATAGACACCTCTTACCAAATCCCCTGTCATACTCACCTGAGCTGGTGGATGTCCCTCTGCACATTTTCTGAAAGATGATTTGAAGTTTACCCTGGGGAGAAGTTGTCATGGAGGGACACTGGACTCCAGCACTCTAGATACTGTGAAAGACTGAATTAAAAACCAAAGGGCGAAGTTAAAATCTGTCTATTAAATGGTGAGCCTTAAAACCCTTTTACTGATTGCTTGCTTATAACTCCCACTGTAAGCCTGACAGAGTAGCCAAGCGAAAATATTAACATTTGTAACACAAATAAATAACCCTAATCACTACTAAATGTGAACCAATAGACAATGATTGCCAGACCTGTGAGGTAAACCTTTAATGTGAAAAACTGAAGCAAAAATCAAACAAACAAACAAAAAACAATGGTGAAAATAATTTTAAAGTTAATAGATGCATTATAAACGCCAAGACAAGTAAGTGTGATATAAGACAATAAAAAGTTGTGTGTGGCTCTGCTGTGAATACTATTTATCTGATTCTAATAATTAAACTATTAAATTTGATTTTCCTCAAACTAGATAACTAAGAGAGGACAGCTGTTTTCTCTTTAGAGCCTTGTAGTATTACCTGACTATGAAAATTATGTATAAGTCAGGCATTGTAATGCATGCGTGTAGCCCCATACACTCCAAAGGCTAAGGCTGGAGGATTGCTTGAATCCAGAGTTCAAGGCCAGCCTGGGCAACATAACAAGAACCCACCTCTTTAAAAAAAATTTTTTTTAACTATATACAGACAACTTCCTGAAGGTCCTAGTCAGTCAGTGGGGAAGTTGGGATAGGGAGACCAAGAAACTTAAATAAGAGACAAAAGGATTGATAAGGACGAATACAATTCTAGGTGGACTATTTGTCTGTCACTTCATGATTTTCAGAGTCTTAACTGTCACCTTACAATTATTTTTTACTTTGGGATACACATGGTGCCCTAAAGATTGTTGACATGAGCATCTTGGAATCATTAGAGCATATAAAATTACACAGGTTTGTTGAATACAAGCTCATGATATCAAAATCCATTATATTTGTATACAGCCAATAATTACCAAAATACCAAGAAATAATTTTAATGAAAGATGTGAATATTTTTATGGAGAAAAGTATGCAATTTTAGTAAAGAAAACATAAGAAGAACTAAGTAAATGAAGAACACCGCATATACAAAAATGGTAAGATCTGTCATCATAATGATGTCAGTTTCTCCCCAAATTAATCTTGACACTTAATGCAATTACAATTGAAATCTCTACAAGGTTTTTCATGCACTTTGACAGGCTGATATTAAAATTAATATGAAAGAATAAAGAAAGGCAACTTAATTTTCAAGGCAAATAAGAAAGGGATGCTTATCCTACAGGGAAAGCAAAGCTTGTTATAAAGCCAGAAAAATTGAAACAGCATATTTCAATATGATACAAAAGTATCCAGTGAAAAAGAATAGTGAGTTCATAACAGTTCCACATAAATATGAACAATGGCAAGACAATTGTCTAACCAGACAGAAAAAGATAAAATCAGATTCCTCTATCATTCCATATAAAAACAAATTTTAGATAAATTAAAGATCCAAATATAAAATGCAAACTTTAAAATGTTTAGAAAACATACACCAGCAAAGCATGGTGGCTCATGTTTGTAATTCCAGCACTTTGGGAGGCTGAAGTGGGTGGATCACTTGAGATCAGAAGTTTGATACTGGCCTGGCCAACGTGGCAAACCCTGTCTCCATTAAAAATACAAGTAATTAGCCAGGCAGGCTAAATTAGGTGGCAGGAACCTGTAATCCCAGCTACTGGGGAGGCTGAGATGGGAGAATTGCTTGAACCCAGGAGGTGGAGGTTATAGTGAGCTGAGATTATGCCATTGCACTCCAGTCTGGACGACAGAGTAAGACTCGGTGTCAAAAAAAAGAAAAAAAAAAAAAAAAAAAGCAAGCAACAAAGAAAAAAAAAAAAAGCAATAATAATAATAATAATAATACTGACATTTACATAGGGATAGATTTCTTAAACAAGATACAAAAATCTCAAACTCTGAAGAAAAAGACCTAATTGTATAGATCACAGAGATAATTGATTACATAGATATTTAAAACTTCTGCTTAACAAAGTACAATTAATCTAGTAGCTGGAATGTATAAAGAATTTCTACAGATTCATAAAGAAAGAAAAGGTGTTAAGAATGGCAAAAGGTGTGAAAAGGTGATTCACAGACAAGGACCCCAAACTCAAATGATCAATAATCAGGTAGGAGGTGCTCAACCTCTTGAGTAATCAGGAGAACGTAGTATTAAAAATAAACAAGAAAATACTGATATATTTTGGATATGCATCCCCTTGGAATCTCATGTTGAATTATCATCCTCAATGTTGGAGGTGGGACATGGTGGGAGATGCCTGGATCATGGGAGTGGTCTCTCATGGTTTAGTGCTGTCCTCACAATAGTGAGTGAGTTCTCATGTTGTACTGTTGTTTAACAGTGTGGCACTTTCCCCTCTCTCTCTTGCTCTTGCTAAGTCATCTGAGACATCTGCTCCCTCTTTGCCTTCCACCGTGATTGTGAGTTTCCCAAGGCTGCCCCAGAAGCAGATGCCGGCACTAAGCTTCCTGTACAGACTGTGGAACTATGAGCCAATTAAACCTCTTTTCTCATAAATTACCCAGTCTCAGGCGTTTCTTTACAGCAGTGCATTTGACATACAACTGATTATCAAAAAATTCTGATAATACTAAATGTTAGGAGAGGGTGAGGGAGTGTAAGCTGGCACAAGAAGTTTGGAGAACCATTTGGCAATGTTGAGTGAAACTGAAAATGCATGTGCTCTATGATCCAGCAATTTCACGTCTAGAATTTAACTCAGAAAAGCTTTCTCAGTTGTAAGATCCAAAAAGCAAAAGCCGTCAGAGATACATTATCAGTAAAAATAAAAGCTGAAACAATCTAAATGTCCATTGAGATGAACTAATGACAAACTGTCATATATTCTTATATAATATACAGTAATTAAAATTAATAAGTTCTATGGAAGTCATTATGCTAAGTAAAATAAGCCAGGCACATAAAAACAAACATTGCATGTTTTCACTTATTTGTGGGATCTAAAAATCAAAACAATTGAATGTGGAGATAAAGAGTAGAAGGTTAGTTACTAAAGGCTGAGAAGGGTAGTGGAGGGGAAGGGGAGTAGGGATGGTTAATGGGTACAAAAAAATATAGTGAGAAACAATGAATAAGATCTAGTATTTGACAGTACAACCAGGTGACTATAGCCAATAATAATTTAAATGTACATATAAAAATAACTAAGTAATATATTAGATTGTTTGTAACACAAAGGATAAATGCTTGAGGGGATGGGTACTCCATTTTACATAATATGATTATTACACATTGCATGCCTGTATCAAAAAAAATCATATACTCCATAAATATATATAGCTACTATGTACCCACAGAAATTAAAATTAAAAATCAAGCAATAAAAATAAAAATTAAAATTACTAAAGAAGTTCTATATGCATAAAAATGAATAAAACTAAAAGACATTTTTGTTGAGGAATGAAAGGAGATTGTAGTTTGATAAAATGTGATACCATTAATGTACTATTTTAAGACACAAAGCAATATTGTATATAGCTAATAATATGTAGAGTTATATGTTTGTGAATGTGTAATAAAGTTATAATAACATACACAGGAAGGATCGCACAAAACTTCAGTATACAAACTACCTCTTGAGAAAGAAGTAGGAGATGAAATGTCTTTAATTTTATCTGTAACAGTAAATATTGTAAATATATACATTAATTAAATCTACGTTGTGGGCATGAGAGTAGGGATTTTTGACATAATTTTGGCATTTTCCAGATGCTTAAAAAATATCACAATTTAAAGAGAGAAAGAGAAGCAGACAAACTTAATCTAGTACCAAAGACTTAGTCATCACTGAGAAGGAATGATTTTAACTATAATATTTCTACTCATATTCTTCATTGAGCCAAGTCTCCACCCTCACATGGGCTCATGCCCAAAGTTTTCTGGGAAGGATGGGAGGCTAAGAGAAGGAGAAGGAGGGAAATGCTATAAATATAAATTGCAAGTATGCTATTCTTAAAATTCTAGAAGGCATAGTAGTGCAAGGTATAGTGGGGCAAATTTTTTTCTTGCACTTCCTTTTTGATTCCTGATACACAGCAAGGCTGTGAAAACACAGAAGAGCAGTACAATTCAAGGCCAAGGAGGAGACAAGCATCCTTTCGGTATACTGGAGCTATGCTGGCAGAAGGCTAATTTCAACAGTGTGAAAGTTAGCTTTCTTTTAGGTACTCTGCTGGAAGTTAACACTAGCTGGCATTGCTGTTGAGAACCATTAGCCACTGAGCCTGAGGCTGCTCTATTGAGAGAACATTTTTTGTAGCCATTATATTGCAAGTGAAGTTCAGAGACATTAAATAACTTGCCCAAGTTCACATCACTGTTAAGTAGAGGAGTCAGGATTCAAACCTAAGTCCCTCTGATTCTAAAAATCCAAGCTCTTAGGCCGGGTGTAGTGGCTCACACCTGTAATCTCAGCACTTTGGGAGGATGAGGCAAGAGGATCATCTAAGGTCAAGAGTTCGAGACCAGCCTGGCCAACATGGTGAAAGCCTGTCTCTATTAAAAATACAAAAATTAGCCAGGCATGGTGACGGGCACCTGTAATCCCAGCTACTTGGGAAGATGAGGCGGGAGAATTGCTTCAACCTGGGAGGCTGAAGTTGCAGTGAGCCAAGATAGCGCCATTGCACTCCAGCCTGGGTGACAGAGTGGAAGCTCTGTCTCAAAATAAATAAACAAATAAAGAAATAAAATAAAAGCTGAAGATACTTCAAAAGAAAGAAGATAAAGAGAGAAAAAAAGGAATTGGAAGAGAAATGATAGATGGGAAGTATATTAGTTACTTATTACTGCAAAACAGTAGTATCAAAAATTTGGCAGCTTAAAATAACACATTTATTAGCTCATAATTTTTTTCTTTTTTTTCAACTTTCATTTTAGAATTGGGGGCACGTGTGCAAGTTTGTTACATGGCTATATGGTGTGATGCTGAGGTTTGGGGTACAAATGAAACCATCCCCCAGGTACTGAGCAAACTATCCAGTAGTTTTTCAACACGTTCCCACTTCCCTGCCTCCTCCCTCTAGTAGTTCCCAGTGTCTATTGTTGCCATCTTTATGGTATTCATACCATCCATATGTACCCAATGTTTAGCTCCCACTTATAAGTGAGAACATGCAGTATTCGGTTTTCTATTCCTGCATTAACTTGCTTAGGATAATGGCCTTCAGCTGTATCCATGTTGCTGAAAAGGTCATTATTTTATTCTTTTTTTTATAAATGTGTAGTATTCCATGGTGTGTATACTCCACATTTTCCTTATCCAATCCACCGTTGATGGGCACCTGGGTTGATTCCATGTTTTTGCTGTTGTATGACAGCAAATGTACGATTTCCGTAGGTCAGGAATCCAGGCATGGCTTAGTGTCAGGGTCTCACAAGGCTGAAATCAAGCTGCTGGTCAGGTTGGTTCAATTGGGAAATGACCTGTTCCAAACTCAGATGGTTAGTAGCAGAAGTCAGTTTCTCATGGCCTATTGAACTGAGAGCCTCCTTTTCTTGCTCTCAGTGGAGGCTGTCTTCATTTCCTGCTTGGCTGTTGGCCAAAGGTCACCCTCAGTTCCTCCTCAACATGACCCTTTGCTTCATCAATGCCAGTAAGATGAGCATTGTGAGGGGCTGGTGGTTGAGGGGGTGGGGTGAGAAGTGGTGATGGTTAATGCGTATAAAAAAAAATAAAAAGAATGAATAAGACCCAATAATCAATAGCTCAACAGAGTGACTATACTCAGTAATAATTTAATGGTACATTTTTAAATAACTAAAAGAGTGTATTTAAATTGCTTGTAACGCAAAGAACAAATGCTTGAGCAAATAGATACCCAATTTTCCATGATGTGATTATTACTCATTGCATTCCTATACCAAAATATCTCATATGCCTTATAAATATATATACCTACTATATATCCACAAAAACTTTTTCTAAAAGATGGACATTATACCTTAGTAATGTAATTGCAGAACTGAAATGATATATGCTATTACCTTTGTAGTATTCTGTTGGTTAGAAACAAGTCACAGATCCCATCCACAATAAAAAGGAAGGGATTACACAAGGGCATGATACCAGAAGATGCGATCTTCAAGGGCCATCTTAAAGTCTATCCACAACAGGGAGCAGAGAATGTTAGGCCTCCAGATGCTAGTTTGCTTCTCTGTAAGCCTAAAAGAAGTCCCCAAAACCAACAGCTGCTCAAATTTTGTTCACATGTTGTCACCTGCCAAATGCATGATCATCCTTCAGAATGCAGATCAACTATTCATTTAACCATGAAATTGTTATTTTTAAATTTTGTTTCCTATCTACACATTCCATTACTCTCTCCTCTGTTATACCATAGTGTTCTGTTCAAACTCCTAATAGAGATAGCACATAACACTTGGTATTATTGTTATCTGGTTATGTGCTTATTTCACACTATCAGCTTTTGAGGGCATGGCCTGTCTTACTTATTGAAATATTCATAGAATGTAGACAAATACCTGACATGTATATGGATTGTTCAGAGGTGTTTACTGATAAACTGCTATATTAAATGTCTCAAGATAAGGGATAATAAGTCCTAGAAAAATAAAATAGATGGTAAGTACCATAAGCAATCAGAGGGGTGAGAAATGACATTGATTTCATATGACTCCAATGAAAGCAAGTTTAGGCTCACTCTAAAAAGGAGTATGAAAAATCAAACACTGCAAGAGCTGATCTGTTTCCTCAAACTCACTAGAGTTTCTTATCATTACAGGCCAGGGGTCTGGGATTCCTGATTTTTTTAAAGTATGGGACCAAGGACCCCTAATATCTTTTCCTAACTTCTAACCTATGATTTCATGAAGTTACTGAGTGATTGATTCCATTAGGCATCTCATCTGTATTTTATTCTTGAGTTTGATATTTAAGAAGAATTCTTCTTGGAGGACATGATGAAGAAATTTGAAATAGATTGCGCTCAGAGCTTTTTTCAACAAACCAAACCTTCGGCTGCATTCAGGTGATGTATTTATCCAACATCATGCATCCTGTCTATTGGGATAAGGAAGAGGTACAGGAATAAGAATTCTGATTCACACTATGTGCTTAGGTTTACACTCACCATTTGGTGCAGAGAAGGAAAGAAGCAAGGAAGAGAAAGGCAAGACACCAAATGTTTTGGCCTGTGCCACATGGGAGAAGGCCAAAAAGAGAAAAACAGTCTTTCCAGTGGAAAGAAAATGGAGATAATTTAATTCTAGGCAGTAAGAACCCATTAAATGCCTTTCGGTGGAAAAAGCCTGAGAGATAATGACAGTAAAGACAGCAATGAGCCTTTTTCAACCAACTGTACCTGCTTCTTTTCTTGTATCCCTTCTCTAAGCTGCCTATCTCCCTATGAGCTTTTCTTTCTGCCTACAAAGAAATCCAAACCCCTCTTCCTCTCTGTTTCCCCTCCAAAGCTGTTTTCCTTTTCTTCATCCTCAGCCACCCAAACTTTTTTTTGGCTGATCGTCTAAATTGTATTCATTTTCTCAGGGTATTTATTCCAAGTTTGATCTCTGTTGCTGGAGTCTCAAGACTGGGACAGCCAAGAGACCACTGACTTCATCTGTCCTGAGTGTCTCAAGGTCTTGAGAGCAGGCCAGGGAAGAACAGAAAATATGTCTTCTTTCAAGATTTCTCTGCACTCTGTTCATGGTCTTTTCCACATGTGTGAAAGTAGATGTTTGATGGAGTTGGTAGTTTTGTTTTCTGTAGTATTTGTAATGTATCTCTACCATGTCACCTCCCACAGTCTATTTTATTGCTCACTGTTTTAAAATATGCTTTGCACATAGCACAGACTCCAGCAGCATGAGATGAAATGAATTGAACGTGCTTTCATTGTAGGCTGCTTCGGTAAACCCAGCAGACACTACAAAGCATTCGTGAATGAATCCTTTGTTTCCACCAGAAAATAATTAGGTTCCAGGTAAGTTAAAATCAGTGCCAATGTCTATGAAAGGAATATTGGCACTATCTTTAAAAATTAAAAAGTCACTTAGCATTTGACCCAAAACGTTATTTCTAGGAATTTGTCCTACAGATTTATTTACACATGAGTAAATGATATAGGTTTAAGATTATTATACAACATGCTGTTTGTAATAGCAAACCAGAAGAAACAACCTGAGGCTTAAAGAACAGGATTCAGATTAACTATATCACAGCACATGGTCACAATGAATTAAAAGGCAGCTCTTAAGAGAAATGAGTCAGATACTTCCATACTGATATGAAACTCTATACAACATATGTTAAGAAAAGTATGGTGCAGAAGGGTATGTATATGCTCTATTCATAGCTACCATTTCACACCATTTGTGTTAAAATATATATTCATGTGTACATTTGTGCATATATACACATATAAGTAATTTAAATACCATAAAATTTCAAGAAAAATCAATGCAAAGCTTTATCCATAGCTACCACTATCTAAATATTTGTTACACTGAGTACAGTGGCATTAGCTTCTGAAATCCAAGCCTAAACTTGAAAATGGCTGGAAATGATCCAGTCTCTGTTAGCTAAGCATATAAGGAAATAGCTAGCCTGCACCTGTGGGAACAAAAACAGGGTTTTGCCTCACTTACATCAATAGACCAAGAGGACGTTAACTTTCTCCTCTATGCGGGTCTCTCTAAATCAATTAAATTCAATACTTAGAGTCCTGACAGGCCAGGAGCAGGCCTTCAGATTTCCTCATATTGATTCTTCTTTCTTTTAAAGTTCTAAATCAAACTACTTTTTTTCAGGCCTTGCTCAAGCTTTCCCCCACAAAACATCTCAACTGTGAGAGCCCCCAGTAACGGCACTCTTTCCTGGCCCTGAAGAGGTTTTGGTCCAGGTCTTTACTGGGTACTTGACATATTATTATCTTCATGTATGTATTCTGAATTCCCAATTAGACCATGAACACCTGCAGAGCAATATTACTCACCGGAGATAGATGCGGATTCAAATCCAGTAGCTGGAAACCACATGTTGCTATGTAAGCTTGCACTAAAGCTCTCTAAGCCTCATCTATAAAATAAAAATGATAAAACCTACTTTAGGGGTTTGATGTGATGATTGAATCAAGCAACACATGAGAAACTGCCTGTCCCTGCATCTGATACATGTGAGTATTAGATATGAGTCATGTTGCGCCTCCTTCAGGCTCTAACAAAGTAATTTTCAGAAAGAAGTCATTGGTGCATATTTATTTATTATAACATGGGTTTTTTTTTAAAGAAAAGAAACCAAACATATACATAATTTTCAAATATAAACAATGCAGTAGTCAAATATCACGCAGGGCAGAATTTTATATTAACATCCCCTCTATCCATTCTACATGACAAAATTATTTTCAGTAATACTGTAAAAAGAAATAGTAATGGCCAGGAAAGAAATGCAGATGTATAATTTTTATTTTATCTAACTTCATATATATAATCATTTTGGTAAAAATAATTTTAAAAATTAAACATTCTAATAAAATAAAGGAAAATAAAACATTGATGCTTTTTAATCATGTTAATTTTTTTATACAAAGGAAAATACCCATATATTGGTCTATGGCAGTAATAAATAACATTAAATTTTCTCTTTTTAAGTGTTAACTTAGAAAAATTTATCAATGACTTCATCTAATTTGACCTTTGCATCTTCACGTTCAGTGAATAGTCTAGCAGAATTTACCTACCAATCTATCTTGAGAGCAAACAATATGTCATAATAATTTTAATTTGGAACTTTCTTTCACATGAAACAACAGACGTAGATTTAAACATAAGGATAATTTTGGCAGAGTCAAAAAAATTGAACTTAACAAGAAATTTTGGAAATTGTAATATCCTTATATCTTTGTCTTTAGGATTTATCTAAGGGCTTTCAAAGGTCTCCCAAAAAAATTTCTATCAAAATGCTATCTTCACCAGAAAAATTTGTCAGAAATTTCTTTTCTGTAATTTAGTAAACACTTCCTGGATTTCATCCTATACATGAATCTGAGAAAAATGACTAAATAATAGTAAACATTGGCTTTTTTTTCCCCATTGCTTTAAAATGGGTATCCAGTGTTTGGTATTCAAACACTGACTTTTGATTTCTTCTAGCAATGAAATATCAACTCTTTTGTTGTTTCTCTTGGCATTTGAACTTTTATCCTTTTTTAAATGCAAATATCCAAGTTTCTTACATTTTGTTGTTGTACAGCCTTCTCTACAATATCTATGCGCAGATATTCAGGAATAATTTTAAAGCTTTGTGTTTCACTGTGTATTTTTCAAGTCTGACTGTGGCTTCTTGCAAATATTTTTATATCTGATTAACCTCATCTAAAAATTTCATGCCATAAAAAAAAGAATTTAAAAAACATTGCTTACATCTATTATTGTTTGTTTTGAACCCGCTGTTTAAATGCAGGAATATGTAAGTGATGGAGTTGGTTGCCCAGAGACCTCAAACAATTATCATCTGTTATGAGCTTACTTTCAAAACAAATGCATATTGTTTAATTCCATGGGCCAGAGACCAACAGTATAACTGGAAATTCTCCACATTAACTTCCATGTAGTAGTATGCAAAGCTATTAAAGGATTAGTAATGAAAATGTACTAATAAGAAGCTTATGTAAGTGTTACTAAAACTCAACAGGTGATGAAAATATTCTAAATTTAGATTATGGCAATGGCTACACAACTCTGTGAATACACTAAAAAATCATTGAATTGTATACTTTATATAGGTCAATTTTATGGTATGTGAATTAAGGTAAAAAACCTTAAGAGGAACTGCAGTGATTATTTAGAACTTAAATCAGTAATATATTTGGGGTGATAGGAGTATCTCATCACTGGCATTCTGTATAATTACTGATTTATACTATTCTTAAATTCCCTACAATAAGCTCTCTATGGTCTGCACCCAGGGTCAACAGCACTTGTATCCTTACAACCTTGGCACACCACTGGATTGATTAGTGTATTCATAATTCTATGTAACATAATCATTATTAAATTCTACTCCATTAGGCTTGAAATTGAGGGCAAGGATCCAAATATATGCTTTGTCTATTATGACTGCTCAAGTGCTAAACCACAGTAATTCAGGGGATTGTGGAACCCAGTACTAAATGACGTATTCAGGAATGACCTTGCAGTATCCCTGCTTCTGATCCTGAATTTTCTGTTTTTCAGTTTCTTATCTGTTTCTGTCTCTCTCCCCCTCACTCTTTCTCTTCTTCTTCCTTTCCTCTCTCCAGCATTCTGTGTTAGAAATATCTGAAAATTATTCTGACAGGCTTAATGTTCTTAAACCTGCTGGTTGCCTGAGACTTTTTAACACCGGCTGAATAAGGTGATCTTTCTTTGCTAAGGTGTGAAGGCCACAGCAGCTATGTAGCTAAAACACCTACATTTATACTAATTCCACCTCCTTTTCCTGCAAAGGCAGGAGAAATTTTAATCCAGATACCAAAAGTTTGCTTTGTTTTGAGGTGGGTGGGATGTTAATGTTAAGACGTGACTTAGTTGTTTCTCATTCCCTGCCAGGGTGGTGGGCTGGGGAGAGTTCAGAAATTAACAACAGAGCAATCACTTATGTAAGCATACCCTTTATGGGATGTTTCTGGCAAAACCCAGAAACTATGGCTCTCCTTTCCATTTCGGGTCAATTGCCCTCTCTTCACTCTCTATTCCAAACAGCACAATTATCCTGGAGCAAGCAAAAGGGAAGGGCCTCGCCCAAAGTCAAGCCTTTTCTCCCGGTCAAATGTGCTTTCTGTCCACTGTTTTCCAGAAAGCTGTATTCTTTTTACTGCCAACTTTTGCAAAGTGTGTTGACCTTCTCATTTTCTTTGTTTTTAAATTTAATTTAATTTTAAGTTCTGACATACATGTGTAAGACGTGCAAGTTTGTTACATAGGTAAATGTGTGCCATGGTGGTTTGCTGCACCTACTGACCCTCTCATTTTCGATCTCTTCTCTTGTTTTCCATTTCCTGATCTCCTGATAGAGTATGTCCCTTTACCCTAAGACACCAACGGATGGTGCCCTCGGACAAATAAAAGCCCAAGAGACAGACACACTACGTGGACAGGCTCCCCGAAGTGAGGGTCACTCATCTGTTCTCCCTGCAATAAAGGAATGAGCAACGTTACTCAGCCTGACTATCCAGGGCTTACCAGAGTAGACAACGTATGCCAAATCCCACCTTCTGAGAGATCAACTATTCTCAAAATAGGATTTGGGTGTGCGTGGGTATGGTTGCGTGTATGTATATGTGTGGAGGGGGCGTATCTATTTTGAAAAAGCATATAATAGAGCAGTGGAAGGCAGTACAGTGCCCTGGCTAATAGACTGGCCATTTGTGTGGTCACTGACAGGCTATGGAGTCTCACAACATTATTTTTTCTCTTTAAACCTCAGTTTCTATATATGTAAAATGTGACTAAGAAAATATCTCCTTCATTGAAAGGCAGATTTTTTTTTTTTTTTTTTTTGGTTTTTCAATGTTTATGAATGTCTGACTTCATTTTCTGTTGCTTTTAACAGAAAACCTCAAACGGAGTAATTTATAAAACAAGGAATTTATTACTTCCAATTATGGAGCCTGGGAAGTCCCAGGTTGAGAGGTCACATTTAGTGAAAACCTTCTTGCTGGTGAGAACTCCCAAGACAGTGTAATATATCACATGATGAGAAGCCTGAGACTGCTAAGATGCTCAGGCCTTCTTCTTATAAAGCCACCAATCTCACTCCTATGATAACTCATTAATCCATGAATGAATTAACCCATTCAAGAAAGAAAAGCCCTTATGATCCAATCATCTCTTAAAGCCCCATTTCTCAATAATGCCTCACTGGGGATTAAATTTCAACATGAGTTTTGGAAGGGACAAATATTCAAACCATAGCAATGAAATTGGGATTACCTTACAATCTGAGCTGTTTCATATTATTTGTATACTAGTATGACGGTTAATGTTAAGTGTCAACTTGATTGGATTGAAGGAAGCAAAGTATTGTTTCTGAGTGTGTCTGTGAGGGTGTTGTCAGAGGAGATTAACATTTGAGTCAATGGACTGGGAGATCCACCCTCATTGTGGGTGGGGACGTCCAATCTGCTGCCAGTGTGACTAGAAAAAGCAAGTAGAAGAAGGTGGAATAAGCTGTCTTCCCAAGTCTTCTGGCTTTCGTCTTTCTCCCGTACTGGATGCTTCCTGCCTTTGAACGTCAGACTCCAGGTTCTTCGGCTTTTAGACTCTTGGACTTACACCACTGCTTTGCCAGGGGCTCTCTGGTCTTCAGCCCCAGACTGAAGGCTGCACTGTTGGCTTCCCTACTTTTGAGGCTTTGGAACTCAAACGGAGCCACTTCTGTCTTCCTTGCTCCTCAGCTTGCAGATGCCTTGTTGTGGGACCTCACCTTGTGCTTGTGTGAATCAATTCTGCTTAATTAACTCCCTTTTATTAATACATATATCCTATTAGTTCTGTCCTTCTAGAGAACTCTAATACTACTGGTAAGTACCTGCTGGGGTTTTTGTGAGGCTTAAAGGTAATAGTGCCTGTAAAATGCACTTCACTCTTAGGGATTCTCCAGTGACAGATGTTTTCAAGAAAGTAGGGGAGACATGTTAGAATCTGTGGGAAGATGCAATTTTATTTCTATTAGTAGGCCATGGGTTTGTGTATATGTGTATATTTCTTTTGCCCACAAATCTTCAACTTGGGCAGAGTTCAGCTGAGATAGCTCACCTCTGCTCCAAGAGATAACAGCCTGGGCAGTCTGAATAGGACTGGAGGATCTGCTTCCAAGAAGGCTCACCCATGTGTTGGGTGTGGTGTTTTCTACATGTTTAAATTTTAATATTTATTTTATTGAGGTATAGTTTATATACCATAAGTCCACCAACTTAAAATGTGCATTTCAATGATTTTTTAGTAAATCTATCCAGTACAGCCATTACTGCCATCCAGTTTTGAAACATCTACATCACCCCAAAAAGTTCTTTTGTGGTTTTTTGTAGTGAATCCCCACTTTTATTCCCAAGCCTAGGCAAATGCTGATCTGCTTTATTTACTTATAAATTTGCCTTTGTTGAATATTTCATATAAATGAAATAATACAATACGTAGGTCTTTTGCATCTGGCTTTTTTTTTTCACTTGGTGTAATGTTTTTGATGTTCATGTTTTAGCATGTGTCAATAATTTGTCCTTTTTTATTGCTTAATAATATCCCATTGTGTGTATATACCACATTCGGTTTATCTATTCACCAGTTGATTGACATTTGGGTTATGTTCAATTTTTATCTATTTGTAAAAGCTGCTATGAATATTCATGTACATAGTATTTGTGCAGAAATATCTTTTATTTCTCACTGATAGATTCCTAAGTGTGAAATTGCTGAGTCATAAGGTTACATTTTGGATTAGCTTTTGTATATGTGTCCTTTATTTGTCTTTGAGACAAGGCCTTGCTATGCTTCTCAGGCTGGTCTCAAATCTTGGCCTCCAGCAATCCTCTGCCTCAGCCTCTCAAATAGCTGGGATTATAGGAGCACAACACCACACCCAGCTTATGTTTAGCTTTTAAATAAGCTGCCAAAGTGTTTTTTCAAAGCTGTTGTACTTACACTTTGTATTCCCACCAGCAGGATAAGGGTTCCAGTTTTTTCATATCCTCTCCAATATTTGTTTGTTTTTTTAATGTCTTTTTAAAAAAATCGTGATTAAAAAAAAACATATAACAAAATGTACCACCTTTTCCCTTCCTTCTTTCCTTCTTATATGTACCACCTTAACCCTTCCTTCTTTCCTTCTTTCCTTCCTTCCTTCCCTCCTTCCTTCCTTCCTTCCTTCCTTCCTTCCTTCCTTCATTCCCTCCTTCCTTCCCTCCCCTTCCCTTCCCTTCCTTCCTTCTCTCCCTCTCTTCCTCTCTCTCTCTCTCTCTCTCTTTTTTCCTTTCCTTCTTCTCAGTTGTGGAGTACAGTGGCATGGTTTCGGCTCACTGTAAGCTCTGTCTCCTGGGTTCAAGCAATTTTCGTGGCTCAGCCTCCTGAGTAGCTGGGATTACAGGCATGTGCCATCACACCTGGCTAATTTATATTTATATATATTTTAGTAGAGACAGGGTTTCACCATGTTGTCCAGGCTGGTCTTGATCTCCTGGCCTCAAAAAAGCTGCCCTCCTTGGCCTCCCAGAGTGCTGGGATTGCAGGCCAGGATTTCCATATAATTTATCAAAACATTATTTTTTCTTTGTTTTAACAAAGACTATGGGTGACATCAGTGATTTCCATGCTTATTTTTCAAGTATTGGAAGTCATTTTTTAAATAAACTCTAATGTGAAATCCAAGAACAATAATAGCTACCATTTTTCTGAACAAGCTCCGTGTTCCCCATACTGTGCTAGGTGCATTACACATTACCTTCCTTTTTCATTGATCATACAAGGTAGGTGTTATTCAACTAACTTTTATATCAGGAAGCTTACCAAAGTCCACTCAGATAGTTTAGAAAAGCAGGCACATACTAAACTGCTCCAATTGCAGCTGGGGATGAGGGTGAATGGGCTACATCCACATTTCTGCCTTCGCCACCACCTTGACCCAGCTCCCACAGCTCCATCCCAACTTCTGGAGTCTTCGTTGAAATCCCCCTCCTCCTTAGAGCAGCCTGTCCATTGGGCACTGTGCTGAAGAATGGGGGATGCAACTGCCCTGTTTAAGAAGGGATCTAGCTCCCCAGGGCCCCTCAGAACTTTATGAAAATAAATTATGACTAACTAGAACCACGGAAGAATTTTTCTCTTCATACCTCATCAATCAAAAACAAACACAAAAAATATTTAAACCTTCTTCTGCTTGCTATTTGGTGTTCAAAACTGGTTTTATTGTTAATGAAGAAAAATGGGCTACAAGATGGACAAGACCAGTCTTGAAAAAATGCAGGCCTTGGAAGGATACACATAACAGAAATAGCCTTGAAGGAAACACAGGTCACTCCTGAGAAGTTCATGGTTGGCGCCACCACTGTTTAGGCTGTCTGCTCTTTGCCCTTCCCAGATGGTGATTCTGACCTAGTTTCAAATGGAGACTCATTCAACACTGGGTTCGAACCCTACAGAGATTTGTGGGGGACAAGGAAGTGCATATATCAACCACAGGTTGATACATCCTGCAAATGGTCCCCCTGAAATCTTTTGGCCTGTAGCAGGACAGAATTGGGGATGCTGGGGACAGATAAAGCCAAAATCTGTGAGCTGACAATCCAGATAGCTGTTCAGAAAATAAGCACAATAAAAATGCTTGTCCTACATGTGTGCCAAACACTGGTCCAAGCCATTCATTCCCAGCTCTCCTGGTTGAGTTCCATTCCCAGCTCTCCTGGTTGAAAATCTGATGATTTTGGTTTTACAGGTGGTGGGACTACCCAATCATGAAAGAAAAAGGCCCTGTTGTATATGAAGACCTCAGTGGCCTGTAAGATCAGAACTGCCCCCAGGACAAATGAGTGCTCTCACCAGCCCCAAAGAAAGCACCCACGGGTCAAAAAAGATGGGGACATTGGATGGGGTGGCTTTCCCCAGAAGACCACTCCCGGACAGCACAGCCTCAAAGGCACAAGGAGAAAACAAAAAAAAAAAGCGATTCCTGTATTGGCAAAGACAAACACTTCTTCACAGAGTGGAGGAGAGGTAAAATTGGCAATTGGCTGGCAGTCCCCAGCAGTACCTGAGAAATGAGATCACTTTTGTTCAGAGAGGGCAGACTGGTTATGGTATCCCCTGCAGGGGAGCCAGGCTGCACTGGCCTCACTCGGTCAGGGCCAAGCTCATAGACTACAGCCCCGGGACTCCTGGTAGATGTCCTGCTCCACCATGTCACCTCCACCAGGAATGCCTGAATCTTTTCTTTTCACTCTACTTTCTTTGAAATTTCTGATTGAATCCGTGTGTCAACTCCTTCCTTTAACGTCTTCATACATTGCCTGATTGCCGACTGTTGCTTTGACTCTTCCTCCAGATGGGCCATGGTCAGCAACACATCCAGGGAGCTCTTCATCCGCCTCTTCCACTTGGCCAGCGATTCTGTCCAACAACTTCTCCAAATCTGCCCATCTCCTTCATTCACCCTCTTTCTCTGGACCATTCCTCCCACCCCCACCCCCCATCATGACCCAGGAACCACTCTATATTCGTGCGCTGACAGTGGCTGCTCTGCATCCTGCAGAGACTTCTTAAATCTCAGCTTCTGAAGGTTGCGGGATCCCTGTGGCCTCTTCCACAAGCTGGGCCGGTGTGGGAGAATGGGGTCGCCGCAGCCATGCTGCGGGGTGCCAGAAAGGCCAGGCTTCGCATTTTGTGGGTGACGGTCACATGGAGCCCGGCTCCTGCAGCACCTTCCTGGCCTCAGTCAGCCCCGGAGAACTGAGGCTGGGAGGGGTCTAGGAGGTCTGGGCCGGGGCGCCCAGACACGGTCCTGGCCTGGCAGTTGGATGAGCTGCCTGGGCCGGCGCTCCCTGTGCCTCCAGCCAATCGGAGTTTCTTAAAAGTGACTCACAGCCAGGGCGGCGAACTGCTTTACAGATGGTGGGGCTGGGGGATTTTGAGATTTTGTTTCCTTTCTTATTTGGTGAGATAGAAAGACAGAAGCAGCATCCTTGAGATGGAAGCTACATACAGAGAGGGCTGTCCTCATAAAGAATCCCCAAGAAAGAGAGTGACGGTAATGAGGCCTGAGGGTTCAAACCCCAAGGAGGACAGAACTGACTTTTTAAAAAAGTTTATTGAGATATAGTTACATACCTTAAAGCTTAGTAAGTGTACAGTTCAATGGTTTTAAGTGTGTTTAAGGAATTTTGCACTCTTCATCATACTCTAATTTTTGAACACTTTTGTCATTCCCCAAAGAAACCTCATACCCATGAGCAGTCTTTCATTCTCCCCCAAACCTCCCTACCCCCAGCCCTTAGCAAGTACAAATTTACTTTTCAACTCTGTGGGTTTGCCTGCTCTGAACGTTTTAAATAAGTGAGGTCATACAATGTGTAATCTTTTGTGACTGGTACTTTCACTTAGCATAATGGTATGGGTTTTGTTTGGTTTTATTTTTGGAGTCAGGGTGGCTATGTTGCCCAGCAATCCTCCCACCTGATCCTCTGGACTAACTGGGACTGTGGGCATGTGCCGCTCCTCCCAGCAGCACTGTGGTTTTGAGGTTCATCCATGTTGTTGCACAGCAGACTCCAACCCTTTCCACACTAGGGACCAGTTTCATCGAAGACAGTTTTTCCACCGATGATGGGGTGGTGGTTTCAGGATGATTCAAGTGCAATAGATTTCTTGTGCACTTTATTTCTATTATTATTACATTGTGATATATAATGAAATAATTATACAACTCACCACAATGTAGAATCAGTGGGAGGCTTGAGCTTGTTTTCCTGCAACTGGATGGTCCCATTGGGGGCAATGGGAGACAGTGACAGATCATCAGGCATTAGATTCTCATAAAGAGCATGAAACCAAGATCCCTCAGATGTGCAGTTCACAACAGGGTTCCTGCTCCTATGAGAATCTAATGCTGGGCTGATCTGACAGGAGGCAGAGCTCAGGTGGTAATTTGAGCCATCAGAAGTGGCTGTAAACACAGATGAACATTCACTCACTTGCCCATCACTCACCTCCTGCTGTGTGACCCAGTTCTGAATAGGCTGCAGACTGGCTGGGAATCCCTGTTGTAGCATATTTCAGTACTTTATTTCATTTTATTGCTGAATAATTGTCAATAGTTTAGATATACCATTGTTTTGTTTTTCCATTCACCATTTCACCAACAACCCAAAGGACACTTGGGTTGTTTCCACTTTTTGGTTATTATGAATAATGTTGTTAGGAACATTCATCTACAAGTTTTTGCATGGATATATATTCTCATTTCTCTCGGATGAATACCTAGAAGTAGAATTGCTGGGTCATTGCAAACTTTATTTTTAACATTTTGAGGAACTGCCAAACTCTTTTCCAAAGTTACTACACTATTTGTCATTCTCACTAACAATGTATGAGAGATCCAGTGCCTCCACATCCTTTCCAACACTTGTTATTGTCTATCTTTTCAAGTATAGCTGTCCAATGAGTATGAAGTTTTATCTCGTTGATTTCTATTTCTTTAATGACTAACGATGAGCATGTTTTCATGTGCTTATCATCCATCTGTATATCTTCTCTGAAGAAATATCTATTTGAATCTATTGCCTGTTTTTAAATTGGGTTATTTATCTTTATTTTATTGAGTTATAGGAATTCTTTACATATTCTGGACATAAGTCCCTTATCAAATGTGTAATCTGTAAATATTTTCTACAAGTTTGTGGGTTGTCTCTTTCCTTTCTTCCTTCCTACCTCGCTTTATCTCTCTCCTTTTCTTTCTCTCTCTCTTCCTTCCTTTTTATCCCTTCCTTCTTTCCTTCCTTCCTCCCTTCCTTCCTTCCTTCCTTCCTACCTTCCTTCCTTCCTTCCTTCCTTTTCCTCTCTCTCTCTCCCTCTCTCTCTCTCTCTCTCTCTGTCACCCAGGTTAGAGTACAGTGGCACAGTCATAGCTCACTGCATCTCTGCTCTCCCAAGCTCAAGCAATCCTCTCACCTTAGCCTCCTGAGTAGGTAGCTGAGACTACAGGTACAAACTGCCATGCCTGGCTAATTTTTAATTTTTTTATTTTTAGTAGAGACAAGGTCTTACTATGTTGCCCAGGCTGGTTTTGAACTCCTGAGCTCAAGAAACCTTCCTGCCTAGGCCTCTCAAAGTGTTGGGATTACAGGCATAAGCCACCGCACTTGGCCCTTTTCACTTTCTTGATGGGAACCAATCTTTAATAGTTTTGTCGTATGTTTGTTCTAAATAATTCTGATAAATTTGTCATGCCACTGTAGTTCATTATGTATGCTAATGTTATCAGTTTCCTTGTTGTTACTTATATTAAAATACCTTCTAAAGAGTCTCAAAGTAAACTTATCTGTGAATTTAGAGACAGGATGTGAGAAGAAGAAATAGGAAACCTGCTATAGGTTTCCAAGAGTGTCCAGGAGAAACATTCGGGAATCTGGAGTCTTGGTGGTGGGGGAGAAGTAGACAATGGAGATGAAGAGCCAATACTAGACATAAGGGTGGGGAAAGGGATATTCATAACCTTAGGTAGGTCAACACTAGTCACAATCCCCTCCTCTCTTGTGCAATTGGCCTGTATTTTTGGCCAGTACTACATGCTCAATATAACACCTTTTATTGCAGCAACTCTGATGAAATGAGAGAAGATTTAGGTGTTTTCCAAATATCTATGATTTCTCAGATATGTACTTGCAAATGTAATGTGCTCTCTAATAAAATCATGAAGGCTGAGACAGAAAATCTAGAATATTCAACAGAAATATTCCCAGAGGTGGCAACTATGATTAAAAGACTAAAAGATAAGACCTAAATGGAGAGTTTAAAGCACTGGAAGAAAAGGAGCAAAGGAATGAAAATAACATTATTGAATACTTACTCTGAACTCAATGCTTTATGTAGTTTGCTTATTTCATCTTCTAATCCACTTTATAGAATTGTTATTATTGCCATCACATTATTTTTAAAAAATTAAGAACTGGAGAGGTTAACACACTTACCCAAAGACATGCAGCTAATTAGCAGTAAAATCAGGATACAAATCCATGTTTTTACTTCGTTATACTCTTTCTGCTGCATTAAATTACCTATTAAAAAACAGGATTATTTTCATTAAGTTGTCTAATTTTGTTGTATGTTGCCTTACTGCTAACTGTATGTGGCAAGCAGTCAATTTGTAGGCACACTTATTTACTCTCCTTCACCTCTGTCACAAGACACTTCTCCTCTTCTTTCTTTCTGTGTAGGCTACAATTTCCTTCTCTAAAGAGAATCCTTTCTGTACCCTGGATCAATGATTCTCAAAATGTAATATGCATATAAGTCACCTGGGGATCTTTTACAAATGCAAATTCTGATCTGGTAGTTCTGAGGGAAAGCCTGAGTTACTACAATTCTAACCGTTTCACAAATTATGCCACTCCGTGCAGCATGCTTTGAGTATTAAGGGCTTAGACCTTTCCCTTAACACTTGTCTTAACTTTTCCTTTCCGTCTGTAGTGGCCAGCCTCCAAGGTGGCCCCACAGTGATTCCCACATCCTGATGCCCACATCTTAGTGCAGTTTCCTTCCACATTGGGTAAAGTTGACAGTGTGTGACTTCTAAGAACACTGTGATTTTCAACATGCTCTTTCCTTGGAAGAAGGAATAAGGGGGAAGCCAGTTGTCATGTTGTGAGGACGTACAAAGAGCCCCATATAAAAGTCCAGATGACCAGAAACAAAGGCCATCCTACTGCCCATGTAAGCGTAGTGTCTTAGAAGTGGGTCCTCCATCTCTAGTCAAGCCTTCAGATGACAGCAACCCTGGCCAACATTTTGAGTACAACTTTATGAGAGACCTCAAGCCAGAACCACCCAGCTAAGATGCTCCCAAATTCCTGACCCACAGAAACTCTGAGATGATAAGTGTTGACGGCTGATTTAAGCTTCTATGAGTTGGGGTAATTTGCTTTGAAGCAATAAATAACAGACTCACTAACTCTTTCACATGTACCTTTAAGCATACAGAGATCATATTTGGAAAAATCACAGGGCCTCTTTTAGTTCCTGTCTCATGCCCCTTCCTCACTGGCAGACTTCTCCAAAGTATGATAAGCACTGGTTGACTCCATTTAATTTACCTGTTTATCCCTCACAATGTCTTCTTTACCCACCGTTCTTCTGAAACACTATCCTTGAAGGTAGTACCTCACTAATTCTGATATCCTTTTCCTTTTCCTTATCCCCTTAGATCCTTGTTGCAAAATACATCTTTTTGAAGCGATTTTCCTGCATAAAGCTTTCACTTTTGTTGGCTCCCACTACACAAAACGCACTTGGTATTCCACTTTCTTTCCCACTAATGACCCATCTGTTTCCTCTTAGGTCTTCACTGTAGCTACTCTCCAAAGCCCATTTTCTAGTGTCTTCTTTATTCTGTCTTCCCCTTACCTCTCGGGGAAGCAATTTATATCTATAGTTTCAAAATCATTCTCTCACTTGATTGATCTCAAATCCGTATTCTCAGCCCCATATCTCTACCTACCATTAGGGAAGTTCCACTTGAATACCACATACATTTCATATATGTGTATGTCTTAAACTCAGTTTACCTTTCTCCCCTTCAAAAGCTTATTAATGTTAACACTGTTATAAATTTAGCCAACCACTCATAAATTTAGAGTTCAGATTAACTCTTTTATATTTCTATTTCTGTATCTAATTACAACTAAATTCCATGGCCTTTTTGTTTCCAAAAGGTTCTTCTTGGGGTTTCTAGTGCCATCGACCTTATACAGATCCTTATTATCTTGGTCCTAAATACTGCAATAGCAATTGAACTTGTTTCCCTTTTCCCATTCCTCATTCCATGTCCCTGCACTAGACTATTGAATGCATCACTGTCACAATAATACTCTCCTGATACACAACTTCTTGTTGCATTTAAGCCCAATTTCATGTTTCTAAGATTAGCAGTCAATGTCCTTCACTATCTGATCTCAATCATTAGACTTAGTTGTATTTCCTTGCTAGTCTCCAACAGGAACCTTGGTCTCCATGTGGAGCATTTCATACTTACGTCCATTCCACATGCGTTTCCTCATGAAAGGAGGTTCTTCACCTATTCTTTTGCTTACCCAAATGTGTCTTGCATTCAATTTCTGTTGTCTCTACAAAGCTTTCCCTTACTCTCTGTTCATGGCAATGCCTTTTTGAACACTTTTAGCCCTTATCCTCTGCACTATTTGTTTTGCTTTAAAGAAATTTTCCTGAAATTTGTTGTTGCTGTTGTCTGAATGAATGAATGAATAATATCTTTCATTGCTACTTATTTTTTTTATGTTTTTAATCTTCCTACCATGAATATTTTAAGTTTATGGAAGATAGGAGAAAATATAATCTTTCTTTTGCATATTTTCTAACACCTAGTACACTATAATATTCCAAAGAGAGATAATTCAGGGGATAAGGATTATTTATTGACAGTGTGGCCTGATGCCTACACATGTGCATTTTTAACACGTCTTGTACTCTTCTCCCCATCCAACAGGATTTTGATGTACTGCTTGTGAGTAGGAATCTTATCTATTTCCTTTATCATGTGTCTTCAATGCCTGGCATATAGTAAGCATTAAGTAATATTTTTGAATTAGTTATGCAATTCACCACAAACTATGTTTTGAAACTATGCCCTTGGAGAAAGAGTAGGAGATTAAAGAACACATTGAACTACTACATGTTGCACATGTATTTGCATGTTGCAAAAATGTGTGTGAAATGTTTTGAAAAGTTTAAAGCAAACTTTTTTTTTTTTTTGAGATGGTGTCTCACTCTGTTACCCAGGCTGGAGTGCAATGGCTCTATCTTGGCTCACTGCAACCTCTGCCTCCCAGGTTTTAGCAATTCTCCTGCCTCAGCCTCCCAAGTAGCTGGGATTACAGGCATATGCCATCACGCCTGGCTAATTTTTGAATTTTTAGTAGAAAAGGGGTTTTACCATGTTGACCAGGCTGGTATCGAACTCCTGACCTCAGTAGTTGATCAGGTAGGTGATCTACCTGCCTTGGCCTCCAAAAGTGCTGGAATTGCAGGTATAACGACCATGCCCAGCCCATCTAAAGCAATCTTAAAGTGTAAACTATTATTGCAAGATGCCAAAGTAGATTTTTTAGTAAGTGTTAATTTCTCTTTTTTGGGGAGGTAAACTGCCCTAGGAAAGACAAAAATAATATTGTAAGCTTACTTTTTAGGTTTCTATTTATAAAGATGAGAAAAATCCCCCTTTTCCTTGTGCAAATCATAGACCTTTGAGTTGAAAGGGCACCAAAAGATTCAGCTCTATTCACTTTAAACAAATACATTTATTGCATTAGTTATGGGTGAGGGAATTGATGCTTAGAAGGATTTAAAGATTTGCCCAAGATGGAGATTCTCAAAAGTGTCTTCAGACACCTTCATCATAATTACCTGGGAAGCTTCTTCTAAAGTTTAGACTCCAGAGCTTCACCCAAAACTTACTGCTAAATTAAATGCTTTAAAGGAAATCTGCATTTTTAGGAGCTGCTCTTACGACTTCCAATATAATGCTTCTCAAACCCTAATGTTTACCTGAATCACCTAGGAATCTTATTAAACTGCAAAGTCTGATGTAGCATGGCTGGAGTGGGGCCCAATATTCTTTGTTTCTTTTTTGTTTGTTTTTTATTTTATTTTATTTTATTTTGGTTTTCAACTTTTATTTTAGATTTAGAGGATACATGTGCAAGTTTGTTACCTGGGTATGCTGTGTGATGCTGAGATTTCTGGTATGAATGATTTTATCACCCAGGTACTGACAATAGTACCCAACAGTTTTTCAACCCTTGCCCTCCTCTTTAGTAGTCCACAGTGTCTATTGTTGCCATCTTTAAGTCCATGAGTGATATGGCTTGGCTGTGCTCCCACCCAAATCTCATCTTGAATTATATCTACCATAATTCCCATTGTGGGAGGGACCTGGTGGGAGATAATTGAATCATGGCAGTGGTTTTTCCCATGCTGTTCTTGTGGTAGTGAATAAGTCTCAAGAGATCAAATTTTTTTTTTTTTTTTTATGATGGAGTCTCACTCTGTTGCCCAGGCTGGAGGGCAGTGGCACTATTTCAGCTCACTGCAACCTCCGTCTCTGGGGTCCAAGCAATTCTCCTATTTCAGCCTCCTGAGTAGCTGGAACTACAGGTGCATGCACCACCCTGCCCAGCTAATTTTTGTATTTTTAGTGGAGGCAGGATTTCACCATGTTGGCCAAGCTGGTGTCAAACTCCTGACCTCAGGTGATGTCCCCACCTTGGCCTCCCAAAGTGCTGGGATTACAGGCATGAGCCACAGTGCCCAGCTGATGATTTTATAAGAAGAAACCCCTTTCCCTTGGTTCTCATTTCTCTCTTTGCCTGCCACCATCCATGTAAGATGTGACTTGCTGCTCTTTGTTTGCCTTCTGCCATGGTTGTGAGGCTTCCCCAGCCACATGGAACTGTAAGTCCAATTAAACCTCTTTCTTTGTAAATTGTCCAGTCTTGTGTATGTCTTTATTAGCAGCATGAAAACAGATCAATACAATGAATATCTGATGTTTAGCTCCTGCTTATAAGTAAGAATATGTGGCATTTCATTTTCTGTTCCTGCATTAATTCTCTTAGGATAATGGCCTCCAGCTGCATCCGGGTTGCTGCAAAGGATAGTATTTCATTCTTTTTTATGGCTGCCTAGTATTCCATGGTGTATGCCCCATTTTCTTTATCCAGTACACCACTGATGAGCACCCAGGTTGATTTAAAACACCTTTCCCTGTGTGACTCTGTCTACTCCAGACCCTTCCTTTTGCACAGGATCAAATCATTTCTCCACATGGGTCAACTCTTAAAAAGAAAATGCAAGGGCTTCAATTAGTTTGAGTAAGTCAATAGATTAGATAGCTTAAATTCTATGGTTGTTGAATAGATTTAAAATCAAATCATGACTTTTAGATGCTCTCTGATCTGTGAAGCAAAGGCTAGGCTGAGAATGGAAAGGTATTTCTGGGTAGATCAAAGATTAGAGGTCAGGTCAGGTCAGGCGTGGTGGCTCACACCTATAATCCCAGCACTTTGGGAGCCCAAGGCTGGAGGATCACTTGAGCATAGGCGTTCTAGACCAGTCTGGGCAACACAGTGAGACCTCAACTCTATTTAAAAACAAAATTAACCAGGCATGGTGGCACATATCTGTGGTTCCAGCTACTCAAGAGGCCAAGGCGGGAGGATACCTTGAGCCTAGGAGTTTGAGGTTGCAGTGAGCTATGATTGCACCACTGCACTCCAGCCTGGGTGACAGAATGACCTTATCTCAAAAAACAAACAAACAAAAAAGAGAGAAAGGTATCAAGTCATAATTTTTTATCAAATTGTTTGTGAGAGTATAGTTTAATCTAATCTTCCATTTTAGACAATGCCAAGCTTTTATCAACTATCATGCTTCCCTCTGTCCCCTCCCCAAAAAAATAAGTAAAAATAAAAAAAATTAAAAAAAATTATCCTCTTTATCAGAGAAAGGATTTATAATGAATTTCTGTAATCCTATGCAGGTTGTTAATTAATGTTTCTTGGTTGGAATATTATAATTTAATGGGATCAAAGCATCAAGCTAAAGTAAGCCCTTATAGTAGAATTCCATCAACTAACAAGAAATTGGATAGGAGGTAGAAGCCAGGGTGAATTTGGGAATTAGTGTCTGTATTAATTTTCTATTACTATCCTGTTTAACATCTTCTACCTTGAGTGTTGGTGGGACCTATGAATGCAATGACATAGTCACTCTTTTGATTGTTATGTTACATGACTCTGTCTTAGACTGGAAGATTCTGATACTGACCTTGAAGTCATAAACTGCCAAATTGTAAGAGGGTCATCAGGGGATCTTTAGAGCTGAGAGTAACATCCAGCTAACAACTAGCAAAAACACGGGGACTTCAGTCATAAAACTGCAAGAAAATTAATTTTGTCTACAACCTAAACAAGCTTAGAAAACGACCACAAGGTGCAGATGAGAATAAAGTCCAGTGAACGCCTTGATTTCAGTTCTTCAAAATGAAGAAAAAAAATGACACCAAGTGAAAATTCATATCTGCATGTAGAAATAAAAAGTATGGAGATGGTAAATATGTCGGTAAATATAAAAGACTATATTTTTTTCTGACTCTTTAATGTAAAATTATGATATGAAATTTATAATATATTTAAATGTAAAATGTATTATAATAACACAAAACAGTTGTGCCATTGTAAGTTCTTACTTTTTTTAGAGGCAGGGTCTCTTAGAACTTACCCTTGGGAGGAGAAAAAAAAAAGAGAGAGAGAGAAAGAAAAAGAAAGAGAGAGACAGCTGGTCTCAAACTCTTGGGCTCAAGCCATCCTCCCGCCCTAGTCTTTCAAGTAGCTGGGACTACAGGTGTGTGCCACCATGCCTAGCTAGTAAGTTCTTACATTGTATGTGAAATGGTTCTATTAACCCTCTACAAACAGATAAATCTAAAACGCATATTTTATCTTATTTTTTGAAACAGGGTCTCATTTTGTCACCCAAGCTGAAGTGCAGTGGTGCAATTTCGGCTCACTATAGTCTCCACCTGTCGAGTTCAAGTGATTCTCCTGCCTCAGCCACCAAATACCTGGGACTAGAGGCGTGCACCACCACACCCAGCTACTTTTGTATTTTTAGTGGAGATGGGGTTTTGCTATGTTGCCCGGGGTGGAATTGAACTCCTGAGCTCAAGCCATCTGCCCACCTTGGCCTCCCAAAGTGCTAAGACAACAGGCATGAGCTGCTGCACCCAGCCTAAAATGCATATTTTAATCACCAGAGTAAATATATTTTTCTAAAAATGTTTATGAGATTAACTAAGAAGCTATGGGAAGGTTTTTCTCGTCATCTTCCTCTTCCTCTTCCTCTTCCCCATCTCTCACCGATCCTTTCTAAATAATTTAGAACTAAAGCCAACAGGTGGAGCCAAGCAAGGTCAGTGTCTATGCCGGAGTTGTAAGGAACGCAATGGCCCAGAGCATGATGTCAGAGTACAACTAAGGTGAGAAGGATGTCCACATGGGGTGAAATAAATGGGGTTGGGAGTCAGAATTCTAATATACTCCTGTAGTATTAATAGTTTCTTAGGGCTGTTATATCAAAGTACCACAAACTGAGTGCCTTAAACAACAAAAATTTATCTTCTCACAGTTCTGGAGCCCAGAAGTCTGAACTCAAGGTGTCAGCTGGGTTAGTTCCTTCTGGAGGCTCTGAGGGAGGAACTGGCCCATGCCTCTTTCCTGGCTTCTGGTGGTTTTCAACAATCCTTGGTATTTTTGGTCATGGAAGCGTAACTCTAATCTCTGGCTCTGTCTTCACATGACCTTCCCTGTGTCTCTGTCTTCTCTGTGTCTGTGTGGCTTTGTGTTCAAATACTCTTCTCCTTTCTCTTGTAAAGTTACAAGTCATTGGAGTTAGGGCTTACCCTGAATCCAGGCTAATTTCATCTTAACTAATTACATCTGAAAAGACCCTATTTCCAAATAAGGTCACATTCTGAGGTTCTGGGTAGACATGCATTTTTGGGTGATATTATTTAACCCACAGTAACCTGCCAAGACTCCCAGCCCCTGAAAATGTAACAGCATTGTGAGATGCTAAGCAAAGAACCCATATGCCATGCCTGGATTTCTGACCACAGAAACCGTTGAATAATGAGTAAGTGTTGTTTTAAGTCACTAAGATTGTGCTAATTCGTTATACAACAGAAAACGCATACAGAGGGTGTCTGCAAAGTAAAGTGTCCTGGTGTAAGGTGTAGGAACCTACATGGTATGAGGAGGATATCCATATAGAAGGCATCCCAGCCTGGGATGTTGGAGTCTCAGTGGCATTAGGAACGTGTTTGCACAGAGGATCGCCTAACATAGGGCATCATTGCCAAGGGAGTGCCTGAGGACATGAGTGTAGGAGGGTAGCACTGGTGACTTGTCAGAGCCTAAACAGAATGCAGATGCTTTCATGTGGGAGGGAAAGTGGCCCAGTGAGGGGAATTGAAGGAGAATGGTGTTCACATGTCAGGGCAGAACAATATGGGTTGTAGAATCTGAGCTGGGTGTGACTCAGTGCCAGGTGATAGAACCCAAATTGGGTGAGAAGGAAATTCATGTAAAAGGACAGCCCAGCTCAGAGTGTCAGAGAGCAAGTAGAGTAAGGAAAGTATCCTGGTGGTATGCTGCCTGGTGTGGGGTATCAGAGCCAAAGGGGTGAAGGATGGATTCACACAGGGGAGCAATCCAACATGGGTGCCAGAGCCTAAGCAGGATAAGGAAAGGGCCATGGGTCCACAGGCAGGGGGAGGGTAACCCAGTACACCGTGTCAGGGCCTGAGTGCGTAAAGAGGGCTTTCATGCAGTGAAGCAGCCCAGAACAGGTGGTTGAGAAAGGAATAGAATGGAAAGGGTATCCCCGCTGGGGAAGTGGGGTATGGGAGCCCAGTGTAGAAATTGGAGTCCAACTGGAGAGAGCAGGTAATTTGCTCAGGGGCCAGGAGCAGTAGTGATGGGTTATTAATTACATCAGAGAAGTTGACTAAATAAGTATAGTAAGAGGCATGTTCTTAGTGCCAGAACAAAAAGTTAAAAATATGGAAAGGAAAAAACTAGAATGAACCTCATAATGTTAGAATTGAACTGAAAGTTATGAATGTCTGGTTTTCAATATATCTAGCTATAAGAATAACTATAAATGTAAATGTCTGTAGGTGCATATGCATTAATGCATATATTCCCTAGCTTTGTCCACTGAAAAGACTTGGGAACAGCTATACCAAATGCCCAAATTTTGCTTTCTAAATAATATACCCATTAAAAAGAACTAGAATTTTTTTAAGGAAAATGGCTGATTCCAAGGCTAGGGGAGGAAAGGAACAAAAGATAAGCTTGTAGCCAGTTTTTGTATTAAAAAGTAAGAAAAATCTTAAAGAATGAAAGAACGTGCCTAAAGAACAAAGAAGTCCCATTGAAGGGGCAAGCACTGGCCAAATCTGGGATGATTTAAGCATCAAAACAAAGAGAGATAGTAATGGAATACAGCCCAAATACAGCCCACTGAATAAAATAGGAAAACGTGAGTCCATACAAATATAAATTACTAAATGAAATTGACAATTCGATGAGGAATAGCTCACATAGTCTCAAAGTACCTCCACCTGAAATACTTATTATTTATGAAATAAAAAAGTGTAACTTCTCTGGGAGAAGCCTCCAGACAATACCTTAATCAAGGGATCAAAATGAACATCAGTAATGGGTCAGACTGAATTTCAAATTTATTCAGAAATACACAGGCTGGGCTCAGTGGCTCACGCCTGTAATCCCAGCACTTTGGGAGGCCAAGGAGGGTGGATCACAAGGTCAGGCGATCAAGACTATCCTGGTCAATATGGTAAAACCTCATATCTACTAACATACAAAAAAATAGCCGCGTGTGGTGGTAAATGCCTGTAGTCTCAGCTACTCGGGAGGCTGAGGCAGGAGAATTGTTTGAATCTGGAGGCAGAGGCTGCAGTGTGCAGATATCATACACTTCACTCCAACCTGGGTGATGGAGCAAGACTTCATATCAAAAAAAAAATATATATATATATATATATATGTAGCATTGCATCTGTAATATTCCTACCAATGATGCATGACTTGGATCTAATCATGACAACATATCAAACTGAGGAACATTCTACAAAGCAACTGGTTTATCATCTTAAAAAATGTCACGATCAGTAAAGTCAAGAAAAGACTGAGGAACAATCCCAACTTGAAGAAGACTAAAAGACATGACATCTAAAGACAACATGTGACATGTGATTCTTATCAGATCCTTTTGCTATAAAGAACATTCTTGCGATATGAATTATAACTCAATCATCCTGAAAAGATCAAAGCTTATAGAGTCTCTTCTCTGACAAAATAATTACACAGAAATTAGCAGCAATATGATATCTAGAAAAGCTCTAAATATGTATTTGGAAATTAAACATCATATTTTAGAAAATAACCCATGTTAGTAATGGTAAGGGGTCAACAAGGAAGCACAAGTGAAAGTAGAAAATACTTAAAACCAAATGAAATAAAAATACAACATAACAAAATTTGTGGAACGCAGTACATAGAGAGAAATTAGTAGCTTCAAAGGTTTCTATTAGAAGAGGAAAAAGGTGTAAAACCATTGAAGCTTTCCACGTTAAGAAGTTAGAAAAAGAAGAGTAAATTAAGCTCCACTTAAAAGGTATAGAAAAGGTATTGCAAAAAGAAAGCATAGAAATGGCCAATGGATCACACCTGTAACCCCAGCACTTTAGGAGGCCGGGGCGGGTGGATCACAAGATCAGGAGTTCAAGACCAGCCTGGTCAACATGGTGAAATCCCATCTCTACTAAAAGTACAAAAAAATTAGCTGCCTGTAATCCCAGCTACTCGGGAGGCTGAGGCAGGAGACTTACTTGAACCTGGGAGGCGGAGGTTGCAGTGAGCCAAGATCACACCACTGCACTCCAGCCTGGGCGACAAAGCAAGACTCCGTCTCAGGGGGAAAAAAAAAAGAAATAGCCAATGGAGACTTCGAATTGTATAACCGCTTTGGGAAACTCTTTGGTAGTTTCTTATGATGTTACACATATACTATCCTATAACCCAGCAATTCCGATTTTAAGGTTTTTACCCTACAGAAATGTCAACATATGTCCATGAAAGATATACATAGGAATATTCATAGTAGCCTTACCAACTGGAAACAACCTACTCAGTAATCTGAGAAAAGAGAAAAAAATTATAGTATATTCATATAATTGAATACTACTCAGCAATTTAAAAAATGAACTAATGTATGCAACAAAATAGAATAATCAGAAATATTCATTGAGCTAAAGAATTCAAACATAAATGCGTATATATTGTATTTATTTTTTAATTTATGTGACTTTCAAGAAAAGGCAAAATTAATCTATAGTAATAGAAGTCAAAGGTGAGGTTCCCTGTTGAGGTGGAGAGTGTCTGCAAGGGGTGATAAGGGAATATTCTGTGGTGAAAGAAGTGCTTTATATGTTGATTGTGGTGTTGTTACACAGGTATATTCATTTGTCAAAATTCATCAAATTGTACACTTAAATGTGTGCATTTCATTGTATTCAAATTTGACCTTACTAAAAAAAAAGGAATACATTTTTCAGATGGCCTTAGAATTCATGTTGTAATGAGATAACCAGCCATGAACAAGATAAGTATAATTCCCAAAGTATGAACATCTTGCTTCTGGAATGAAAAGAATAATGTAGACATTAATAAATCCACCTCAGCAAACAGGCAGAGAAGGATCTTACAGGGTATGTATCATTTGAATTGGGTCTTGAAGGATGTATAGAAGTTTGTCAGGTGAATGGTGGGAGGTCATTCTATACCAAGTGAATGCAAGTAGCAAAGGCACATGACTAACCGTGATGTATGAGTTAACGATGGAAAAGAGGAGTTTGGGGAGAAATTGTGTGTTTTGCACTAAGTCAAAGCATTGAGCTTCCATGGTACAAACCAATGGAGGTTTTAAAGTAATAATGATATGATCAGTGCATCTTTTAGTAGTGTGAAGGATATCCTGGAAAAGGGAGAAATTGATGCCAGAGTCATGGGCCCTCAATGCCTTTTGAACAAAACTGCCCTGACCATAGCTCTTGCTTGAGTGCATATTTTTATCTTTGCTCTGTTGTTGTTGTTTGTTGTTTTGTTGTTGTTTTAAGATAGGGTCTTGCTCTGTCACCAGGTTGAAGTGCAGCGGCATGATTATGAGTCACTGCAACCTCTACCTCCTACCTCAACCTCCTGAGTAGCTGGGACCACAGGTGTGCACAACCATGCCTGGCTACTTTAAAAATTTTTTTAAAGACGACGTCTTGACATGTCTCCCAGGCTGGTCTTGACCTCCTGAGCTCAAGCCATCTGCCCACCTTGGCCTCCCAAAGCGCTGGGATTACAGGCATGAGCCACCATGCCCAGCTTGAGTACATATTTTAGACTGTTGATCAAGATTGTCCACTGAATGACCTAGAGGTTTTCCTGATTTGCATGGCAATGAACTACCTGAAACTAATGCTTCTCACAGTGACAGCAGGTGAACATGGTCTTACCTATGACATATCCAAATGCTATCAGCAAGGGAATGCAACTCCCCAAAGCAGTTGGAGCCCAAGACCAGACCATTTAACCCCCATTTACAAGGACACTCTCATACTTGCCTTTTAAAAAGCAGGAGAAATGTGGAGCTAGTGTTTCTGGAGTACAAAAATGGTGTTTCAAGGTAGCCCAAATACACTTCTGGAGGATGAAAACATGTTGCTGGAGTTTTCCAAAGGCCCTTTTGCCCTATAGTATTTCCAAACTTCCAACAATTCAATGGGTAGTCACCTGTGGTGACCCAAGAATAGCCAGTTCATAGTTTGTTCACCAGCTGACAATGCATAGCTTGGAGTAAAAAGATGAGTTGCATCAATGATATTCTTCCTTTTGAGAAGATCAAGTTAGGAGTACCAAAGGCTTGGTCATTTCACAACTGAAGCAGTTGCTGGAAGAGCATCACAAAGTAGAGTTCCAACTACAGAAAGCCCAAGCCACATAGAAGAGAAGCAAAGGGGGAACTGGAAAAAGGAGGGTGGTCCAATGTGCAGGGAGAAGCAGGACTCCATGAAAAGGTAAGAAAGTAGCCAGTCCCCAGAACCCTCTTGGTGCGGGGCAGGGAAGATTTCCAAATTAAGTTTTAAGTCTTATTGGTTGTTTCTATCTCTCTTCCATTACCCATTATCCATTTTTCGCTTAGGTTACAAGAGTGGGATATTTGTTCCTTGCTCTTTGCAGCCTTTGGAATGCTATGGTAGCTATTGTTTTGGGTTTCTTGGTAAGCTGTCTCTCATCCTCAACTTGTAGTTACAGACCCTCAATGCTAGGCACAGGGAAGGAAGGCAGATGTGTCCAGTGGGCTTTTGAAAATTTAAGATGGAAACTATTGTGAGAGTTTGAGCTGAAAAGAAATTTTTTATTTACCACCATGTAAGTAAAAATAAGTCAGGAAATAATACTCATAGAGCACTTTCAACATAGGTACTGTGTTGGGCATATTACATATAAAAATACCAATTAATTCTTACAATAGTACATGTAGAGATTAATAGACATTAGAGAATTTACATGGCTTGGCCAAGGTCACCCAGCTTGCAGGAGTCAGAGGGACAGCAATTGGTCTTCACAGTCCATGAACCTCAAACTACGCCCAGTTCAGGGGAGAGCATGAGGTCTATCTCCTAGAAAGATATCGATGGTGAACTCTGGAGCTTGGAACTCTGGAGCACTCCAACGCTTGAGAAGAGAAGCTAGTGACAGAAAAAGGAAAGTCAACCAAATAGAAGACCCAACTACCATGGTGCGTGGAAGCCAGAGGCAGTGAATGTTTTGAAAAGCAAGAGGGTGGCTGCAAACAGGTGGTTCAAAAACATGGCGCAGAGTAGGGAGTGAGTTGAATCTGGTAATTCGAAGTTCAAGCTTCTAATTGGTGACCTTGGTGAAAACTGATTCTGTGGTGCTCAAAGCAGAAGCCAAGTTTTTGGGTTTTATTTTGTTTTGAGACAGGGTCTCACTCTGTCGCGCAGGCTGGAGTGCAGTGGTGTGATGTCCGCTCACTGTAATCTCTGCCTCCCAGGATCAAGTGATTCTCCTGCCTCAGCCTCCTGAGTAGCTGGGACTACAGGTGTGCTCCACCACGCCCGGCTAATTTTTGTATATTTACAAAGAGACGGGGTTTCACCTTGTTCGCCAGGCCTGTCTCAAACTCTCATCCTCAGGTGATCTGCCCACCTCGGACTCCCAAAGTGCTGGGATTACAGGCTTGAGCCACCGCGCCTGGCAAGAAGCCAAGTTTTAATGGGTACACACGTGCACAGGAGTTGGAGAGTGGGGAGTGTGAGCTGACTGTTGAGTAGGGACTGCGTGTGTGTCAGTAGGGTAGGAGACAGTGGAGGTAGTGAGAGCTCAGAACTAGGTATTCGAAGCGGGTAATTTATGAGGAGGGGCATACCTACGAGCAGATAATGCACTCAGACAAGGAAGATTTGTGCATTGGACAGAAGAGACACCTTTTTCCTCGGCAATAAGAACTAAGGAGGTAAGCAAGGGATCTGATAGATGCGAGTTTGTGCATGTGTGCAAGGTGAGAAATTGCGACAATCCATATATTTGAGAAAAAGTGAAATTTTTTTTTTTTTTGAGACGGAGTTTCGCTCTTGTTACCCAGGCTGGAGTGCAATGGCGCAATCTTGGCTCACCGCAACCTCCGCCTCCTGGGTTCAGGCAATTCTCCTGCCTCAGCCTCCTGAGTAGCTGAGATTACCGGCACACGCCACCATGCCCAGCTGATTTTTTGTATTTTTAGTAGAGACGGGGTTTCACCATGTTGACCAAGATGGTCTCGATCTCTTGACCTCGTGATCCACCCGCCTCGGCCTCCCAAAGTGCTGGGATTACAGGCTTGAGCCACGGCGCCCGGCCCCCAAAGTGAAATCTTTAAAGGTAAAAATAACAAAACTAGCTGTGGCACCTATTGGATAAGGAATTACTAACTGATGATTTAGAAATGCCTTTAAGTGCGTTAATAGCTCGTTTGTTATCCCCATTTTCCAGATGCGCAGCCCCAGAGTCACGTGCTCTCAATGAGACTGCAGAGACCGATTCCAGCCCCCGGCAGCTCTCACCTGAAGCTGCCCCGCTGAGGTCAGCGGTGAGCAGGTGACCTGACAGCGCCCGCGGACCTGCGGCCGAGGACAGGGCTGGAACTACACTTCCCAGTGTGCCAGGCGGGGGCGGGGCGGGGCGGGGCGCGGCGGGGTGGGCGCAGGCTCCTTCCCAGAAGCAAAAGCGGAAACAAAAGAGTCTCGCCGGCGTCCCCGCCCTCACACTCGCGCTCGGGCGCACACCGAGCAGGGACCGGCGCCCGGAGCGAGCCTGGGAGCGGTGAGCCGGGGACCCACCGCGCGGAGCCAGCCGAGCCGCCAGAGCCCAACCCGCGACGATCCACGCCCCAGAGCCCCGCAGCCGCCCCCCGCCGGCCGGTGTCCCCACCGCCATCCCGGACCCATGGCGCTGAAGCGGATTCAGAAAGTGAGTGCCGAGGCCGGGCCTGGGGCTGCGGGGCTGGCAGCGGCCACCTGCCCCGGCTGACCCGGCCGGTGGTCCCGAGGGACGTGCGGGGAGAACACGGGATGGGAGGGTGGGCCGGGGCGCGGGCAGGGAGCCGGAGGCTCGGGCCGGGCCAGCGGGCACCGGACAGGTGAAGTGGGAGCTGGGGCAGGTCCCAGGCGGCCGGAGGAGCTTGAAGGCTGGGGGCCCGCTGCGCGCTCGCGCCGGAGCCGCTCCCGGAGCCCCGGGGTAGAGAGCCGTCTCCGCCTCCAGACCGCCCCGAAATCTGTGCTTCACGGTCAGGGCTGGGTTTTGCCCTCCATGGGGCTAGTTTTGACCCCTGTCATGCTGTGTTTTCTCCAGGCTGTTTCTTAAGCCTGTCCTCTTTTATGTTCCTGCTTCTCCGGGCTCCCCGGGAGGGCACGAAAGGTGGGGTGGGCCTGCAGCCTTTCTCCGCGGAGCTGTCGGGGTTGGTTCTTTCTCTCCTCTGCGGTTGGCTCTTGCTCAGTTGCCCAAATGGGCTGGAAAGCCCATTTGCAGCCAAGAAGCCAGGAGAAGGCTCCTGCCCCTTCTATTTTGGTGCCTCTGCTGCTGCCACTTCAGGTCACATAGCTGTAGCGAAAACATAGTTGCTGATACACAACAAGATGACCTCCTGGCTGTGATTCACAGCGAGTCAAGCCAAACAGGTTTTTTTCCCCCTCATGATAAACTGAGATGTAAAGTTCGAGACACAACATAAACTGTCACAAATTAAATTGTTTTGATGCTTTGACACATGGGAATAGAATAAGGAAGAAATGTATGTCTTCATCCAACGACTGTTTAGCCATCTCAACCCTGTGTATGGAATTGTCTTCTTTTCATAGTATTTATTGCAACCATTTCAGATGTGAACATCTTTCGGAATTGAGATTGGGGCATTTCTTTCTGTTCGTGTTTTTTCCTGTTGGTCTGTATACTTACCCAGGTTTTTGGTTTTACAGTTATAGTTCACACTGGGAACGTTGAGAATGTGTTTGTTAAATAGGGAGTGTTTTTTTAGCAAGTTAAGCAGCAATGGACAGTGTGTTTTATAGTTGTTTCAGAATACATTGATGCCCACAAAAGATTTTTGTCGACTTTTTTGATCAGGAGTCAATATAGCAATATATATGTTAGAGCAGTGACATTGTATCCTGATTCGCCACTAGTGGCATCTTTAAGTACAGAGGACAGCAATTTTTAGAGCCTGCTAGTTTTTTATTTTCAAATTCTGAATCTGTGGTTCCCTTGTTATTTTTTTGTGCCATTTAAAGGTCATCTCATTGTAAAACATACAGTTAACAATCAGCATTTATTAAGTAATACTGTTTTCTTGTTTGAAGGTAGTACAATTACACATTTTTTTTTCATATAAATATCCTAATTTTGAAGCCTCAGTCAGCATGTTTACCATACGTTGCATACTTATTAATAACGAGATAACATTGGTTCACATTTGGATCAGATAATGCACATCTTCCAAGGAAGTTTTCAAAGTCTATTTCCTTCTTTCCTAGTTGTGAGAATTTTTCACATGACTTTGCACATACAAGAGCTTTCTAAATTTTATTTTCTTTCTTTCTTTTTTTTAAAGAGATGATGGGGGTTAGGGGTCTCACTATGTTGCCCATGCTGGTCTTGAACTCCTGGCCTCCAAAGAGTCTGGAATTACAGGCAGAAGTCACCATGCCCAACTAACAATAGCTTTTAAATGCTGTGTAATTTGTCCACAGTAAGTAGATATTCAAAGAAATACGGATATTATTTGTAAATACCATGCTTGGCAGTTCTCATCAATCCCCATGCTGAACTAGTGTATTTGACTTATGGTATATGTCCATATCTTTTCTTTTTAGTGTTTACTGTTATTAGTTTATACAGTTGTCCAGTAAAAAAAAATTATCTACATAGAATTGATATCAAATGTTACAAATTGATATTTTGGAGAAGAAATTGGGGGTCATATACCATCACATCTCTATGTGTTCATCTTTGGCTTCCCTTTCTGATACCAGGCAAGTTGATTTAGACAAATCTTTCCATTAATCACATATTCAGACCATTCCCTCAAACCTTAGGGGTGATTATTTTGATTGATTCCCTACTTTTCCTCCTCCTTTACCTACCTCCTTGATTAGAAGCCAATTCCAGGTTGGATGTGCTGCCTGCCATATGAACAGTTCCATAGTCTTTTTTGATGCTATCAGTATACAAATTCTTATTTGGATCTTGCATGTTCCAGCAAATGAAGATGTATACTAACTTTTGGCCCTTCTTAGGCTCATTGAAATATTATTATAATTTTCCTCTACCTAAAGTGGCAGGCGTAGAGCTGTGTGGCACCTCAGATAAGTCTGCAGTAGTGTAGTAGAGCGAACCAGCAGGGGAACAACTTCTAGGGCAGTGTCTCAGAATCTTCTGTGGGACGTTTTCAGATGATCATCAGTTCTATAAATGGGGAGATGCTTAATCCCTCAGATGGGTTGGGGTGGAAAGAAGACTGAGAACCACTGGTATTCTGTCTTGTCCTTCTTATTCAAGGAAGGATCCAGAGGCCTGGAGTGGAGGAGTGTTTTGTCCAAGGATAATCTCTCTCTCTCTTTTTTTTTTTTTTTTTTAAAGTCTTGCACTGTCGCCCAGGCTAGAGTGCAGTGGCGCGATCTCAGTTTACGGCAACCTCCACCACCCAGGTTCAAATAATTCTCCTGCCTCAGTCTCCCAAGTAGCTGGGACTACAGGCACATGCCGCCACACCCAGCTGATTTTTTGCATTTTAGTGGAGACAGGGTTTCACAGTGTTGCCCAGGCTGGTCTTGAACTCCTGATCTCAAGTGATCTGCCTACCTTGGCCTCCCAAATTATTGGGATTACAGGCATGAGCCACCCCATCTGGCCAATAATCTCTTAATTGACTTGGCATATTTGAGAATGTTAAAAAGTTTATGATTTCACATTTCTTCACTGTGAAAAGAATAAAGATGATTGGATTAAAATATGTAAAGATAGAGCATGGAGATACCAATGCTTAAAATATATTTTCATATTAGAGTATAGTAAATGATTTAATGCTCTGATTTAGACATCCTGTGCCAGTTTTGCATTCCAGCTCATAAATTTACACACCCATGCCCTATTTTTAGATACAATAAAAGATGTTGTCGCAGTCACCTAAATCATTAAAATAAAAAAGTTTGAATGAAGTCTAAGGAAAGATACCTAAAACACGTCTGAAAAAAGAGGACAGTTTTTCAGCTAGTTATCTATTTTCTATAATTAATTTTCTAACTGTTTCTTCTATCAATACTATTTTCATTCCTGATATACTTTTTCCAGGGGGAGGGGATTATTTTTTAAATTACAGATGTTAATATCCCAATATTGAATGTTTTGAAAACCAAAGGGAGAAAAAAAGGAAATCCTAAAACAGTCATTACCATCATCATGGATTTTATTTGATAAAGATTTTGAGGTAATGAACATCATACTTGCATAATGTGTTGTGATGCAATAGGTTTGTTTCCATTTTTGTCTATCTTTTGAAAAGTGAGGCAATAGCCGGGCGCGGTGGCCCACGCCTGTAATCCCAGCACTTTGGGAGGCCGAGGCGGGTGGATCACGAGGTCAAGAGATCGAGACCATCCTGGTCAACACGGTGAAACCCCGTCTCTACTAAAACTACAAAAAATTAGTTGGGCATGGTGGCGCGTGCCTGTAATCCCAGCTACTCAGGAGGCTGAAGCAGGAGAATTGCCTGAACCCAGGAGGCGGAGGTTGCGGTGAGCCAAGATCGCGCCATTGCACTCCAGCCTGGGTAACAAGAGCGAAACTCCGTCTCAAAAAAAAAAAAAAAGAAAAGAAAAGTGAGGCAATAGAGTTTTATTTTACAGATATAGCAACCCAGAGAACTGTTCCTTAGTGTGTAGTTCTGGCCCCCAAATGGAACATTAGTAGTTGTTTTTGTTTTTTAATAATCAATGTAATCTAAAACGTATATATAGACATAGATTAAAATAAAATTTTACAAATGTTTTGAGCTGCTGAATTTTTTTGATTTGCAGAATTTTATGTTAAATTGTTTATGGCAGCCTAAAAAACCCTAGGTTACTTAACCCAGCCCTCGATGGTAGATGGAATATTAAATGGAAAAAGAAAGTCTGGGCTTTTTTTTTTTTTTTTTTTTTTTTTTTT
>NW_022437018.1:566696-569937 GCF_009761245.1 Sapajus apella
CTGAAGTGCTGGGCTTATAGGCATGAGCCACCATGCCCAGCCAAAGGTCTGGTTTTTATTCCTGGCTATGTGGCTTACTAGCTTCATACAATGAGGCTAGTACACATTTTCCATACATATCAAGATATGTATGGATATCCATACATATGAGGCTGCTGACCTCAAAAACCAGGATGTATATAATGGTTACTTTGTGCTTTCTAAGTAGTTGACATATATTAATTGACTTAATTCTTAGTATACCCAACAGATAGAAACAGTGTTATTTCATTTTACAAATGATAACATTAAGGCAGGGAGATACTAAGTGGTTTACTCATGATTACCTTATCTAGTAAGCGACAATGCCACAATTCCAAAATAAGCAGTTGGCTTCAATTCCATATATATATTTTAGTCTACAATCTTTTATTTAATACCTTCTCATGCCCAATTAACACAAAAATAGTTGCAGTTACATGTAGCTACTGAAAACCACCAAACTGCCTCTCTGAAGGGAGAGTCGAGGATCCTTCTCTTCCACCTCTGTCCTTAGGAGAGAATGATATTTTTTGAATATTGAAGAGAGAGCATTCACTGAGATTGCTGAACTCATCAGATATTCTGTAAAGCTTTCTGTCTAATGTAGCCACTAGCCACATGGAAACAAATTGGGTATGAAAATTTAGTTTTCAACCTTGAGCTTTATGAAATCTAAATATAGATCAAGTATTACTGGTGAAAATGTAGTATCCAAATTGAGATGTGCTGAAGTGTAAAATAAATACTTGAATCTGGAGACCTAGTATAAAAATCTAAATAATTGTAACTAATAGATATTTATAAACAGATATTTTTATATTGATTAAATTTCAAAATGAGGACATTTTGGATAAGCCATCTAGCCAGGTAAGACTCATTTTTTTTTCTTTACAAAATGAGGGAGTAAATCTTATCAGAGTAGATGGTGAAACCCCCTTGTAGGACCTAATTGCTTTATTATGTCTTTACCTTTAGGTTCCAGAAAGTGGATGTGGGCAGGGCATTTTCTTCCTTGCTCAGGCAGAGCAAGTTTTGTGGCTTTTAAAGAGGGTAACATTGTTTTTTAAATCACTTTCTGTAATTTAATATCAGTAATCTATTTATAGAAGAGAACAGCTACATTCCCTGAGAAAGTTTTATATGACTTTACTTTTTATTTTGCTTTTAAGTTTGACTGCAATATTATTGTTAAACCTGTGACACTCTACTTAAAATGTCCAATCCTTTAGTGGAGAGGCTGTTATTTCCTTGTCTTAATTTTTTTATACACTAGCGATTGTGCCCCCTAGGCTAACATATAAAATCTGTCAATAAACTGACTGAACAATGCTGTCCACTAGAAATACAATGTGAACCACACATTTAATTTTAAATTTTCTAGTAGTCACATTTTTTTGCAAAAGGAAATAGAAGAAAGCAAAATTAAATTTATCTTATGTAATTCCATATTGTTAACCCCTTCAGAATATAGCTTCTCTTATCCATATGGACTCATGTCTATTGTATTTAAACTGGAAGGCATAGAGTCAAATGAGTTTACAGGATATAAGTAAACTGGAATGTTATATGCAAATGTAAAGTGGTGTTATAATTAAGACCTCAGCATATTTAATCATTTTCACTGACACATTGCCCAAATGTGTTGATTGTGCTTTGTAAATCCCTGCTCCAAAGTAATACATGCTGAGATTGTTTAACATTGTAAATCAGTAGTATAACTTTGATCATCTTTGTCTTAATCACTTTGAATTTCTCTCCTCCAAAAGGATTTAGAAACATTGGTTGTAGTAAATGCTCTGTCAAAAGTATCATTGCATTGTGAAGTTTTTATTTGAGATAACTGTTTTTGAATTGTTAGAGTCATTTAGTTCCTGTAGTGGTTTTCAGTAGCAAACTTATATACATAACGAGATTAAATCCAAGACTCCAGTTCTTTCTAGAAAGAAGGATATAACTTACAGAAAAAGAAGCACAGTATTTGTGCTTTTTGGGATAAATCGTTTTCCTTGAGATGGGAGAGATAGCGTTCTTTCTCTAATAAGCCACCATATAAATGTTTCTTTTAAATTTTTGTAATTAAGCTTATTCTTTCTTTTGCCCCGATACCATATTTTTCTTTCCTTATCACAATCAAGGTGTAAAAAAATGAGGTAACCTATGATAGTTAAAAAGTTCTGAGATTTCTTCTCTGTGGAAATAAATAGTCTAGAACTAAATAAGACTGTTTATGCCTATTTTAAGAAGCCAGGCACATATGAAAACCAAACCTAGCAGGATGTGGGATTGCCTCCAGGAAAGCAGAATAGCGTCCTTACTCACTTTCGTTGCCTGAAATACGCATAGAAAACATATGGGCCCTTTATTTTCTTTTAATGAGTGCTACTAATAGATACGATAAACCTAATATTTAGCCATAAAACTGAGTTAATGGTTGTCTACTAATGGCTCCCTCCTTCCTAATAGTGAATAAACTGATATCATATCGAATTAACAACAGGAATGAGAGTCTTGTCCTCCCTACTCTCCTGTGAAATGCTGGAATAAATTATACTAGAATATATAATATGACCCATATTTGCAGAGTTTGGGGATTGGAGAGGTGGGTCCTCAGGCTACCTTAGCACATGTGTCTGAAGGCAGGACAGGTTTTATTTCTGGCCCATCTTGGTCTTGATGGCCTCTGAGAAGCTAAGGTTTTTCTGCGTTTAATTTGGTTCTAAGATGAATCTGTGAAAGTTCAGTTTCACACATTAGACAATAATAACAGGCTACTGTGTTCCAGGAGTTGTCCTTAGTATGGGGAGGAAGCCGCTATCTAGAAACATACAGTCTGGTGCTGTCCATTCCACCATCATGCTCTGCATTGTCCTGTCTTGCCTTTTTCCAGATGTTTTTCCCACTGTCTTCTATTCATATTGTCCCGTTTGTATGGCCCATCTCCTTTAGTGACACCACGGTGCTTATTTAGATTCTTGGTCTTTTTTTTTTCAGACTTAAGAAACCTCTCCAGTGGGGGTGAGCTGAGGAGTTGGTTCTTTCACCTTAAGCTTCCACAAATAATAATCTGATTGTTCTCATTCCAGGTGACCACCCTCCTTATGTGAACAGAGTTTGGGAGTAGTATGGTTGGATTGCTCTAGAAAAAACCAAGTGGACCTCAGGAATGGTCTGGGCTCGTTGTTCTTATCTTCTTTCTTTTTTTTTTTTTTTTTTTTTTTTT
>NW_022437018.1:570037-595581 GCF_009761245.1 Sapajus apella
TTTTTTTTTTTTTTTTTTTTTTTTTTTTTTTTTTGAGGCGGAATCTCGCTCTGTCACCCAGGCTGGAGTGCAGTAGCGTGATCTTGGCTCACTGCAACCTCTTCCTCCTGAGTTCAAGCGATTCTTCTGCTTCAGCCTCTCGAATAGCTGGGACTACAGGTGCATGCCACCATGCCCAGCTAGTTTTTGTATTTTTAGTAGAGACGGAGTTTCATAGTTTTGGCCAGGCTGGTGTCAAACTCCTGACCTCGTGATCCTCCTGTCTCAGCCTCCTAAAGTGCTGGGATTCCTCCTAAAGTGCTTAGGAGGCCTGTCTCAGCCTCCTAAAGTGCATGAGCCACTGTGCCTGGCCTCTTCTCTTCTCTTAAACCAGAGAATTTCTGGCTTATGGTTTTGCTTCCCCCAAATTTTGTTATATTTTATTTTCATTTAACTTTAAAGATATTTTCTAATTTTCCTTTTTATCTCTTCTTTGACCCTTGGATTATTTAGAAGTATATTATTTATTTGCCTTATGTTTGGGGATTTTACAGATAGCTTTCTGTTATTGATTTCTAATTCCACTATGGTCAGAGAAAAAATTCCATTAATATTTGACTGCTTTTAAATTATGGGGACTTTTTTTTTGAGATGGCGTTTTGCTGCTGTTGCCCAGGCTGGAGTGCAGTGGCATGATCTCGGTTCACTAAAACCCCTGCCTCCTAGGTTCAAGCGATTTTCCTGCCTCAGTCTCCCAAGTAGCTGAGATTACAGGTGCCTGCCACCACGCCTCGCTAATTTTTTGTATTTTTAGTAGAGACAGGGTTTCACCATGTTGATCACGTTGGTCTTGAACTCCTGACCTCAGGTGATCCACCCACTTCGGCCTCCCAACTGGGGACTTGTTTTATGACCCAGGCTTTCAGGTGTTCAACAGCACTTTTGAATGAACGATGTTTAATAGTTTCTAGACTTCATTTTGGTATTTTCTGGTGGTATTTCTGTTGATTGTAGGTTATTTCTAAGAAATGGATACCAAACTAAGGTGTACACCTTCCCAGTATCTTTTTTATCTTTTATGAGTTTCCAAACAGTTTAATGAATAATAAACATCCACTTTTTAAAATGGAATAGAAAATATTAGTGCTTCGTATGTAGTAAGGGTGTTGTTCATGAAACTTTTGTTTTAGTTATATATGTGTATATCTGTGTATATGTGTACTAGGTTGTAATGTAAAATTTCTTTCTTATTATAAATTGCTGTAAGGAAAGCTAGAAAATCACTGTTCCATAACATAAGATCCTTAAGTAAAATTAATGTTGTCAAAAATACATGCTATACAAACACATATATACATGCGAACATACATATATAGGGAGAACAAATGAATACATATATACACACACAGAGACACACAAATATATTGATACACATAATGTAAACTGTTCTAGCCTTGGAAACATTTCCATTTGATACAGACTGTCTGTATTCATTGTTTTCTATTACAAGTAGCAACATTTTAGTGACTGATGTACAGCCATAATATTAAAGAATAATACTGGGTGATACTAACAGAGAGTAGTGAATTTCTTATGAAACACTTAAGTGTCCACTCTATGCCAGTTATTAGGTGTAGAGTTGTAAGAAGCAATATTTAATAACAAATATTTGGTAGGTATTGGTAGGCATGTTCATGTATTACATGTTTCAACAAATAGGCAGCTAGGTTTTCTCTTTTTTATTCCCCAAAGCACCATCTTTTCTTCGGTTACTGTAAAGTAAATAGTAAGTTTTGATAAAGGAGCACTCAAAATGCTCCATGTAGCATATTTTGTGTCAAAATTCTATTATTTTTTTAGGTTGTATATAATTTCCTATCATGTTTTGCTTGCCTCTCAGTGTCTTTGAACACAACTCTCCTGAAAGCTTGTGAAGTAGTATTCATTTCTAACCTTTTATATGGTATAAGCTCCTGAGAAAAGATAAGAATTCGTTCTCATTCCGAAATAGAAACACTTTTACACTGTTGGTGGGAATGTAAAATAGTTTAACCATCGTGGAAGACAGTGTGGTGATTCCTTAAAGACCTGGAACCAGAAATACCATTTGACCCAGCAATCCCATTACTGGGTATATACCCAAAGGATTATAAATCAATCTATTATAAAGACACATGCACATGTATGTTCATTGCGGCACTGTTTACAATAGCAAAGAGTTGGAATCAACCCAAATGCCCATCAAAGATAGACTAAATAAAGAAAATGTGGCACATATACACCATGGAATACTATGCAGCCATAAAAAAGGATGAGTTCATGGCCTTTGCAGGGACATAGATAAATCTGGAAACCATCATTCTCAGCAAACTGACACAAGAACAGAAAATCAAACACTGCATGTTCTCACTCATAAGTAGGTATTGAACAATAAGAATACATAGACTCAGGGAGGGGAACATCAACACACTGCGGTCTGTTGGGGGATGTGGGGCTAGGGGAGGGATAGCAGGAGGTGGGGAGATTGGGGAGGGATAACATTAGGAGAAATACTTAATGTAGGTGACAAGGGATGGAGGCAGCAAACTACCATGGCATGTGTATACCTGTGTAACAATCCTGCAAGATCTGCACGTGTACCCCGGAACTTAAAGTAAAATTTAAAAAGAAAAAAAAATTCCTTCTCATTCCTTCACTCATCACACTTTTGTTTCTCTGGAGCATAGTTAAAAATATGCAAATGGCCTTCATACAGTACTGGAGCATTGTTTGCTTCAGTATTGGTTGAAAATAATGTGCGGTAACTGGTACAGTGTTGAGGTGAGTATTGAATTGGGGTGGGAAGAGTGCTGGAGTAGAAGTTGGATGGTCTGAACCTTTGTCCTAGTTTCACTTTGTGACCTTGGCCAAGAGACTCATAGTCTTTATATTCCTCACCTGGAAATTTAGTGGATTGAACTTGATACTTTCTATCATCCCTTCTGAATCATAATTTTAGGCAAACCTAAATAATGTTATTTGCTGTTTGTTGCTTTTTGCAGCAAACAGCAATAATGATCACAAAAACAAACATTGAGCTTTGGCACTGTGCTCTGCAGCTATATGAGACTTGACTTAAAATTCCATTTACTTTGAAATACCAGATTTGACATAAATGTTGACATCTCTTAATGTATAACATAAGGTCAATAAATCTTACTCTCTAACTAAAGAGCAGTTATTTATGATGCAAATAAAATATATTTCTGTTATTGTACTGGTAACATAATGTGCTTCTCTAATTCCATTTAGCTTCTCTCTATTTCACAGGTGGCTTTTGTATTTAAAAGATTGTTTTATCTACATATTTAGACAGTTGCCTTATAGGTAATAGTTTTTTGGGGTTTTTTGTTTGTTTGTTTGTTTTTTGAGACAAAGTCTGGCTCTGTCACCCAGGCTGGACTACAGTGGTATGATGTTGGCTCACTGCAACCTCCGTCTCCTGGGTTCAGGCATTTCTCATGCCTCACCCTCCCACATAGCTGGGACTACAGGAGTGCACCACCACGCCCAGCTAATTTTTGTATTTTTATTTTTATTTATTTTGTTTTCTTTTTTGAGACGTAGTTTCGCTCTTGTTACCCAGGCTGGAGTGCACTGGCACGATCTCGGCTCACCGAAACCTCCGCCTCCTGGGTTCAAGCAATTCTCCTGCCTTAGCCTCCCTAGTAGTTGGAACTACAGGTGTGTGCCACCATGCCCAGCTAATTTTTGTATCTTTAGTAGAGACAGGGTTTCACCATGTTGACCAGGATGGTCTTGATCTCTTGACCTCGTGATCCACCCGCCTCGGCCTCCCAAAGTGCTGGGATTGTAGGCGTGAGCCACCGTGCCCGGCTTAATTTTTGTATATTTAATAGAGGCAGGGTTTTGCCATGTTGGCCAGGCTGGTCTCGAACTCCTGGCCTCAAGTGATCCACACACCTTAGCCTTCTGAAGTACAGGGATTACAGGCGAGAGCCGTGGTACCCGGCCTATCTAATAGATTTTCAGTGCTAGTCATGGTGGCTCACACCTATAATCCCAGCACATTGGGAGGCCTAGGCAGAAGAAAAGATTGAGCCTAGGAGTTTGAGACCAGCCTGGGCACCATAGTGAGATCCCATTTATTTAAAAAAAAAATTTAAAAATAGCTCAGCATGGTAGCACATGCCTGTAGTCTCTGCTACTTGGGAGGTTGAGGTGGGAGGATCACTTGAGCTCAGGAATTCAAGGTTACAGTGAGCTGTGACTGCACCTCTGTACTTCAGCTTGGGCAACAGCAAGACCCTGTCTCAAAAGATTCAAGCTAATGCATTTATTGAATACCTTCTGGTATAAGGCATACTAAATGCAGTAAGGAGATGCTAGTTATATAGAAAAACAAGGTATCACCATTATCTAAGAAATTTAAAATTAATAAGTGTAAGAAAAGTCCTGTGACAACTGGATGGATTTAAGAAAGTACTAAACAGAAAATAAAATTATTTAAACAGAAAGGGAGTCAAAGATGGGAGAGACCAAATTTATTTGGGAAAATCAGGAAAGACTGTGGAGAAGACAGAATTTGATACAGGTTGGGAAGACTGGATAGCATTTTGAAAGACTTAGGGGAGCCAGGCTTGTAGAGGAAGCTACAGAAATGAAGACACCAGAATGTGCTTGGCTTATCTGGAAAAGCAGATAATGCTGCTTTTGAGAATCGTTTAGAAACAGTAGACTATAAAGTTTCATATTGTGGATGACCTTGAAGGCTTATGCTGAGAAATATGTACTTAATGCAGAAGATTGGGAACCCATTGAAGGTTTTTGAGTAACAGGAACTAATACTTTTTTTTTAGACTGGGAGTCTCACTCTGTCACTCAGGCTGGAGTGCAGTGGTGTGATCTCTGGTCACTGCAACCTCTGCCTCCCAGGTTCAAGTGATTCTCCTGCCTCAGTCTCCCCAGTATCTGGGACTACAGGCATGCGCCACCATGCCCGGCTAATTTTTGTAATTTTTAGTAGAAACTGAGTTTTACCATGTTGGCCAGGCTGGTCTTGAACACCTGGCCTCAAGTGATCCACCCGCCTCGGCCTCTCAAAGTGCTGGGATTACAGGTGTGAGCCATCACGCCTGGCTGGAACTAACACTCTTAATCATAATGCATCCTTGCCCTCATCAAATTCAGGATTGTTTACTGTTTGTCATTATAATTTTGATTGATGTCATGAAAAGGGACACACAGAGTATTCTAGGAATATAGAGTTCAAGGAAAACCTCCTGAAGGCAATGATGTTTAAGATGAGACATGAAAGTAAAAGTAGATAAAATGAATGACTGACTGAGGGAGACAGTGTGTTTTGGGGAGGGGAGGTGATTAAGTATCTTCTGCCTGAAAGGAAGCCATGTTTGAAACTAACGGCAAGATAGCATGTGGAGGAATTAAAAGTTATGGCTGGTGCAGAGAGCACTGGGGAAAAGTGATTGCAGATACAAGGCTAGAGAAGTCAGATCTTGGAAGGTGGTAAGTCATTTTAAGGATTTATAAGTCTTACTTGAAGGTGATGGAAAACATTGAAGAGATTTGAAATTGCAATTCAAGAAGATACTTTTGACAGCAGTGTGTAGGTAGAGAAATAGGAGGCCAATATGTAAGTTAAGATATTGCACTTGATAAGTGAGATCCAAAGAGAGTGTAAGCTACGGTGTTAGCAGAGGACATTGAAAAGAGGGGTGTGTGACAATAATTTACAGGGTGTTTGCACCACCTGGCCCTTTTGAGTTGGTGTGATCCACCTATGCCTACACTTACTTGGCCTTTCGAGTCAAGTATCACAGGCTCCTTGGTCTAGGCAGTCTCTTCAGATTCCCCCTTCTGTTATCCAGTCTGGTTCCAGATACTAATATTGTCTGCTTGGCTGAAACCTTTTGCTTCTTTTCCTAAGCTACTTCTCCTCTGACTTATATCAGAGTCTTCTGCACATTGGACCTCAGCTTTACTATTTGATTGGCCTTCTGGGACCCTTTCAGAGGGAGGGATCTAGACAGAAGGAGAATCTGAACAATCTGGTACTGATCAAATTCTTGAGGAGTGGAATGTGAAGAGAAGAAGGAATGAGATGGTAACTCCAAGATTTAGAGTTTGAATTACTAGAAGGAATAGATGCATTTTTAGTGTAAGACTTCATAAAACAGATTCAAATACAACTTTTACTCATCTACTTTGGATTTGTCTAAAATAGATTTTTATTTATGTAATTTCTCTGATGGAAATATTGTATGTAGAGAGTGTGATCAAGAGTCAGAGTCCGCCATCTGAACAGGAAACCATGTTTGAAAGTAGAGGCAAGATAGCATTTTGGGAAATTGAGTCATATGGCTGTTGCAGAGAAAACTGGGGCATTGAGTAAATAATGTCTGTAATTCTGATCTCAAGCATTTATTCTAAATTACACTCTTTATAGTTCACATTCAATGTATATGACTGATGCAGCAAAGTCAGGCATCATTTCTTTCTTCATCTTCCTTTTTTGTGGCATTTGGCTGCATTATTATTTTTTTTAATAAACAGCTTTTGCCAGAAAAAAACTTGATCCAAGGAGACAGCAAAGCAGCCAGGACCAGTTTGTTGAAGTGAGTTTGGTTCCTATAACTTAATTAATTGGATGTTGTCAGCATATTGAAGTCTTCTGGGAAGAATCTAAATGGTTTAGATGTACTTTAATTCACAGGCTTAAAGAGGCTCTGTATTTGGAGACATTTCTGATGATCGTTTGACATTTTTCTATTGAAATAGCTCTAGTCAACTGGATAAGGAGATCAGGGCTTGAACTGTAAGCCCATGAAATGTTTATTTACAGACAAACTAAATATAGCTCATATATCCTTTTAGAGGCAACATGAAAAATGCAATCCAGTAAGAATCACTGTCTTGTTTTAGAAACTTTGAGGTAAAGATGGTTGTGTCATGTTAATTAATTACCAGTTGAGCCAGGAGTTTTGAAATAATGCTTTCATAGGCTTTGGATTCAGTAATTTAAATTTTGGGCTGTAAATCAGCCCATTGCATGGACTGTTTTATGTCCTTTACACACACCCAGTGGGGTAGGTATTATGTCCATTATGGAGATTTAGATCTTCTGACTGTTGAAGCCAGAAAACAACAAAGCATTTTCAGTCTGGTCAGCATAATTTTTTTAGGGAATATTAACTGCATTGTGTCATATTAAGTTTTATGGTAAATAAGGCAGTTCTCACTCGTTAGCTTTCATTCCTCTCTGTTCAGATTGGCCTGTTACCCTTCTGGGAGCCAGGAGATTAATGCAGGCCCCTTCTCTTACATTCCCTTCTTTGTTTCCTTTTGTTTGTTTACTTTGTTTGAATTAGGCTGCCTCATCTACTTTTAGATTTTAAGTCCCCTAGAGGCAGGGATTGTGTCTAGGTTGGTTTTATGGAGAACACTTAGCATATTGTGGGGGTGTTATAAACATGCCATCTGTGGCAATTTAAAATTCAGTTTCAGACCTTTCAGTACTTTGTGTCTAGTTGTTTATAGAAATCTGAACTAGAATAGAGGTGCTTAGCCATGTAAGGCTATATAAATCCATTAAATACACATTTCTGTGGCTTTATTATAAGTGCTTTTGTAGTTCTAGACATGATATTAAGACATTATCATTTAATCTACTGATTATTAATATATTTGTATTTTAAAATTTAGATACTCCTTGCTAGTTTTTTTGTGTTTGAATATTAATCACATTAGAATAGAAAGTTGCTTCATTGGCACAAACTGCTTTTTTCTGGAACATACTTTCACTAGTTGATATTTATTGCTTGATTTGTTTAGATATAGGGTTGATTTGTTTTAAGCTTATTGTTATCTCAAAGGGGAAGAAGGAAATAGAATCAACAATGTATTTCAATTTTAGATTAAAAGTCACTGGAAGTGAAACTGAAACACAAAATATGTATATACTCACACAGTGTGTTTCTTTAATGAGTTCTTTTCATATGTGGATTTATAACTAGTCTCATTATTTGATAGCCATCTTTTCCATTATGTGGATTCTATATATCCTTGCCCGTCTTTTTTATGTTATCATTATGCTATTCATTATGGCAAAATACATTTTACAAGTTATAATGTAAACTTTTTGTTTCAGTTATGCAGACATAAAGTATACAGCTTGACCAATTTTTACAAAGTGAACAAACCTGTGAAACCAGAACCCAGCTCAAGAAATAGTATTACAAGGACCCTAGAAACCCTTTCTTCTCTCTTCTTAGCCTTACCTCTGTCCTTGAGGTAAATCACTATTCTAACCTCCATCACCGTACATTACTGTAGCCTGTTTTTGAACCTTATTTAAGGTGAATCATACAGTATGTATCATTTTGTCTCTGGCTGCTTTTGCTCACAATGTAAGATTCATCTATATTGTTGCCTGGAGCTGTAGTTCATTCATTCTTCTTGCATGAATATACTTCACGTTATTCATTCTACTGTTGGTGGACATTGGGTTGCTTCTGGTTTGTTCTGGTTTGGGCCTATTACAAATAATGGCACTGTGGCATGCATATATTCACTTTTCTGTTAGGTATATACCTACCAGTAGAAATGCTAGGTCAGAGTATTTCTATGTTTACCATTAGTGGTTACTATCAGTTTTCCTCTTCCACCAGGAGTTCCAGAGTTTCAGTTGCTTCACATCTTTGCCAACACTTGTACTCCTTCTATTTCATTTAAATCATTTCGTTGGATATGTAGTGGCATAGCATTTTGGGTTAAATTTGCATGTCCTTGCAAATTTAGTCCTTGACTAATGAAGCTGAGCCTCTTCTGTTATATATATGTATTGGCCATTTGGGTAGCCTCTTTTGTAAAGTGCCTGTTTAAGCTGCCTTTTAAAAAATTGATCTGTAGGAATATCTTTTACATATTCTGGATGAGCCTTTTGTCAGATATATGTAAGATTGCAAATATTTTCTCTCACTTAGTGGCTTGTCTCTTCACACTTTTAATGTGTCTTCTGATGAACAGATGTTCTTAATTTTAATCAAGTCCAAATTATTCATTTTTTTTTAAGTACTCTGTGTCCTGTTTAAGAAATCTCTGCCTTTATGGGGTTTTTAAAAGCTTTATTATTTTACCTTTCACACTTAAACCTTCAAGTCTATTTAGAATTGATTTTTGTATAGTCATGTATTGTGTAATGACAGGGATAATTTCTGAGAAATGCATCATTAGGCAATTTTGTCATTGTGCAAACATCGTCGAGTGTACTTACACAAACCTAGATGGTACAGCCTACTATACACCAAGGCTATATAGCGTAGTCTATTGCTCCTAGGCTAGAAACCTATGTAGCATGTTACCGTGCGATACTGTAGGCAGTTGTAACACAGTGGGAAATATTTGTGCATCTAAATATAGCTAAGCATTAAAAAGATACAGTAAAAATATAGTATAAAAGAGAAAAAATGGTACACCTGTATAGGACACTTACCATGAATGGAGTTTGCAGGACTGGAAGTTGTTCTGGGTGAGTCAATGAGTGAGGGTGAGCGAATGTGAAGGCCTTGGGCATTACTGTATACTGCCATAGACTTTATAAACACTGTACATACACTTAGGATATACAAATTTATATGAAAATGTTATTCTTTCTTCATTAATAAATTAAACTTAGCTTACTGTAACTCTTTTAGTTTATAAACTTTAATTTTTTAAACTTTTGGACTTTTTTGTAATAGCACTTGGCTTGAAACACAAAATACATTATATAGCTATGTAAAAATATTTCCTTTTATTTCCTTGTTCTATAAACTTCTATTTTAATTTTTTTCACTTTTTTCTTTTTTTACTTTTTAAGTTTTTTTGTTAAAAACTAAGGCAAAGATACACATTAGCTTAGGTTTACACAGGGTCAGGATACTCAGTATCATTGTCTTCCACCTCTACACCTCTACATCTTGTCCCACTGGAGGGTCTTCAGGGACAGCATGGAGCTGTCATCTCCTCTGATAATAGTTCCTGCTTCTGGAATGTCTACTGAAGAACCTGCCTGAAGTTTTACAGTTCTTTTTTTTATTTTATAGGTAGAAAGAGTACGCACTGACATAATGATTAAAAGTATAATGTAGTAAATACATGAACCAGTAACATAGTTGTTTGTTATCATTATCATTTATTATGCACCGTACACAGTTATATGTGCTATACTTTTATAGGACTGGTAGCACAATAGATATGTTTACACCAGCATACTAAAGCATGTGAGTAAGACACTGCAGTGTGAAGTTAGGATGGCTACAAGGTCATTAGGTGATAGGAATTTTTCAGCACCATTATAATTTTATGTGGCCACTACATATGCAGTCAGTTTATTGATACGTTGTGTGGCACATACCTGTATATTATTTGAGGTAGGGGGATCAAGGTTACTTGTTTTTTCCTCATATAGATACTTAATTGACCCAGCACAAGCCATTGAAAAAAAAACTTTCCCTCTACTAGCATGTCATTGTTTTCAATTTTTAATTTTTGAGTTCCGGGTTGGACTTTTTTTTTTTTTTTTTTTCCATTTTCAAGACATTGTCACAGTAGCTAAGGGTAAAATAAGTACTCTTGGTCCCATTCAGATGCCAAACATCATCACTTTAGCTTCCACATCAAAAATACTGTTTGTTTGCCTGAGACAGTGATGACATGCTAAGTTAGGTTTAAAGGATGTGTTCATTTCCTATGTGCAACTTTCTGTATTAAGGCTTTGCAGAACTCCCAGGGAGCAACACTAACTTTGTGGTCTATGTGAATGGTGTCCCTTGTTGTCGGTGGCACACGGTCTGTGTGGCAAGATGGCATCAGCCCTGAGTCCTACTTGTAATAACTGGCAAATAAAAAAAAGTCATGGATGTAGTGATATGTGCCTGGAATCCCAACGTCTTGGAGAGAGTAGGGCAGGAGGATTGCTTGAGTGCTGGAGTTTGAGTCTAGCCTGGGCAGCATAAGGAAGCCCCATCTCTTACCAAAAAAAAAAAAAAGAAATTACTAACGTTTTCTATGCCCCCAGCAATCTACCATTTAACAAGTAAGGTGTTTTTTAAAAAATATATTTAAATACAGTACTAAAGTGTGCCCCAAGTTTAAAGAGTTGGATAGGAAGTAAACTCTGATGCAATCCTTGTGACTTTTCAGAATTTACCAGATCTTATAACCTTACTTTTTAATGTTTCGTATATCAGTTTCTATTTTTGATTTAGAAGGTAGTTTACATCAGTTATTTTATACTAGTTCCTTACTAAATCACCCTTCTGTCCTAGGAGAAACTTTCTTTCCAGGGTTCCCTACAGTATTCTAAACTTTACTGAACACATTCAGAAGGGAACCCTTGAGGCCTATAAGTAAATATTCTTACATGTATTTCCTTGGAGGTACAACTGCTGTAGCTACTTTTAAGCTTCTAAGAACCTAGAGGACCTCTTTACTATACCTTTTAAACGACATCTTATAAAAATATTTTTTCCACAAATGAGTAACTTCTCCTTTAATTTCATGCCCCAGTTTAATCATAAACAAATGTGCCTGACCAGTGATTTATGAGAATTTTTATTAACATCATAATCTGATACTATTGCATTAAATCTTTAATGTCTTGGAAGGGTATAGTTGGGATGAAAGTGTAAAATCTGAATAGTTCCTGTTAGAAAGGATATAGAAGTACTTAACAAATTTCTATATTTGGCCCATCTGGTTAAGTTAACTCTGGAATAAACAAACAAAATATCTGTCCAAACCATAGACTGCAGCCCTGTCTGTGGGCAGCTCTGTCACTAAGGATTGCCAGTGGTTAGAAGACAACTTACTTTGAAATGAGGTCAGCTCAGCACAAACCCCTGACTCCCCTTGGAAAGCAACCCAAAGCTGTGTCCTGAAAGTAGGTCAATACCATCCTAAATAAACAGTAAGGATGGAATATTTAGAGCTTTGAGATCCTCTAAACCAAAGAAATGGAAACAAAACTTTAATAGGAATTTTGGTGGCTTTGGATACTTTGCTAGAATATATAATACATTCTATAAATTGAAAATAGTTGTGACAGTGGCATAATATCTTAGTATTCTTTTGATATTCATTTTTATATTTCACCATGTTATTTGAAAGCTCACCATAGTGTTTTCAAGTGACCTGCACTATTCTAACACCTGTTATACTTTTTACCATATACAATTTGCATATCTATATAAAAGAATAACTTATTTTAATTCTATTCTCTAATCATTTGCCTTTGTAAAATATTGAAATTTGAGATATTTATGTTCTGTTGATGACTTTTTTGATTAAATTTTATTGCTGATTCAAATAATACCAAACATCTTATGTGAAAGGCATTGTGCTAAGTATTATGGAGGGATCCATAAATAAAGTGCATAAAATTCTTACTTTGAAAAGCATTCCACGCCCAGGCTATAATGCTGTGGCTCACACCTGTAATCCCAGCACTTTGGGAGGCCGAGATGGGTAGATCACTTGAGGTCAGGAGTTCAAGACCAGCCTGACTAACATGGAGAAACTTCATCTCTACTAAAAATACAAAATTAGCTAGGCGTGGTGGCGCATGCATGTAATCCCAGCTACTCGGGAGGCTGGGGCAGGAGAACCGCTTGAACCCAGGAGATGGAGGTTGTAGTGAACCGAGATTGTGCCATTGCACTCCAGCCTGGGCAAAAAGAGAAAAACTCTATTTATAAAAAAAAAAAAAAAAAAATCCAGTAAAAGAGGAACAGATTGGGGAAAGTTAGCATTTATTAAGCATCTATTATACATGTCAGGTATTAAGCTAGGTGCTTTACCTATGTATTTTCATACATAGGTATGAAATTTTAATTCTCAAAACAGTTCTTTTTTTTTTTTTTGAGACGGAGTTTCGCTCTTGTTACCCAGGCTGGAGTGCAATGGCGCGATCTCGGCTCACCGCAACCTCCGCCTCCTGGGTTCAGGCAATTCTCCTGCCTCAGCCTCCTGAGTAGCTGGGATTACAGGCATGCACCACCATGCCCAGCTAATTTTTTGTATTTTTAGTAGAGACGGGGTTTCACCATGTTGACCAGGATGGTCTCGATCTCTTGACCTCGTGATCCACCCGCCTCGGCCTCCCAAAGTGCTGGGATTACAGGCTTGAGCCACCGCGCCCGGCCTTCAAAACAGTTGTTAAAGGTGAGCAGAGATGTCCATATATTACATATGACACGCTTAAGACTCAAAGAGGTTAAGTAAATTGCTCAAGGTCACACAGCTAATAGTTGGACTTTGAAAAGATAGCATTAAGGAAAACAGGTAAAATTTGAGCATGGGAAGATGGAAGGAAGGTTATTTTAGAAGAAGGAAAATTATAAGGGCCAGAAAACTGTGTCTAGGAAACATCCAAGCAGTCAGGTTATACCTGCAGTTCTCAAACTTTTTGGTCTTAGGACCCCTTTAATGTTCTTTTTTTTTTTTTTTTTTTTCCTGTTGCTGCTGAACGAATTAACCTTTAATGTTCTTAAGCATTGCAGAATCCAAAGAATTTTTTGTTTCTGTGGGTTATATGTATTATTATTATTTACCATATGAAAGTTTAAAACATTTTAAATATTTGACCGGGTGTGGTGGCTCATGCCTGTTATCCCAGCAGTTTGGGAGGCCAAGGCAGGTGGATCACCTGAGGTCAGGAGTTTGAGACCAGCCTGGCCAACATATAGGGAAATCCCGTCTCTATTAAAAAATACAAAAATTAGCTGGGCATGGTGGCACGTGCCTGTAGTCCCAGCTACTTGAAAAGCTGAGGAAGGAGAATCACTTGATCCCAGGAGACGGAGGTTGCAGTGAGCAAAGATTGCACTACTGTACTCCAGCCTGGGAGATAGAGCAAGACTCTTGTCTCTCAAATAAATAAATAAATAAACATTTTAAATATTTAGCAAATAATTTAAGAATAACAGTAAACTCACTGCATTAACATAAATAATATTTTTATGAAAAATAACTACATTTTCCAAACAAAAAAGTAGAGTGCTATTGTTTTATGTTTTCAAATCTTGTAGTCAAGCTTACAGATGACAGCTGGATTTTCACATATGCTTATGCATTAATTTGTTAAAATACCACATGTCATTAAGCCTCTGGAAAATGCTACTGTATACTCATGAGATATTGAGAATGAAAAGACAGATAACATCTGAGTTTTATTATGAAATTAATTTTGAACTCATAGACTTCCTGAAAGTGTTTTCAGAAAACCCAAGGGGGTTCTGTGGAGAATCACTGGGCTAGTTTGTGAAAGGGAACCCAACTGAGAGTGTAGGTTTGGGACTAGATAATGAAAAGATGTTCATTGGGGGAATTTGGTCTTTACTAAGCAATGGGGAGCCGCTGAAGTAAAGCAGAAGAGCAAAATAAAAAGAGCTGTGCTATTAGAAGATTTTTTTATTGCGAGTAATGCCTAGAGTAGTGGAAGGCAGTTATAATTGAACTGTAATTGATGTTTGAGATAACTGGTAAGCAATGTAATGTGTTTTGAGGTAGAATACATTGTACTGTACATCTGTCTAAATACGAAGGACAAGACAAAAGAAAGTCAAAACAGTGCTGAGATTTTGAGCCTCATGAGTGGTTGGCTTATGTCCCATTAACAGGCATGGGGAGTACAAGAAAAGAAGTAAGCTTGGGAAAGAAAGTAGGGAATTAAGTTTTAGATTGTGTATAAAAAGTTTTACTTCTAAAATTTTGAAATAATTTTGTCTTACAAAAAAGTTCTGAAAATAATAAAGTTCATGTATATCCTTAACCCACCTTCCCCTAATACACTTATATAACCACTGTGCAGTTATCAAAACAAGGAAAGCAACTTTGGTATAATGCTATTAACTACACACATAATTCAAATTTCACTGTTTTTTTTTTTTTTTTTTCCACGAATGCCTTTTTCCTGTTATAGGATCCCACTGGGGATCCCACGTTGGATTTAATTGTTGCATCTTCCTAGTAACTATTCTCCAATCTGTGACAGTTCCTCAGTTTTTCTTTCATTGTCTTATAAAATATTTTTAATGAAAAAAGAAGATGCTTAAAATATATGTAGAGAAGAAAGCCCAATGCCATTTTATCTCTTTTTTTATATCTATGTATTTATGTATTACCTCCATTCTCTCAGAGTGGGATATTTTATCTTTTAAAATGCATAAAAACCTGAATAAAAATCTTTGTTTTTCTTTAAAAAGTTACAAAAGTATCATAAAAATTTAAATGATATAGAAAACATAAAGTAGCAGCAACCCAGTAGTATCATCCAGAGATAACTACCATTAACAGTTTGTTGTGCCTTTTATTTTTGCATGTAGAGTTTATATATATGAAATTATAATTGGCATACTGTCCTGTAACTTATGATTTTCATTTAAACACTATATTATGTTCACTTAACATTTTTCAATGTCAACATATATAGATCCGTTTCACTCTTTTAAATGGCTACTCAGTATTTCATAATACGGCTGTATTATTTTATGAAGCCATTCTTTTACTGATGGACCTTAGGTTATTTCAGTTTTCATATTTACACAAGATGCTGCAGTAAATATCCTTATATATGTATCTTTAGCTACCTGGGCATTAATTTCTATGAGGTGAAATTACTGGGTCAGAAACCATATGCATTTTCTACTTTTGCACTTATAACTAAATGTCTTCCAAAAGACTGTATCAACTTACTCTCCCTCCTACAGTGAGTTACATGCTTATTTCCCAACAAAGCTGTGGATGGATATATTGTAATTGACAATGGTTTTGTTCAGGTAACAGTCTTGTGGGTGATTAACTATACATTTTTCTCTCTATTTTTTTCCTACAAATCACTGCTTGCTTTTGTAACACACACACGTAGATAAAATACTTAATGAAAAAATTGAATGCTTTTAAATCCTTTGTCTTTGAGTTCTTTTAATCCAACATGCTATTAAGACAAAAGCATGGCCATAAAGAGTTCTTGACAGGAGCCTTGAGGGGCTTATGAAATCATTATTGGGAGGCTATTTATAGGGTGCATCTTAGGGTTCTAGGTAGTGGTGGAATAGGAAGAAGTATTCAAGAAGTGGGAGTCTGGGGTCATACATTGTTCTCAGGAGGGACTTATATGAGGGTGAAGAATGTGGAGTTACGCCCTGCCTCTTGTGAGGCTCCTATGGTCTTGAACAAGTTGCCTAATTCAGTGTTAATTCTTACATAGTGAGTAGGGGAAAAGGGCAAGGGAAGAGAGTACTGATCCTAACATATCCTTTTGGTATAATACAAAAATCATTAAATTATCTTTAATACCCCATATGTAGCAGTGGTGCTAAAAGTAGATACTTAAGAATGGCAGTTATAGCAGAGAAAGCATAAATCAGCTCGTAAGGCAATTCCAGAAAAACTTAGAGTAATCTAAATCAAAATGAAGAATTCAACAAATAAAAGCGGTCCTTGATTTTGTCTGTCATCTAAAAGCACACTGGCTGCTGCATAGACTAAGCGAAGAGTGGAGGTTTCGTTTGTTTAGTTGTAGTTTCTGTTTGTCTTACGTTTTCACCTCATTAACACATCTCAGAATGTTCCAAAATATCTTCCTTTTTCTTTTTTCAAACGTAAGGTCTGTATTTTTGTGGGCCAGAGTGGGAATGTATTTTTCATTGTCTGTAGGTCATTCTGTTTGCACATATGCATCTTAGTTTCATATTTCCGAAAAAATAACAGGACGTATTTCCAGACACATGGATTGACAAAGGGATAGAACATTAGGAATCTAGACTCTCCTAAAAGGTCCAGGTTATGTAACTCTCTCCGCAAAGCATTACTGTAATTATTTGTAACAAATAATGATCCATGTGAATATTAAGGATGTTTGATGTACTATCAGCTGCCTCTTTCCAATGTAGATGAGCTATAATAAAGTAACAGCTTAAGAACTCGGCTTTTTCAGGTGTGTGTTAGATTTTCTCTCTCTTCCTTAGCCCTAACTTCTAACAGAGGAGGTAGAATCAGGACATCAATAATAATAATAATAATAACAAGAACAAGATAACCTTTGTTTTTATATGTAATATAGTATTTTAAAGGGTTTTGAAGAACAACCTGGCATGTGAAATTTGAATATGGTTCAAGGCTGTTCCAACTAAAGTAAGGTTTTGACTTTTCTTGTTAACAAACAAAATCAATATGCAGTTGTGCATATATATGATTCATTCACATATACATTATCTCTGTAAAATATATACATGCAAGTCATTAACAGTTTTTTAAATCTACAGACTGTCATTTTCTGATTAACTAGTTTTCTAGTTAAAATGAGGGCAAAGAAATCCCATTTACACTAATGTTTAGAAAATTCAACATGATGAATAATTACAGAAGCAATCTTGCCCAAATTAGAAAACTGTTATAAGGCACAGCCTTCTAAAATGGGGCTGTGACTTGGGAACTATTCCTCCCTGTCTTTTAAACTATTTTAGTAATTGTATTCTGCTCCTAGAGAATTGGAAGGCTGTCAGTTCCCTTTATTTGAATGCTTACTATGTGCCAGAGACTGTGCTGTACACTTGACATGTATCATTTCACTTGGTTGTCATAGAAACTATGGATGAAGGTAGTGCCACTTGAAAACTGAGCTTTGGAGAGAAAAAAAAGATTTTTCCCAAGATCATGTGGCAAGTAAGTGGTGGCATCCAGACTTGAACTTCAAAGCCTTGCTGCTTTTAACCGGCATAGTTAAGTCAAAGTCTGAAATCCATCTCCCTATTGCTTTTTTTTTTTTTTTTTTTAATATGGTCTTCTCTGTCACCCAGTCTGGAGTGCAGAGGCCCGATCATAGTTCACTGCAGCCTCGAACTCCTAGGTTCAAGCAATCCTCTCGCCTTAGCCTCCCAAGTAGCTAGAATTACAAGCATGAGTCAGCCTGCCCGGCCGCTTATTGCTTAACTGTGACATGGACTGAAGAAGTAGCTAACCCTGTTAGTTAATTCTTATTAGGAAAAAAACACTGCACCGGCTATTTAAAAAAAAAAAAAAAAAAAAAAAGCAGCAAAACAAAAACTAAAGTACCAAGGTATACTGGAAAAGAATATTGAGCTTGGAAGAAGACCTGAGTCTGTACTTGGCTTAGTTACTTAGCTCATGTATCACTTTCTTAGGAAAGCCTTTCTCTGCCATGCCCTCCTCGTTTGTCTCTATTAGAGCACTGAACTCATTGCCGTAATTACCCTATTGCAGTGATTCTAAGGTATACATCTTTCACATTTTAACATTTCTAAAGTGTGGATGCATCTTATAATTGATGGTGTTTTGAAATAAATTGGCAGCATATTTCCTTAATTATTGGTACTTAAGGATGTGATTTACAGTTGATGACAGATTTAAGTACAGTATTTATTTATATGTATTCCCACACAAATGTTTACATCATTCTCATGGTTTTAAATATCAGATATATGCAATGATTTTCCAATTTCTAGCCTTTCTTAAAGTCCACCGCTGTATGTTGAACCACATTTTTTCTTCATAGCACAGGGATTACAGATTCAACACATCTACTTCTCCAAATCAATTTGTCTTCTAGTATTCGCCATTTTGGTGAATGGCATCCCCATTTGTTTGAATCCCAGTTCCACCCTATAGTAGTTACTCAAGCATGCAGTGAGGTATGTCACCTTAACTCTTCACTTGTCAAATGGGGAACATAATAACAGCTATCTCTGAGGACTGTTAAAATGACTAAGACATTGAATAAATGTTAGCCGTCCCTAATCTTCATCGTACATATATGTGACTTCTCTCCCTACTCTGCACATGTAATTCATCAAATCCTTTCATAGGTAGGCCCTTCAGAGTATCTTAGATCTACCACTTCTATCTTGTTGCTACTTCTCCAATCTAAGCCCCCATTTTTCTTGCCTATGTAGTCACTAATCTTGTAGCTCCTCCTCTTTCCCATTTCTAATCCAGTCACAACCATCCATTAAATCAGAGCATGCCCCACTTCTTAAGACCTCCCTCACCCCCCATCCAATGCATTTGTTATAAAAGCCCACATCCTTAATGTGGTCTGTATGGTCCTCTGTTTCCTGCCTGGCTTCAGCCTATTTTTCCAGCGTCATGTTATGCCACTTTGCCTCCCAGTGTCACTCTTTTCCTGCAAAAGTAACTCCTACTCATCACTTAGATTTCAGCCTAAGTGTCACTTCCTCAGAGATGATTATTGATCTTCCAAACTAAATTACATTCTTCAGTTACAGTCTTTTATATTGAATGTGTACCTTTCTTATTTGGGATAATCAGTTTCTTTTAAACTGTGGGTAAAGAAGTGAAGTAACTTCCCCAAGGTCATAGAGTGAGATCTGTTAGAACTGAAATTATTCCATCTGTTAGACCAAAAAAGAAACTTAACCAAAATCATAGAACCAGAAAAAGAAGAAAAATCAAAATTAAAATTAAAAAACATAAAAAGAACTGGAATTTCAACCTGGGGGGATAAACTCTAAAGCTGAGTCCTTTCTGTGATCTTTGGTGCCTTGAGGGCAGAAAGAGCATATGAATCAATGTTCTTGGTTTTAAAACATGGCCTCACTGCTGCTCGTTTCTTTCCCATTTCAAGTGGTCCATAAATGAGCTAGGTGCAGTGGCTCATACCTGTAACTCCACACTTGGGAGGGCAAGGGAGGTGGATCACTTGAGCCCAGGAGTGGGAGACCAACCTGGTCACCATGGCAAGACCCCATCTCTACAAATGAAATTAGCTGAGCGTGCTGGCACATTCCTATAGTACCAGCTACTTGGGCTAGGGTTGGGGGGCCAAGGTGGGAGGATCCCTTGGGCCCAGGAGATTGAAGCTGCAGCGAGCTCTTGGGCCACTGCACTCCATCCTTGGTGACAAAGTGAGATCCTGTCTAAAAAAAAAGGCTTTCCTTTATTCTTTCTGAGCCTTTACTCTCCCTCATTAGATTGTAACCTGTTGAAGTAGGACCTGTTTTTTGATATGTATTATCATCCTAGCACTTACATAAATTACCTTGCATACAGAAAATACTCAATATTTTTTGTCTTAGGGATGTTAAAGAAAAATAGTATTTTATTCCATTTAATCTTTTCAAGATTTGGAGCTGTCTCACGGGGGAATTGAGTAACTTCTTCCTTCTACCAGTCAATGACAGTACATTTTATGTTTTTATATTTTGAATAGAAATGCTTTAAATGTTTTTAAAGCTAAGCTAATAGTTTGCATCTTAATGGATTATTACCTTTGTTTCATTGGGAAAAGAATGAATTAACCTTACATGTTTTTGCTTTCCTTCAGGAATTAAGTGATCTACAGCGTGATCCACCTGCTCACTGTTCAGCAGGACCTGTGGGAGATGACTGTAAGCTTTGCTCTATTTCTGGGATTTTGCTACCATTAAAAATGTAGGTTTGAACATTTGTTAATGACTCCAAAACTCCTTTGTTTGTTTCAGTGTTCCACTGGCAAGCCACTATTATGGGGCCTGTAAGTATGATTCATATATATGAAATTAACCCCCTCAGCCATACTTCATTCTTGCCATTTCACCTTTGATCAGATGTTTGTGACGAAGGTTGAATATTCTTGTACTCTGAATCACCTAGGAAGCAAAATATTATTAAGGATTTACAGTGATTCTCTAGAGCATTGGTGGCAAATATTTGCTGGGATCACTATTATGTTTTCCTTTGCTGAATCCCAGATCACTGGACATAGTGGATTGCCACAGCTTGCAACCAAGCTCTGTGGTTTACCTTTTTTTTTTTTTTGGTCACAGAGAATCAGTTGTGATTAAGCATAATCATTCTCACATCCACAGTTTTGGCAGGTTAGAAATTAGTCTAATGAAGCCAGTAATGGAATTCCTACAAGAAACAAGTGCCAATTTGCCGTATATTTCATCACTGTTCTTTTTTTGTGAAAGAGAATCAATAAAATATTACAATGGGTTTATCTTTGCCACCTTATAAATTTGCTGCTTTTACTTTTGTTGGATTGTCCTAAACACAAAATTGTCTACTGTTTTATAGTTGGCTACTCTCAATACCTATTACCTTTGTTAAAATTATTTCTTTCAATACTTGAGAGGCAGTTACAAGACTTGAAACAGGCTCTTTCTTTCTATGAGCAAAAATCTGATTGCATAAGAATGAGCACTGACAGCTCAAATCTACTTTCTGGGTGAGAGTACATTAGTAACATGTTTCCATGAGCATCATTCTCTCCTCCCTTCCCTGAAAGCGCTTTATCTAGTGAGTTACAGAGTTTTTAATCATACGGCCTTGTGTTTAACTTTAAAAAACACTAAAACTACTGAATTTCAAAGCAGGACTCTGGGCAGTTGTCTCAAATTACTAAATAGTTTTACGTTTTTTTTTTTTTTTTAAAGGTAAAATACAACATATTTGTTTATGTAACAACTTTCAATAAGAATCTAGCTATTTGTTTGTTTTTAATTAGTTATTAAGAACCTTCAAAAATACTCTCATTTAAAGGCCCATCCTTACCTTTTGAATTATGGCCTTTCACAAATATTTTTTAGGGGAATCACATGTAACAAATGGTTATGATTGCATTCTTCATAGCACCCTTCCTTTAATAATATAAATATTTACAGTACTCTGTATTATCATTTGAATATCTCAGCAGACCATATCTGTCATTGCAATTTACCTTCATTTTCTGTATTTCTTAACAATTGTTGGTAAACTAGAATTTAACACTATATATAGTAAGAATTATTATACAGTATAATCCTCTAGTATATATGTAGAAACTTAAGGAGGAAGTAATGAGAGTCCTGTTTTGCTGTTGTTACCAAAATGCTAATATAACATCATATATTTAATTAAATATGAAAGAATTAAAATAGAATTGTAGGTATATTTTCTATCATTTTTCTTATTTATAGTTTTGCTTGTAATGTTATATTTTCTAATGGCCATAAAGAAACATGGTCAAATTTAAATTTCTCCAGTAAAGTTGATTGCCAATTTGATAGTGGTATGAATATGTAATTTTGTTTTGGACATTTTTGGATTCTCTGCATTATTTTATAAATAATTATTAATTGAAGATTTGGCAGATAAATTGTGTAACAGGGTCCTTAGCATTTTCTTTCACTGACAGCCTCTTCAGTTCGTCTCCGTTCTTGGCTTTTAAGTGACCATCAGAACTTAAGTTTCACTAACCCCAACGCTTTTGAAAAAAAATACTCATTATGGCTGCAGAAAATGATCTTTTCTCACAGCAGTCTTGTGTGTATACTGATCTTTAAAAATTTGTACTCATAACCAGATTTGTTTGGACAAGTCACACTACTGTGTGTGTCCTATTTTAGTTTTGTTTTAAACTTTATGATGTCGGCATAATTGTTGGAAAATCCTCCTTCGTGCCTGCAAAGAGAAACCTGTTCTCAAGGTAAAGATTTGAACTTATGGCAGAATGGTTGCATTTTTTCGAACTGGTAATATTTAATGAAATTATTTTAAATATGATGGCATTTTTTTCAAACTGATAATATTTGGGGGAAATAATTTTGTTACAAATATAATAATCAAATGCTAATGTAAATCTTTTGTAATTTCAGCCTGATAGCGCATATCAAGGTGGAGTCTTCTTTCTCACTGTACATTTTCCAACAGATTATCCTTTTAAACCACCAAAGGTATTTTTATTTTTATGATTGATGTGACTCTCATGTAAGGGATTTTACTTTTTATCTAGCACTCATTTCATGATGTCAAAGACTGTGGGAGGTTAGCATTTTCAAACTGTTTTGTAAAAACTACTCAATCTAAAATCTGTTTTCTTATATGAAATATTGTATTGAGTCTCTAAACAGAAATCAGTATCTGTCATGCTATAAATTAGATTCCTTTTCTTTCCGTTCTTATTGGATATGTGTAGTTTAGGGCATTTTTATGATTAAGAGTCAGATTTTTTGTTCATGGGATTGTCTTTCCTAAGATAAGCCTTGATCCTTCTTTCTCCATTTGTTTTTTTAAGTATTCAATAAACATTTATTGAGTACCTACCATGTTCTTCTACACTGGGGAATCCAAAAGTAAATATGAAACAGCTCCTTTATTTAATATGGTAGGAGACAGAAAAACATGTTCATATTAAGTTTAGATTTGCTCTAAAGAGGAAACAAATGACGGGGATATCAGGCAGGGGAAAAAATGAGCAGATTCTGTCAGAAAAAATGAGCAGATTCTGTCACTCAGGAAATAATTATTTTAAATAGTTAAAAACAACAGATTAACATTGTATTTATGAAATGATATGACAACTCTTGTGGAAGATGAGGATTCTTGATGGATTTCTTAGCTGAGACCCCTCAACTTTGCCCTGAAATAGCATCAGCACCCTGTTTTTAGATCCAACTATCACTTCCAGGTATCACCAATAATCAAATTAAGAACAGGATTACTTCTACGTATGATGAAAGCCATGGTTAATTACTTTAGATGCTACTCAGCCAGTCACAGCAGCTACTACAGAGTTATTTATTACACTCTCCAAAATACTTTTCAGTTCCTTGGAGGGGGAAGGAAGGAAGCTGACTTACTTGTATTCACATTCTCACTAGTTAGAACTGTGTATAACAAAAAGTAGATGATTCTTTTACTTGTGCTGAAGACTTTTTTCCTCTAAGGCTATGTAAAGTTGAGAATATTTTATCCGAGCAAATTGGTTCTGTTTTATTCATAGTCGATGCACAGGTTACATTTTGTTGTTTTGTTTTATGTTTAGATTGCTTTCACAACAAAAATTTACCATCCAAACATAAACAGTAATGGAAGTATTTGCCTCGATATTCTGAGGTCACAGTGGTCACCAGCTCTGACTGTATCAAAAGGTAATTTCATTGATCAGATTTAAAACAGTTGATAACAGTGAAACAGTAAAAATACAGCAGAATTACCTATTGAGTAAAGTTTTAAGAAAACAATCAACTGTGCTTTCTTCTGTTTTGATTTTGTTTTGCTCTCTTTGCTCTTATGTTACTCTGGCTTTTGGCAGTTAGCTTTGGTTGCAGGGGGTGTGGATGGAGAAATCTAAATGATGAAATGAGAAAAAACTTAAAATATTAGAGCTAGAAATTTGGGAATAAACCTATTGACATTTAATACTTTTAGCTTGGATGTTGTCTTTTAAAAAAGAGAGACTACCCAGGCCCTGTGACTCATGACTGTTATTCTGACACTTTGGAAGACTGAGGTGGAAGAATTGCTTGAGCCCAAGAGGTCAAGACCAGCCTGGGCAACATAGCAAGACCCTGTCTCTACAAAAAAAGAGAGGGATAATAAGAGATAGTAAAAGGAAGATTTGGGGACTAGCTGTCCCATTTATTAAATGGAAGTGTTGACAGTTATAAAGCTTTACAGCTGTTTTACTTCATTGACCAAAAAAATACCAGATTTGATTGATAAATGATTCAAAATGCTAGATGTTTCACACTGTAGGATAATGCAGTACCTACAGCATGTTAGTTTAAACTTTGAATAATCAATAGCATCATTATAGTGACTGACACATGATCTGTGCTGATTCTCAACTTTATCGGATGTATACATAGGCCATTTGAAGCCATTTTATTTCATTAGCCGATACTACTTACTGTACTAGCACTCTTAATTTATGTCTTGTTTCTCTAAAAGAAGAGAACCTGACAGTTGGAAAATATTGTTTAGGTTAGAAGCAGCTGCACTGAAGTAACCATCAAGTTTTCTGTTTTTATAAAATTGAAGAAAATGTTTCTCTTGAAGGGATTTATGGAAGAAATCGGTTCTCATTTTTTATTTTTAATAATTGCTGCTTGAATATACAACATGTTTTTAAAAGTAATAAGGTTTATAGGAAGCAGAGTCCACAGCCGTAGCTTTTTCAAGTATTAGATAAATAATAGCTCTTTCAGTTCAATTATTTATGAATGGTAGTTTTTCTGACCTAAGATGCTCATCTATAATAGTCATATAGATTCTCATATTCTTTTAAGAATCTTTCACACAGTGTGATTGTCATACATTAGATATATGAAAGATTCTGTGTTGAAGGGTAATTCAAGTTCATATGCTCTTTCCTGGAATGATGTCACAAAATGAATCTCATTTGGCATAAACAGCTAAGTCCTTATACATAGAAAAGAAATGGCGGACTGCCAGATGCTGAGTATTTATCTTCTAACATTGGTAGCTCAGAAGTGTTAGATTCCAGAAACCATCCTTTGAGAAATGAAACAGCCTCAGTTTCCTTATAAATAAAATGAGATTCTTATAGTATTACCATATAGGGTTGCTATGTTCCTAGCACATAATGGCACTTACATGAATGTTAACTGTTACCCTTTTCCTTACCTTAAAGGATAGACATGGTTTGTGTGCATGATAGTAAAATTCAGGCAAATGGCTCCTGGCAGTAGGAGTGGGCAGAGGAGGAACTTCCTTCTTGCTTATTTTTCATAAGATAGATTGCATCTTGCTTTTTTTTTATT
>NW_022437018.1:595681-753350 GCF_009761245.1 Sapajus apella
TTTTTTTTTTTTTTTTTTTTTTTTTTTTGAGACGGAGTTTCGCTCTTGTTACCCAGGCTGGAGTGCAATGGCGCAATCTCGGCTCACCGCAACCTCCGCCTCCTGGGTTCAGGCAATTCTCCTGCCTCAGCCTCCTGAGTAGCTGGGATTACAGGCACACGCCACCATGCCCAGCTGAATTTTTGTATTTGTAGTAGAGACGGGGTTTCACCATGTTGACCAGGATGGTCTCGATCTCTTGACCTCGTGATCCACCCGCCTCGGCCTCCCAAAGTGCTGGGATTACAGGCTTGAGCCACCGCGCCCGGCCTTAAATTTTTTCTTTTAATTAAATATAAACAGAGTCTTGCTGTGTTGACCAGGCTGGTCTCAAACTCCTGGCCTCAAGTGATCCTCCTGCCTTGGTCTCCCAAAGTGCTGGGATTATAGGTGTGAGTCACCTTGCCCAGCTCATTTTTAATTTTTTTTTTATTTTTGAAATGGGGTTGCTGTGTTGCCCAGGATGGTCTCGAATTCCTAAGGTCAATGATCCTTCTGCCTCAGCCTCCCAAGTAGCAGGCATTATAGGTGTATGCCACCATGCCTGGAGCTTTTCCATATTTTAAATGACTTCTTTTGCTTTTTATCATGAGGTTAGTTTGGAAGCATTCTGGGGCTGTAAGTTAGCCCGGAAAATCTACCCTGTTGGTTTAATATACAAGGGCTTGAAGTTTCATTGGGCAGATAGAAGATAAGAAAGATGCATAAGATACTAATTTTTTTCTTTAGTTCATAATACCCCCCATTTGCCTGTCATGTAAGAGTTAACTCTGCTCTATAAATCCACCTTTGGACTTGAAAGAGTAGGAAAATAGGAAACACAGTGAGGTGGGGGCAAGTGGAAATGGGAGGTTGGTCCAGAGGTTCCCTGAAACTCCTCAGAAGTGGTGGCATGCAATTGAAGCAGACAAATGAGGAACCACAGTCCTTGTTCCCTCTTATTTCAGATACTTAGATCTTAGATTGTCCTTTTTTTTTTTTTTTTTTTAAGTGTAGCTATTTGCATTAGGATTTTGACATACTGGAGTAACAACTACTTTTTCAATTTTCATTTCTATTTTAAAATATGCAAGTTATATGAAGATAGCTGTTCACATTATTTTTAAATGCATACAACATGAATAAAGTACATGAAGTACTCATTGAAAAAATTTTTACAAATTTTTCTTCTTTGTAGACAGACTGTAGCTCTAAGCCAAAGTAAAAGAATGTCTGAGCACAGTATCCAAATGGTATTATGGACTGTTAAGTGTAATTTGATTGTTCTGTAGAGAACTCTCAAGTTTAAAAGGTTGTTAATAGCTACTTTGGAGGGTCACTTTTTTAAATAAATAGAAACTCAAATAGAATTTAAAACCTCAAAAGCTAAAATAATTTTATGTTTTATCCATCCTGGGGTAATTTTATAACTTTAAAAATTAAAGATCAATTTGCTGTCAACCAGAATAGAATAAAATGTAATTTGATATGTTCATTTTCTTTTGTTTTTCTAATAAATTTAGAATCTGTATTCACTAAAATTATTTTCACATGTGTAATTTATATGAACTAGAAGGATTATTGTCTAATATGATGTTCTTTTTTAAATCTAGTTTTATTGTCCATATGTTCACTACTTTGTGATCCTAATCCGGATGACCCCTTAGTACCAGATATTGCACAAATCTATAAATCAGACAAAGAAAAGTAAGTGTTTACTAATCTTAGTTTCTGTATGGATACATTCCTATATAGTATGCTAAAACATGAATATCATAAATGTATTTTAAGTACAGCTTGTTATGCATATATTGTTTTATCTTTTTCCAATGAAGTAAACCTTTCTTTTAGAACTCAATTTGTCCTTTTACAATAAATCTTGTTTCTTCCCACTTCCTGTTCAATAGTATATAGTCTGTATTTGAAAAATAAATATATATATTCTAGGTGGTAAATTAAAAATGAAAGAATTTAATCATTGGAAAGTATTAAATATTGTATTGCCTGTCTTCTCCCAGGAAGATTTCTCTCTCTGCCCATCCTAATTCTGTGCCCACTGACCTAATTCTCAAGTTGCTTCATCTTGCCAGTACTGCAGGTTTATTTGCAATTTGTAGATAATGCTTCTTCAGGGTTGGCTTTGTACATTTCTATTAGAAGTTGGTTTCTGCATTTTGTTTTTTGTATATTTGGATACATTTTCATACAGATTGCAGAGAAATCCATTAGTTGAAAAATTGTTTTTCCTGTTGAAAAATTGTTATTTCTGCATGAACCTAAGTCCCATTGACCCAATAATTGATATATGTGTGATTATTGCAATTAAATATAAAAAGAATATATAGTTTTATATAGACAGATACTTCTAAAATATTAATTTTGTATGTTTTTATTATATTCTTTTTGTATATCTACAGATACAACAGACATGCAAGAGAATGGACTCAGAAATATGCAATGTAAAATGAAAAACATTTTCATATATACCAGAGTACTGTAAAATCTAGATTTTTTTCAACATTAGCAGTAAATTGAGCACTGTTTACTGTTTCATTGTACCATGAAACCATTTGATTTTTACCCATTTTAAATGTGTTTCTGAAGCAAGACAAAACAAACTTCCAAAAATACCCTTAAGACTGTGATGAGAGCATTTATCATTTTGTATGCATTGAGAAAGACATTTATTATGGTTTTTAAAATACTTGGACATCTGCATCTTCAGCTTACAAGATCTACAATGCAGCTGAAAAGCAACCAAATTATTTTTTGCTGAAACTAGATGTTTTTACATGAGAAATACTGTATGTGTTGTCTAAGATGTCAGTTTTATAAATCTGTATTCAGATTTCATTCTTTGTTAGCTCACTTTATAATTTGTATTTTTTTACTGTATAGACTAAATATATTCTATTTACATGTATGTCAACTCATTACTTTTCCCCTGTGAACAGTATTGAAAAACCCCAGCGGCTGATAATTAAGTGAATTAACTGTGTCTCCCTTGTCTTAGGATATTCTGTAGATTGATTGCAGATTTCTTAAATCTGAAATGATCTTTACACTGTAATAATCAGCATACTGATTATGGAGAAACACTTGTTTTGATTTTGTTATACTTGACTTAACTTTATTGCAATGTGAATTAATTGCACTGCTAAGTAGGAAGATGTGTAACTTTTATTTGTTGCTATTCACATTTGAATTTTTTCCAGTATAGGCAATATTATATTGACACCTTTTACAGATCTTACTGTAGCTTTTTCCATATAAATAAAATGCCTTTTCTACTATTTGTCTTGATTACTTAAAAATATAAAAATATAATTAAGGATCAAAACTCTAAAATTTTGCATGAAAATTACTTCCAAATTGTGAAAATCAGATCTATTATGTTTGGCATTAGTCACCATTAGTTATATAAATTTTATTGTTTTAGGTTAGTATCTCTTTACTAAATTGTCAGTCTATAAAATGATATATGTGGATCCCTTGCTGTGGAAGAGAATTTAGAATAATTTGGGGTTTGTCTGGGATTATATCTAAATGGATTATTTGTTAAAAGTACTGAAATGAGTATGAGGCAGTATCACCCAATCTGAAGAAAGTTCTTTATAGACCTGTACAAATCACTAGATTAATTCATTAAAATACCCCACCCCTATGTAATTGACATATTTCTTAAAATTTTAAAATCTAGATTTCTAAAATGGAATTTTAATGCCATCACAATTTGAAAAGCATTTTTTTTTTTTTACTATAAAAGTTACAAAGGAAGTGCTAAAATTATGCCTCCCTCTGTTTTTATAAGTGGCCATCCAAAAGTGATTTAAATAAGCAGGTTATCTTTATAGATTTTAAAGAAAACTAGAAAGTTTTAACGTGGGGGAAAAGACATCTCTTTAATGTTTAGCATGCTTATCAACCTTGAGCGAGTGTCATTTTTAAGAACAGTTGTAGCCCTTCTGATTATTGCAGTAGCTGTAGAAGTGTGTAAGAGTCTATGATGGGTGTAGTCATTAGCAAAACATTTAAATCACTTGAGTATTTTGTCATGGTTCATTATTATTAAAGCACAAAATAACCTATTGTTAGAAAATATGTGTTTTTATAAATGAATGTAAAATAAATGAATTGTGAAATGGAAATTTAAGAAAATATAGGCTTAAAAAGTAACTCTATAAAGTGATGTCTTAAAACAGCCATCTCATGAAAAATTCTACCTAGCTATATTACTATAAGCTACATTTGCCCTGAATTTGAACACTCAACATCATTAGATTTAAGTATTTAGTATATTTTGATAGTAAAGGGTTTTGTTTCTTGAGTATCTTCCCTTAAAAAAAGAAAACAACTTTCATTTGTGTGGCATTTATTTTTGGAAGTGTCTTTTTTTCTTTATTAAAGTTTTTGAAACTTGTCTAACTCGTTTGCCTTTGCTTACATCTGGATTGTACTAGACTCAACGAGTAGGCAGAAGCTCTCATAATTAACTAAAAACCTTGAGTTCCATAGTGGCATCATGATCAGTCACATCACCATTTTGGGCATATTATTGTTGCTTAATTCTAACAGGGAGAAAATCAGTTACTTTTTAAAACTATAGATTAAAAGCCAGGGCCTTTTCATAGATTAAGCATTAGCTTAAGGACTTCCTTGGAGTGAGAGAAATTGGTAGTCTTTTGGGGATTTAGGATCCCACCTCTAGAAGTTGCATAGTTGAAAACCATGTTCAAATTGGATTCTGAACACTTGTAACTGCCATATACAGCAGTTATCCACATCAGTTGATACGGGTTGTAAGGGCAGCCTCACCACCATCCTCCAACTATGTCAAAAGCATGATTCCTGAAGTACAAGCTTTACATATATGCCTCTGCCAACCATATTTAATTATTCATTTTTGCATTATCTCCCTGTTTTACCCCTCTTAAACTCTGCTCGGAAAAATTAAAAATTACTTTATAAATGAACTACATATCAAGGGCAACTCTTAAGAGTTAATGTTCAAAAGTTACTTTATTAAATGATAAAAATACATTGCAGTTTTATATTTTTCTTATTTATCACAGTGATCTATCTTTGATGATTTAGTCATTGACATTTGTCAGGATCCTGCTCTCCCACAGTGCTGTATTTTTTAAATGGAGTGATTAAGGAAATTAATTTCCCTCCCAAATTAAAAGAGGTTCTTGATTATGAAACTATATCATGCCTGTTTATTGGTAGTTTGAACTGCACAAAAGCCCAGTCCAGTTGCTTATGCTTTAGAATTTGAGTTCTGCAGTAGAATCATCAGTCCTGTTACTCTGATCTTAGGACTAGCTATGAAAAATGTGATCAATGCTTTAGACATGGCCATAAAAACAGAGCTTCATTGTATTCAGATTGTTGAAATACTGTTTATCTTTGTTTGTTGCAATCTTTTAAGTGATTGTTAATAAATAAAACAAAAATCTGATTTTTAAAAAATTTATCACTTCAGCTGTAAAGTAGGACTTTCACACTTTTTTTTCTTTAAAGCAGAGACTTAATAGCTGTAAAATATAATGCAGATTATGAAAAATCTTATATCTTATAATGCTTCTCTTTTATCATTCTGATGGTTGTGCTGCACAAATAGGGCAGCAGGTAGAGACTCATCTAATTTCACTTATAAAGTTCCTGTGTGTAAATAACTAGTCATTTCTACTCTTTTCTCTCTCTCTTTTTGAACTGAGTAATGTGTCTGTAAGCTCTTCGTAAACTGTGTGATTAATATGTTTTCCTTAGGAGTTTTTGTCCGTAGTAGTGATAACTGAAAATTTGTAGACAGCTGATAGTGTCCTGGTAACAGCCTAATAGATGTTATATCACTCATTTGTATTTTGTTACATTTACATTTCTGCTTCCATTATCCTGTTATATATATATATATATATAAAAGAATATGGTTTTAAATTGTAAATGAACTGAACTAATAGGAAGAGAGAAAATTCACCTGAAAGTATTAGTATTGGGGGGCATTTTGCATACTAAGAGACATTTCTCTAAAAACTTGGTTAGCACCTTCTTAGGTCCTACTGTCATCAAGAAGAGATGTGCCTTTCTTCTCTCATGAAGAGGTTGCTTTTATTAAACTGGTACATGCTGAAGGTCTAAACTATGCTTTTCTCTTATAATTTACTTAGAAGGAAAAACTGGGCCGGGTGCAGTGGCTCAAGCCTGTAATCCCAGCACTTTGGGAGGCCGAGGCGGGTGGATCATGAGGTTAAGAGATCGAGACCATCCTGGTCAACATGGTGAAACCCCGTCTCTACTAAAAATACAAAAAATTAGCTGGGCATGGTGGCACGTGCCTGTAATCCCAGCTACTCAGGAGGCTGAGGCAGGAGAATTGCCTGAACCCAGGAGGTGGAGGTTGCGGTGAGCCGAGATCACGCCATTGCACTCCAGCCTGGGTAACAAGAGCGAAACTCCATCTCAAAAAAAAAAAAACTGTTAAGATCTCTTGAGTGCATAAGATCCCTATGAATTGTATATTAAATATTTCAGTATAAACTCTTAATACATATTGTGGGAACAGTTGTAACACCACTTGTGTTAGCACTGTTGGTACACTTGTTTTTGCAGTCCCATGGTCCACGCTTTCAGTATTTCCATAGAAGAATGCACGGGACTCAGCATATTGTCATCATCACAGTTAAGATTTATTACAGCCACCTGGCAAGTATACACAGTGGGGGCAGTAAGGGGGAAAGACCGACCAGGCAGTCTGGAGGAATCACGTGCAGGCTCCCTGTGCTTTCCCTGAAGAGGCCACAAGAGTAAAGGCTTCCTCTAGTAGTAGCATGGGCATAGTGTTTCTGCCCAAGGAAGCCAGTGTGAAACTCAAAGCCCAGGGTTTTTATTAGGGGCTAATCACGTAAGTACCCTTTGTTCTCCAAAATTCTAGTCTCCTGGAAGGAAAGCAGGTGTTCACCATAAATCACATTGTTTATTTAACAAGTCTAGTCAGGCTAGCACAGCAAGCACATCTTATCACTCAGGGATGGTTTCAGAAGCCAGGTTTCTAGATGTCAGCCAAGGGCAAACCTTGTAAACAGGCCCTTCTAAAGATCAGGCAGCCTGTATAATTTGCTGGAAAAACTATTCTTTCCCCTTGAATGGCCTTAGTACCCTTGTTGAAAATCAACTGACCATAGAGGTTGTACTCTCATTTCCATTCCATCAATCTATATGCCTTACCCCAGTACCACACTGTTTTGATTACTGTAACTTTATAGTAACTTTTGAAATGGAGAAGTGTGTGCCCTCCAACTCTGTTCTTTTACAGTACTGTTTTGACTATTCAGGCTCCTTGTAATTTCATATATATTTTAGAGTCAGATTTGCCATTTATCATGAGATTTAATTGGGATTTATTGAATCCATAGTGCAATTTTGGTAAAGTTGACTTTTTTTGTTCCAGTTATCTACTGCTGAACAACAAACCACCCAAGCTATGTAGTGTAAAAGAACAACTATTTCTTTATACACATGGATTCTGTTGGGTCAGGAATTGAGATCAGGCACAGGAGGGATGGCTTTTCTACTCCATGTTACTTAGAGTTTTATCTCAGAGTGACTCAAATGGCTTAAGGCTGAAAGCATTTGGAGGTTTCTCCATTTATACATCGGCACTGGGACAGGTATTATCTTCTAGGTCACTTATTAATGACCTTTCTATGTGGCTTGATCTTTGCACAACATGGTTGCTCACTTCCAAGAGAGAGCCAGCTGGAGATAAGTGTTCCAAGAGAATGAGGAGTAAGCTGCCTGTTTAAAGGACTTAGCCTTTGAGGTCAGAATATAGTTCATTGGATGAAACAGTCACAAGCTCACTCAAATTCAAAGAACGTGGACATAGACCCTTAATTTTCCTTGGGACACAATTTGGGGTCTCTAACATGTCTTATTGACCATCATTCCAGTGTAGGTGAATCACTCAGTGTACTTAGGTGGTCTTTAATTTCTAATTGTCTAATTGTTTTATAGGGTAATTGTTTTAATTGTTTTGTAATCCTCTGTGTAGAGGTCTTGCACATTTTTCATTGGACTCATTCCTAGGTATCAAGTTTTTTAAACTTATTATAAAAATTTTTGTTTCATTTCATATTTATATATTCTTTATAGAAAAGCAATTTATAATATTCATCTTGTATCCTGCAACCTTGCTAAATTCACTTTTTAAAAAGGGAACTGAGATTGAAACATAATTTTGTAGAATTCTAAAGTTTTCTATACTTAGAAATCATGTTATCTGTAGATAGAGATGGTTTCATTTCTTCAAGTCTATATGCCACGTTTCATTTTTTTTTTTTCCTTTTGTTGCGTTAGCCTGAGCTCCAATATCATGCTGAACAGAAATAGTAATAGCAAGCATCCTTTCTTAATTTCCAAGGGAAAGCTCTTATATTTCAGTATTAAGAATGGTATTTCTTTCATATCAAGGAAATTTTCTATTCCTAGTTCTTAAAGCATTTTTATTACTATTGAGTTACAAGTTAAATTTAATGCTTTTTCTTCATTTATCAAGATGATTGTGATTTTTATCCTTTTCTCTGATTAATGTAGTGTGATGAATTACACTAACTGATGTTCACATGTTAAATTATCCTTACATTTCTGGACAAAAACCCACTTTGAAAAGTATTTATCTTCCTTACAAACCACTAGATTCTATTTGCAAATTCTTTTTGAGGATTTTTGCAACTATGTTCATGAGAGAAGTTGGTTCATAATTTCCTTTATTGAATATCTTTGTCAAGTTTCATACCTCAAGTTATGCTGGACTCATAAAAATAGTGAAGAAATATTTCCTTTGTTCTCTGGAAGAGTTTGTATAAGATTTGTGATATTTTTTCCTTAAATATTTTGAAGAATATTCCGAAGGCACCGTGTCTAGAGTTTTTGTTGTGATGGTGGTGGTTATGGGAAGATTTTAATAACAAATTGTTTCTTCTTAATATATATAGGACTAGATATATTTTTTCTCAGTTTTGTGTTTTTCAAGGAATTTGTGCATTTTATCTAAATTGTTGATCTATTTGGTGTAAAGTTATTGATGTTGTCATCTTTTTGAAGATAATATATATCTGTAGTCATACATATCTCCTCACAATTTTTTGCACTGATCAGTCTCGCTAGAAGGCTATCAAGTTTATTAATCTTTCAGAGAATCAGTATTTTATTTTTTAAAATTTCTTGTGTACATTTGTTTCCTGTTTCATCGATTTATATTATTTCTTTATATTTTCTTTAGTTTTTGATTTTGATTCATTTTTTTTAGCTCCTTGAAAATGAAACATAATTTTTAAAAACCTTTCTTCTTTTCTAATATATGTATTTAAAACTCTTTCCCTCTAAGTACCACTTTAGCTGATCCTACAAGTTCTGAACTATATCAATATTTTCATTCAGTTAAAATATTTTCCAATTCTTTTTTTGATTTTTTTTTCACTTATGAGTCATATATAAGGATGTATTATTTTATTTACAGGAAATTGGGCTTTTTTTAAAATTAAATTTTTGCTATTGATTTCTAGCTTTACTGCTCCATGGCCAGAAAACATAATATGAATAGTTTCAATTCTTTGAAACTTGTTGAAGCTTGCTTCATGACCCAGCATATGGAATTTATGATAAATATATGCATTTGAAAAGAACACGAATTCTGTTATTAGATGTAGTGTTGACATATGCTAATTAGATCAAGTTTGTTAATTGTGTTTATAATTTTTTTTAAAGACATTTATTCAGCATCATGATCAGACTATTACATTTAGCAATCAAAATCATGGGTGCAAAAAAAAAAAAAAGTTTACCTTTGTTGGAATGCTTTATACTTTCCACAGAACAGAAACTAAAATAACCTGTTATACGATTAGTCACAAATACAGTCCTTGAGTTTTTTGCCCATACACATGAGTTTTTATCTAAACCATGTCTTCTTTGTAGCAGCTAGGCCCCGTCACCATGTCACCACTGTGCTTGGCTGAGTTCACAAATCTGCTGTAATCTGTAGCTTCCCTGTCACGTCTCTGGCTATCCTCTCTTGTTAAGCTTTGTTTCCTAATTAAAATCTTCTGCCACTGCCATAGCTACTGCTGCTACTGGAACCATAATAGCCACCTTGGTTTTGTGGTTTGGCAAAGTATTGGCCCCCACCACCATAGGGGCCAGAGCTTCTGCCTCCAAAGTTTCCCCTCTCCATGGGTCCAAAATTTGAAGACTGATTGTTGTAATTACCAAAATCATTGTAGCTTCCACCACCTCCAAAATTGCTTTCATCATTACCAAATTCATTATAGCCATCCCCACTGCCACCATATCCACCACCACTATGGCTGACACCAAAGCCACCATGACCACTGAAGTTTCCTCCATGACCAAAGTTGTCATTCCCACTGAAACCACCTTGACGACCAACATCAAAGTTTCCAGAACCACTTCCACCTCTTTGGCTGGATGAAGCACTAGCCATCTCTTGCTTTGACAGGGCTTTCCTAACTTCACAGTTGTGGCCATTCACAGTATGATATTTGTGAATGACAATCTTATCCACGGAGTCATGGTCGTCCAAGGTTACAAAGGGAAAGCCCCTTTTCTTGCCACTGCCTCAGTCAGTCATGATTTCAATCACTTCAATTTTTCCATACTGTTCAAAATAATCCCTTAGGTGATATTCTTCAGTGTCTTCTTTAATGCCACCAACAAATATATTTTTTCACAGTTAAGTGGGCACCTGGTCTTTGAGAATCTTCTCTTGAGACAGATCTCTTTGGTTCCACAACTCTTCCATCCACTTTATGTGGACTTGCATTCATGGCTACATCCACCTCCTCCACAGTAGCATACGTGACGAACCCAAAGCCACTGGAGGGCTTGGTGTTTGGATCTCTCATTACCACACAGTCCATGAGTGTTCCCCACCGCTCAAAATGGCTCCTCACTCTCTCATTGGTTGTTTCAAAGCTCAACACTCCGAAGAAGAGCTTCCTTAGCTGTTCAGGCTCTTCAGGAGACTTTGACTTAGACATGACGGCAGGGAGAAGACAGACTTTAATCAGCGTCCACGGCAGAAAGGAGCAAGCTGACGAATGTATTGCTACAATTTTTATTTGCTTGTTTTCACAGCCATTAAGAGAGATATGTTAGTTTCCCATTATGATTGTGCAATTGTTTTATTTTTGCCTTATTTATTTTGAAATCATATTCTTGGATACTCTCTTACACACACACACATACAATTGTGGTATCACATTAAGAAATGTCTCTACTAATGCTTTTGCCTTAAACTCTAGCTAATATTAGTATGGTTTCCTTTGGCTAGTATTTGCAGTGTATATCTTTTTCTATTCTTTAATTTTTGACCTTCCTGTGTCCCTTTTTAAATGTGTATCTCCAGTCCTCATTTTATAGTTGGGTTTTATTTAATTTGGTTTTTATCCAATCTGACCATTTTAGTATTTCATTCTTTTGCATTTAATGGAATTACTGATATAGTTGGGTTTATACCAACTATGTTCCCATTTTTGCCTTTTTTTCTTGTTAGCCATGTTTTATTTTTTTCCCCTTTCTTTTTACCTTCTTTTAACCAGTTTTCATAAAGTATCATTTTCTTTCCCTCTGATAACTTATTAGACATTCTTTGTACATGTGATTAGTTTATATTAGAAGATCTATCTTTGATTATACTTTAATATCAATTATTATTTGTACCATTTTTCCTGTAATTGTGAACACCTTAGACCACCTGGGTTCCAGTCGTCTCTTTCCTACCTTTTGCCATATTGTCATGTATTTTAATTTGGCATATATGTTAAATTCCACAAGACACTGATGTTTTGTATGTCAATGTCATCATACCTACCTCCAATTTTACTTTTTCCAGTATTCATTGCTTTCCTGTTTCCATCTGGGATCATTTACCTTTTAACTGAAGAACTCACTTTAGAATTTTGTTTAGTGCACATCTTCTGGTGACAAATATTCTGCTTGGTTTTGTTTTTCTGAAAATGTTTTTATTTTGCCTTCATTTTTACAGGATATTTTTACTGGGAATAGAATTCTAGATTGGTATTTTCTTGCAGCAGTTTAAAGATGTCATTCCATTGTGTTCTGGATTCCATAATTTTATGGAGAGGTCGACTATTATTAGTCTCTTTTTTTATTGAGATGGAGTCTTGCTCTGTCGCCTAGGCTGGAGTTTAGTGTTGTGACCTTGCTCACTGCAACCTCTGCCTCCCAGGTTCAAGTGATTCTCCTACCTCAGCTTTCTAAGTAGTTGGGATTACAGTTGCGCACCACCACACCCACTTAATGTTTGTATTTTTAGTAGAAAAGGGGTATCAACATGTTGGCCAGGCTGGTTTCAAACTCTTGACCTCAAGTGATCCGCCCAGTTTGGCCTCCAAAAGTGCTGGGATTACAGGCGTGAGTCACCGCACCGGGCCTTATTAGTCTTATTATTGCTTTTTTTAAAGTAATATGTCTGCTTTCTCTGACTGCTGTTAAGATTGTCTGTTTTCAGCAGTTTTACTATGGTGTTACAAGATGTAATTTTCTTTGTCTTTATCCTGCTTGAGGTTCACAGAGCTTCTCGAATCTATGGGTTGATACATTTTCATCAGTTTTAGAAAATCTCAGCCATTATTTTATCGAATATTACTTCTGCCCCATTCTATTTCTCCCATTTAGGGCCCCAGTATAAGAAATATATTTGATCTTTGGACTGTATCCAACATGTTTTCAAACGTATTTTCTATGTTTTTCTTCCCCCCGCTTTTGTCCTTCTGTGCATCAGTTTTGTATTGACCTTTTTTCCAGTTCATTAATCCTATCTCCTGCTGTTTTCAATATGCTTTTAAATCCATCAACTCCATTTCAGACATTGTGGTTAATTCCAGGTTTGTTTTTCAGTTCTAAGTTACTATTTGTTTTCTTTTCTTACATATTTCAGTTTTTTGATGAGTTCCTAAATTGTTCAATTTTTTCCCATATTTTTCTCTAGTTTTTGAAGTTCTTAATCACAGTTATTTAAAAGTCTTTGCTAACTCTGTTATCTGAGTTACCGGTGTGTCTGCTTTTATTGAATGCCAGACATTGTGCAAAAAAACTGTGAAGACTCATGTTTTCTTCCAACAAAGGATGTGTTCTGCTAATCACACAGAGTGTGAAGATAACCACCTTAATGCAATCAGGGCCTGTGCTTAGTTGAGGCTGGCATGCAGTTTTATTAGACCCAAACTGTATCTGCTTTATCTTTGTTTATAGTACATAGCCCTCTTCTATTGTCTTTTTCTCAGCACAGAGAAACTATAGCAAATTCCACCTTGCTTTTCAGTATTTTTGATTCATCATTTTAGCCTATTGCTGCTGGGAGACTCAGACTTTGGCAAACATCTTGAACAAGAAACTCGCTGTCTCCAAAACCCTTCAGATCTGCAATTATGTTACATCTGCTGCATGCAACCACCAAACTACTGCTGGTTCTTCTGTCGTGAACAGTAACCTGTAAGGGATCAAGTCCGAATCCTCAGCCTTTAGCCACATCCAAATCAACAAGTGCCCCAGGGAGAAGAGAGGTTGTAAATCATTGGTGTTAGTTAACAACTTCAGTCTTTTCACTCCTAGGCTGTTCTTTGGGATCTCCTTCCTCTGTCAGGCTGTTGTCTTCTCAACACAGAAAAGAAAATTACACTAGGTTTTTTTCAGAAATTAAGCTCTTTAGCCTCCTGCCCAACAAAGAAGAAAACTTTGGCTCTTATTTGAGGGGAAAACTAGTTGCATGTTGAGGTCCCTTAAGTCTCTAGTTTTGTCACTCCAGCACTATGCAACCACAAAAAACTTTGTCCTCCAGCAGTGCTCCTCTGCCTGTACAAAGCCCAAATTCTCAACCTTTAACCAATACTCCAGGAGAAAAATGACTACAGGTACTCAGCTCACCTCTGAAGTCTCATGACTTCTGCAGCTCTCTTATACTTTCTCAATGATAAGTTTTTATTTTATCCAGCTCTTCTGATTCTCAGTAGGATATTCCCGAAGCAGAAATCTCTACTTCTTCATTTTTTGATGGCACTCTTACAACGTCCTGTCTTTTCCCTACCTTCAAGTCTGTCATCTACAGAAGTGTGAAAGTATTCTCTCTAACCCCAAATCTGATCTTGTGGGTTATCAGCTTAAAATTTTTAAATAGGGCCGGGCGCGGTGGCTCACGCTTGTAATCCCAGCACTTTGGGAGGCCGAGGCGGGTGGATCACGAGGTCAAGAGATCGAGACCATCCTGGTCAACATGGTGAAACCCCGTCTCTACTAAAAATACAAAAAAATTAGCTGGGCATGGTGGCACGTGCCTGTAATCCCAGCTACTCAGGAGGCTGAGGCAGGAGAATTGCCTGAACCCAGGAGGCGTAGGTTGCAGTGAGCCGAGATCGCGCCATTGCACTCCAGCCTGGGTAACAAGAGCGAAACTCCGACTCCAAAAAAAAAAAAAAAATTTAAATAGTTCCTCACAGCCTCAGCAGTGGTTTTGCAGAGGGACCTACAGAAAAAAGAAGGGAGATGGTAATGGTTTAGCATTTGGATCCTGCACTTTAACTTCAAACAGTGAAGCTCATTTTTATCTGATATATATTTCAGGACCCTTTGGGTTCTCAGGGTTTTTTTCCCCTTGTTTAAATCATGAACCCAAAGAATAAAGTACCAAGTCCTCAAGACTCTTGTGGTTTTAGCTTGCATCTCTAGTCTCATCTGCCATTCCTGCCTCCTACCAAACTGCCTGCAGTTCCCATTGGATCCCAACCTCTCCCCGGTTCCAGTATAAAATAGTGCTTCTCATTCTCAGATTTTGGTCAAATTGTTCATTCTGGTTAAAATGTCCTCTTTCCCTGGCCTTTAGATCTTTAATTTTTATGTCACTCATTTTCTTAGCTGTTGGGGAAATAATAGTTCTCATCAATGTTACCATGATATCCAATGTGCATCTTTATACTCACTGAAATCTATGGTGCCTGGCACACAAGTACTTAAATATTTGTTCACTAAATAAATGAATGAACTAGGCTTTGGAGGATACTTGGGGTTCTAATTGCTATACTTAAGTGGGGAAGGCATTAATGAAAACAGGAGAATCCAGACAAAGGTAATAAAGTAGAAATAAGTGAGAATGGCATTGGCAGTCTGTGTGCAATGAATAAGAGAAAAGATTAGGTGGAGAAGATAGATCTGCTGGATATGAATCTTGGTTCGATAGCAAGTAAGAAGTATGTAAGTTTTTAACCAGCCAAATGATATAATGAAAGCATTTGCTTGGGGATATTTACTTAGCAGAGCATGCAATTGGTATTAGAATAGTCTATCAAGGTAGAATCCTTAAAGTCATTCTTGTATTCTATGTACTTAACCAGTCAATGGAATCCTGCCAATTATACTTAGAAAGGCCTTTGGAGTATGAGCCATGGCACCATATTAGTTCAGAATCTCAGCCCCTTTCCAGGACTACGGCAATAGTCTCCTCACACCCATCATTCTCCGTGCTCCTACTAAAGGGATTTTTATAAAAACAAGTTTAATTGTGCCTATAACCTGCCTAAAAAGTTGTTTGGCTATATTTTGCTAACAAAGTTAACAAATTATACATAGTCCTTTACAACCCATCCCCACTCAACCATAAAGAGGTTGGTTTCATATCACTCCTTTTCACATACATTTTGTTTTCATATGTACATCATGCCCTCATGAATATCTGTGATTTGCACATACTGTTCCTACTGTTCCCCTTTTCTGGAAGGCATCTCGACCTTCCCCAACTTGAAAAAACAGTTCAAATGTCACATAGTCTATAAAGCCATCCCCTAATCTCTCAGGTAGATTTAAATGGATGATCAGGCCTTAATCATATTTGTATGTTTTATTTATTTATTTATTTATTTATTTCATAAAGACGGGGGTCTCACTGTGTTGCCTAGGCTGGTCTCGAACTCCTAGGCTCAAGAATCCTCCCGCCATGAGCAACTGTGCCCACCCATATGTATGTATTTTAGAGCTTAGCACAGTGTCTAGCACAGTATTGGCCTCTCCTAGGAATTGAGTTTTTAAAATATTATTACCAAAAGATGAATATTACTATTGTTTTACAAGAAGACTAAGATAATACATAAGTTAAAAAATGAGTACCACCCATGCACTCCTGCAATACTCAGATACAACCACTATTTAACCAAATTTTGTGTGTACTATTCTGTACTCTTATTTATGCATGCACACTCATGTATATGTGTATGCTTATGTTAAATCCAAACCTACTATGTTTTTGGGTGATCAAATACTTATCACTTATTTTATTTTATTTTTGTTGCATTTTAGGTTTTGGGGTACATGTGAAGAACATGCAAGATTGTTGCATAGGTACACACATGGCAGTGTGATTTGCTGCCTTCCTCTGCTTCACCTATATCTGGCATTTCTCCCCATGCTCTCTCTCCCCAACTCCCCACCGTCCCCCCCAGTTCTCCCACACAGACCCCAGTGTGTGATGCTCCCCTCCCTGTGTCCATGTGTTCTCATTGTTCAACACCCACCTATGAGTAAGAATATGTGGTATTCGATTTTCTGTTCTTGTGTCAGTTTGCTGAGAATGATGGTTTCCAGGTTCAACCATGTCCCTGCAAAGGACACGAACTCATCGTTTTTGATGGCTGCATAATATTCTATGGTGTATATGTGCCCATTTTCCCTGTATTTTATTAAGAGAAAGGGCCACATTATGTTGCCCAAGCTAGATTCAAACTTCTGGACTCAAGTAATCCTCCTGCTTCAGCCTCCCAAGTAACGGACTACTGGGGTGTGCCACTGCCCTAGCTTAAGATATTATTTTAATAAGCCACTCAGTTAAATAAAAAAGTATTTATGGGGACTGGAAAGAAATAATAGAATGTGAGCATGTATTTTTCTTTTCAACCACACACAGCAATCCAGTGAGCAGGTGTTTAAGAAAACTACAGCTTCATGACTGATTTGCCTGTAATGTGTCTACACAGAGTCATGTGTAACTTCAAAGCTGCAAACTGTGGATTCAGAGGTGGCAATTTTTGTTAGTAAGATGCTAGCGAAGAAGATATTCTTCCTATTCTTTATATATCTGAATACCAGTTTTCATAGCTGTACAGTGGAAATCATAGCATCTTATTTGATTTATGAAAGGATTAGTGATAAGGTATGTAAAATACTTGGCATGTAGTTGAGCAATAAATTATAATTATTACCATTTGTATTGATCAGGTACTTTACTATGAATGAGAGGGCAGACACATTAGGATATATTGCCTTATTAATAGCATTATTCCTTCAACACAATCATTCTGGATTTCTTCCAATCTTTAAGTCAGCTTTCAGTGATATGAAGTCAGCTTTCAGTAACATTCAGTAATATGAATTGCGGTTTTATACATTTGCATAAAATTATTGCTGTTCTTTTTGCTTGTCTTGCCTCCTGCTGACTCATAGAATCAGCTTTAAAATAGACGAGCTACATTTATTTTTCGTAATGCTGCTACAGCAATGGCTTAAAATAATTCTGATATGCCCTTAATAATTAAGGCTGCACACAAACTTTGTTCTAATTGAGAAATAATTCACAGATAATAATTTTGGATAGCTGGGAACTATTAACATGCAAAATGTCTTTCTTATAATTTCTCTTATTTCTCTCTCCCTTCCTTTTGTATGATTTTAAAGGCAAACTCCAGTGGTATAAAAATAGACTCTATGTCAATAAAAATGGTTTGAAAGAAAAAAATTATGTAACTAGTTTTCCATACATAATTTATTAAAATCTTGATTCACAGAAAAAATAAGCCAGGAGATATACAAGGTGTAAATTTTTTTTCTCATATTGTTGCAATGCACTGTTATACTTTTATTCTTTTTGTCTTTATTCTTTGTTTCTCCAATCACATTGTAAGGCCTGTGGAGGCAGGATCAATGTCTTATTGTTTTTGTGCCCCTTTCAAGTGCTTATCACAGTGCTATGTAATTGCTGATGGGGAAATTGTCTTTAAATGTGGTGTTTATAGTATGATCTTATTGACAGAAATATTATATTTACATGTTCAGAATCATATCTATATATCTTGCTAAAACCTATTACATTATTGCTCCTATTGTAGCTAAATTATTTATCTAATTACAAAAGCAAGGCTGCTTTCTCTTAGCAACATTTTTTCTTCATCTGAGTGATATCTGTGCATCTAACTCTATTATTCAGCAGGGAATTATCCAGGTTTCTGGCTGCTCCTTCTGTTTATTGGTGGTACCGTTTGCTTTACCATTGTGCAAGTATCAGTGAACCATAATCATTACTTTCATGTGTGTATTCTAGAATTTTACATGGTTCCCATCTCCACACGTAACTGTTCATTCTATTAGCAAATGACACTTCTAACAGGTAGTTGTTCTCTATGGGGCTAAATTGGTATATAAATAATTTGTGCAAATAGTAACTTTTTCACATTATCCATCTCTCTCTATGTATCTATATGTGTCTGTCTATCATCTATTCTATCTATCTATTTATCTATCTGTCAGTTCATCCACCCATCCATCTGTCTCTTCATCCACCATACTCAATGTACTGTGCTAGGTACAATAGGGATTAAAGAAGGCATAAGATTTAGTCTTTTCTTAATGCAGCTTACCATCTATTGAGGAAAAAAATATGTATACATAGAGAAAACGATCAGAAACCACAGTTGTACGTGATGTCACAAGTAAGTGATAAGAGCTCATACACTATAGATGATGCAAGAAAGATATTTTGGGCTGGAATGATGTGGTGTGTTCACTGAGTCTGACAGTGATCTGATATAAACAAAAAGCACAGGACAATGAATTGCAAGACTAGGTTTTTACCTATGCAACTTACTATTGGAACATTATGAGTTGGGCTTTCTAAACTACATTTTTCTCATCTGGAAATTAGGAATAATGATCATGACAATAACTTCTCCACCTTTTTCTTTGATTTGTGAATCGTATAATCAAATAAAATTATATAAAAAGTTCTGAGAATATTAACGTGCAATCCAACTTAAGGATGTGTTGTTTTTTCGTCAACTACCACAATGATTCTGCTCAAATATTAATAATTTAAGAGATATTAAAAGCTCAATAGGAAGAGAGGAGCAATGCTGGTTATGTAATATGTGTGTTTGCATGTTAATAGGAAAAGAAAAACTTCAAGTTGGTAGCATGAAATCTGCCACGGTGGGAATATTTACACCACAGAACTCAGCAAACACTACAAATTGGGACTTTCTTTTTCGGAGAGCTATTTACCAGCATATTACTGGCCTGAACAAAAGCAACAGCAATAGGACTGGAAAGGAGGAAATACATACTACAGGGATGAATGAGGTAGAATCATCAGTTCTCATGATCAGTTGGTTAATGGGGGGTGGCATGTCAATGGAGAGATTCTAAAATGATTTATCAAGTTGTTGGCTTGGATGATTAAAGGGGAAAACTGTGCCTCTTACCAAGAGGAGGACTTCAAGATGGGGGAAAGATAGTGTTCAGGGAATGTTGAAATTGAAGTACTTGTGGGACACGATGGTGAAGATATCCAGAAGACAGTGGTTATATGGATATGGAACTCAAAGGAGAGGTCTGGATTCAATATGGCAGTCATGAGGCTGTAACTAATAGGAGTCATGGGAATGGATGAACTTCACAACAAATGGACCCTGGGAAAGGCTGCAGTTAAGTCTTCATGTTTTATATAGTAATTATAAACCATGTCTTTTTGTTCAAAGACAGTTTGAATACGTGGGTAATGTTTCTTTGTAAACTCTGCTTTTAGAAGTAAAATTATCACTCCAATGTAACTGAGTTTTAAGGAAAATTGGTATCTGATGAAAAATGTTATGGATTTGATTTGTAAGGTCTTCACAGCAAGAGTTATAAAAACGAAATTTGAAAACAATAACAAAAATTTCTTTAATATCCAAAAGAAGTTTATGTCAAACAGTTGAAAGAACAAAAATATTCTAGAACAAAGAGGGAAACAAATTATTTTAGAAATCAACTCAAATATAACTTCTATCTTAGCCCCATGTTGTAATTACTACTTTGCCTTACCTTTGGGGCTGGTGGGGGCTGGGGCACAACACCGTGTCTTTTATTTATGTTTAGGGCGTTGTACGTAGTATATACTAAGGAAAAAATACTTGTTTATTCCATGCCAGAATGGGAGGTTTGAACAGATAACCTGGAAAGTCCCTTTCAATCTTTAGGGTATGTGAAAAGGGGAGTGGTTATTACTTACCGCTTAATAGAAGTAGGCTTAGTCCTACTTCCAGAGAGCCAATATTTTCAAAGTTACAGAAAGGTAATAGACCATCAGCTCAATATTACACTGGTAAAAATTTTCTAACAATTACGGCTAACAGAAGAAAGACTGCCTCGGGAGGTGGTTAGCTTGGAAACAACTGGTATTTAAGGGCTGGAAGGGCCCTTGGAAATCGTTAGGTCTTTCTAATCTTTTTCATGCCATTGCCTATAAAGAAAATGGTGTTTCTATTAACACAAATAAAAATCGTACAGCAATACTTGTCACATGTTCTCACGGCTTTAGAGGGGAAACTGATTTAGTCTAATATCCTCGTTTGCAGAGGGGGAAACTGAATCTTTGAATCTTAACGAGGGAATGCAATATACTCAAGTCAAGACGCTAATGGAACTAGAACTGAGACTAGAGACTGTGGACAACTAGCCAATTTCCTCTGCTCAAATTAAGCACGTTGGAGGACAGACTGGAAGACTGCGGTAGGTGGTAGAAAAAACAGTCTAAAGCCATGTTACTTTAAATTTGGTCCCAAGACCACAGACATTATAATTTGTTAAACTCTGGGGAACTCGCTAAAATGCAGATTCATAGGCCCTACGCGGAGTTAAGCTCTGCGTAAGGCCTTGGAATTTGCATTTTTAAGTTTACGAATCCCCTGCTGTCCTGGTACTATTTCTGAACTCCGAGCTGCAGCCCTGGCTTGAACTAAGAGGTTCGGCAGGCCGCGCAGCACCCGCCGACCGGACCTCGGGGTCCTGGATGCAGGACTGTCTGTTACGTACAGCCCTTGTGGCCGTCACGGGCGGACAACGGTCAACGCCAGGCCGAGGTGAGACCGCCGCTGTCCCTCCATCACCTTCCTGGCCCGGGAGGGGAAGCCACGGCTGCGGGCGGCTGGGGCCAGAAGCGGCTCGGGCCAGAGGCGGCTCAGCAACGCCCTCTCGAGGCCTGAGCTCTCCCCAGGATAACAGCTTGCGGTTTCTCTTCATCTCCGCGGATCCTCTTCCGCCACCCGCCGGAGACCTTCTCCGACGCCTGCGCCCCTCTCCGACGCCTGCGCCAATTCTGCTCTGCCCCGCCCCCGGTCTGCCGACCGGATGTTAACAACTTTCCCATAGTTCCTAGCGAATGGTGGGCCTGATCGCAAACTCCGGAGGGTCGCACGCGGGTTCGGGTTGTCATTGCCGGGGTTGTTCTGTGGTGCCAGGAGGCTCTCCGAAATTGGGGCCCGGTGTCTGCCTCGTCCTCTAGTGCGATGGCGTTTCTCCGAAGCATGTGGGGCGTGCTCAGTGCCCTGGGAAGGTCCGGAGCGGAGCTGTGCACCGGTTGTGGAAGTCGACTGCGCTCCCCCTTCAGGTAGGCCAGCTCACCTGTGCCCTAAGGGGCGACAGGGCCCAGGACTTCCAGAGGCTGGAACGTAGACCCTGTCCTCCACTTTCTGCCCCTCCTAGGAGTTCAGAGCCAGCCTGGTTCTTTGATTCAAACTTCGACCTTGCTAAGGAGACGGTAGCTTTGAAACCAGGCCTTACTCCCTTAGTACCCTGTATCTTGTTTCCTGCTACCCACCACTCCCTCTTCCCACACCTCCCCGCTGTCCAGCTTTGGACCAGTTCCGCCGCCTCTGCGGATTCCCGCCGAGTCTCCAGCGATCATCTAGGCATGTAGGAGGCGGGGCCCAGGAGCTGGAGTGTAGACGCTTTCCTCCGGTTTCTGCCCTTCCTAGGAGATAAGAGCTTTGAGACTTAAGTCCCGCAGTCGTCTCCTCCGGTTAGGACGGAGTTTTAGTAAGTCTCTAGCATTCTTGTTGAAGGTGTTAGATACATAGTGTCTTGATGACATCTCTTATTTGGGATCTATGTTCATATACATGTGAATATTGACAGTTAAACATCTGACATTGGTTATTTTCTTTTTATTTATATGTAGTTTTGTTTATTTACCGAAATGGTTTTCATCTGCCGTGGCACGTTACCCAAAGAAACCTGTAAGTTCTTACATTCGATTTTCTCAGGAACAACTACCCATACTTAGAGCTCAGAACCCAGGTAAGGAGTTTGGGGGCGTGTACCCTTCTCATGTAATAAAAATGACACTACGCAGTTCTAATAGCAATGCTGAATTGCAGTACTAAAGCATTCAGTGACTGCAGGAACAATCATTTGATGTCTGTAAAATAGGAAGTTCTATTTTACACCAAATAGAAATGCTTTAAACATAAATGAGAACTAATAAAAGGTATTTTAAAAATAACATATAGTGTAGAAAGCACCCTAGGAAGAGGATAAAACTGAATTTGGGGCCTAGTTGCCTTTGGTCTAGACAACCACTGATGAATTATTTTCTCTTGCTTAGCTCCTCTTTCTGCCTCAGGGAATTGTTAATAAAGTTGATGCTTCTGTGGAAGCATCCATAAAGTATAAAGGTCTATGCAAATTACTGCAAATTTCAAGAGCTTTCAAGATAAGAATGGATAAACCTTTCCATCCTAGGAGTTCAGAGCCACCCTGGTTCTTTGATTCAGACCTCGGCCTTGCCAAGAGGTTGGTGGGTTGTAAAGGATAAATCCTTTATTGTCTTGGGTTCCAAGAAAACATTTCCAGGTAGGATGTTTATTGACTCCCTAGAAAGCCTTTAGGGCTCTTATTTTAAGTTATAGTGTAAAGATAATAGCTAATTTTTTATTTTGATTTCTAAGACATCACAGGGCACTTGTGAAAATCTAGCCAACTGTAATAAAACTGCTCACATTAGGCTGGGGGAGGTGGTTCACACCTGTAATCCCAGCACTTTGGGAGGTCAAGGAGAGTGGATTGCATGAGCCCAGGAGTTTAAGACCAGCCTGGGAAACATGGAAATCCTGTCTGTACTAAAAATACAAAAATTACCTGGGTGTGGGGGCGCAATGCCTGTAGTCCCTGCTACTTGGGAGGCTGTGGTGGTAGAATCACTGGATCCTGGGAAGTTGAGGCTACAGTGAGCCATAATTGCTCCACTGCGCCCCAGTCTGGGTGACAGCGAGATCCTGTCTCAAAATAATAATAATAATAATAATAATAATAATAATAATTTTTTTTAAAAAGCTCACATTATAGCTAAGGAGCTAGTTTCAGAGACATGCTTATGTACCCACATTTTTTAAATGTAAGAGTTGGTACTAACAGATATTTTTAAATATCAATTGCTACAAAATTAGCTGGGCATGGTGGAGCATGCCTGTAATCCCAGCTACTCAGGAGGCTGAGGCAGGAGAATCGCTTGAACCTGGAAGGCAGTGGTTGTGCTGAGCCAGATCGCGCAATTGCACTCCAGCCTGAGCAACAAGAGTGAAACTCTGTCTCAAAAACAAACAAACAACAACAAAAATCAATTGCACGCCATCATCCCAGTTAAGATGAAGAAGGAAGTGGAGAATAACAGGTTGAATTTCAAATAGCTTGTTTCCAAATGGTATTTTTGTTATTGAAATATGAGGTTGTGTTATATGAATCAAGACTGTATTTTGTTGTTAGCTTTTATAAATTTTATAGTTCCTCAAAGACCTGAAAAAGTGTTTTTGATTGAAATATGGAAGTAAAAAACTTGAAGCATCTGATCATCCATCTTTAACTAGTAATCAGCCTCGTGCAGTGGCTCACGCCTGTGATCCCAGCACTTTGGGAAGCTGAGGCAGGCAGATTGCTTGAGCTCAGGAGTTTGAGACCAGGCTGGGCAACATAGTGAAACAGCATCTGTATAAAAAATACAAAAATTAGCTGGACATGTTGGCGTCTACCTGTAGTCCCACGTACTTGGGAAGCTGAGGCGGGAGAATCAATTGAGCACAGTAAGAGGAGGTTGCATTGAGACAAGATTGTGCTACCGCCTGGGTGACGGAGCCAGACCCTGTTTCCAAAAAAAAAAAAAAAGACAACAAAACCTAGTAATCAAACTGTAGACTGTTTCTTGTGGTATATGATATACTCCTTAGCAGTTAGAGAACAGACTTTTAATAACTTTTAATAATGTTGGATAAATTACTTACCATATTTAAATTAGTTAAATAAGGGAAAGTTAAATCATTGTATAACGTGTGCTATGGATTGTGCTTTCTTTGAAATCTGTAGAAATTAATCCTGAGATTGTGCTTTCCTGGAAATCTTTAGAAATTAATCCTGAGATGTAAAATTGTGGCATCTTTTTTCATTTTATTTCATTCTATAGATTTAAAAACTACAGAACTAATTAGAAGAATCGCCGAGCGTTGGAGGGAACTTCCTGAGTCAGAGAAGAAAGTAAGCACATAAATTTTCAACATTGCTGACCAGTTATTCAGCAGTTGGGAGCAATTGTTATGTCCTTTAAAGGACCAGATGAATCAGACCTTTAAAAAATAATCTGTTATCTGGACTAGTGTGATATCTTCCAGGAAGAAAAAATTTAAAAAATAATCTGTTATCTACAAAGAAACTTTATATCTTCCGATCTACATAAATAATGAGAATATGGATGTATGGGGTGGAGGTGAAGAAGTGGCAGCAGTTTGAAAATGGAGGCTGATTACTAAATTCTCACCTTGATTAGTATGTATAAGGAAAATGCATGTTTTAATCCAGATACATCTCATCCCAGAGCACATTTTCCACCTGGTGATAAAATCTGTCTATTTGAAGTCATGTAGTTGCCTTTCCCTGGCACGTGCCATGTTGAATTTGCCAGCAATGTTTTGTTGACTTAATTTGGGTTTTTTATTTATAGATATATGAAGATGCTTATAGGGCAGCCTGGGTGACATACAAAGAAGAGGTGAACAGAATTGAAGAACAGCTAACTCCATGTCAGATTACGTCTTTGAGACAAGAAATGATACACAAAAATTTAAGAAGGAAATTTATGTTAAAAAAGAGAGTAAGTGTCATTGAAATATTTTTTTGTTACAGTAAAGATTTGAGATTTATATAACTATAAATATAGATAGTTTTCTCTTAATAATAATAATAGGCAGATACAATAAGGTAGAATGTTATTAGGTATTCTCCAGTTAGGCAAAAGTGGAATAGTTCTCTTCTGAAAAGTGAGATAGCCACTAGGACCACTTGTCATTGAGTCTGTTTGGAAATCCTTTTTGCTACTTTCAGATGTGTCCACATTTAAGGTGTACAATTAGTAAAACAGTAATGAAAACTACAGGAACAAAGAATAAAAGTTGGAATTGTTATTGATTATAACCAAATCTTTGCCTCTGAGTCTTCTCTAGAATAACCTATTAATTTGAATTGTTCTATAGATTATGGTGAGTTTGATATGGAATATTGCCAAGTATTCATTAATTCATTAACACATCCGACTGCATTAATTCATTAACACATCAGAAAAGTGCTAATTTATCTAATCAAGTAAGTGCCTTTAGGACGGAATTCTTTTTTTTTCTTCAAAGGAATAACTATTAAAAACCTCACATGCTTCAAAATTTGTAGTTCCTAGCTTAGTGTATTAATTCACATAAATGTCATCATTTGAAAGTTATACATTTATTTCATAGAGCCAGTATTGTGAAGTGGTCAGTTTGCTAGTCATGTACCTACACTATTACAAAATGATCATCAGAGTTAAAACTATTTCTTTGAAAGACTGAATTACGGCCGGGCACGGTGGCTCAAGCCTGTAATCCCAGCACTTTGGGAGGCCGAGGCGGGTGGATCACGAGGTCAGGAGATCGAGACCATCCTGGTCAACATGGTGAAACCCCATCTCTACTACAAATACAAAAAAAAAACATTAGCTGGGCATGGTGGCACGTGCCTGTAATCCCAGCTACTGAGGAGGTTGAGGCAGGAGAATTGCCTGAACCCAGGAGGCGGAGGTTGCAGTGAGCCGAGATCGTGCCATTGCACTCCAGCCTGGGTAACAAGAGCGAAACTCCGTCTCAAAAAAAAAAAAAAAAAGACTGGATTACAGCTTTGAATGTGAGATGCTAATACATCTTTCCCTTACCCTAATGTTTTAAGCTGTCCTAGCACTAGGGTTAAGGACCTGCCCAGTTTCAAGTCCATGAAGCTGCTGCTTTAGGGTGGCTGATGTAATTAGTAAAAGGGAGCCAGCAGAGATACTAAGAGTGAAAAATAAGAGTACCTACATAAAGATGGTATTTGGAAGAGTGATTACTAAAGTATGTTTTCCCTCTTTCATTCTTCCTTCCTCCTTAATGCCCCCAGCCTGTGCTAAGACTAAAGAGGACCAGACATGACAATTGGGCATTTATAAAGTTTCCCTTTCCATTCTCTCTTTTGTAATTGTTCTTCCTATTAAAGACTCCCAGTACCAACTAGTTCAGAGATCAGGTGAGAAATGTGGGGACTAGGAAGTTACAGCTAAAACCCTTAGGAGAGAAATCCCTAGTGGTAGCTCTAGAAACAAAGAGGGAAATAGTTAAGTTGTAAAGTGCTTAAAGTTTGTAGTAGTTTCGATACTTAGTGACTGAGAGATTCAGGAAGAAGAAACTAAATCAGGGGATTCCTGCTTATACTTATGAATAAAAGTTGGAGTTGTTATTGATTATAACCAAATTGCTATTAAGAGCCATATAATTTTATAAATTATAGGTACTACTTACTATCCAAATTCAGAAACTAAGTATGATAATGCAATATCATTCCCTGAACTCAGAAACTAAACTGATAGTAAGGGATACTTGTATTCTTTTCCATAGTTTCTTCCCTTTTGATAACTAGTAAAATTGAATTTACCACAACTGTGAAGCTTTAAAGGTAGAGACATTCAGGGAATGGAACGAGATGAAAGATTATTAAACAATAGTCCAGTGTTCGTGGGTTGTGGTGGAAGCATGCAGTGATTTGGTCAAGGGGACGTAGTGTCTCGCAAGGATGAACCTGAGATTGTTTTATCTTTTAAAAAGGTTTTGTATGTATACATTCAGTTGTTTAATTTGTGGAGATCATGAGAATAATAGGTAAAGGAAATGGTTTTGTATGGAAAATAACTCATAAAATCTAATATAATTTTTAAAACACTGCCGTCAAAAAATTCTGACCCCAAGTTGGAATAATCACCCTATATAAGAATCATAACATTCACTTTAAGGGACATTCTGTAATGTTGTAGTAGTGAGTAAAGTTTCTTTAGGTAAAATTAAGTTTCATGGAGGTTAACACTATTTCTGACCCTCCACTTTTTTTTTTATTCAGGAGTTATCACTGCTTGGAAAACCAAAAAGACCTCGTACAGCTTATAACATTTATGTAGCTGAACGCTTCCAAGAAACTATGGATGGTACACCACAGGTAAAGCTGAAATACATTTTTGTTTAATTTTAAAAATATTTATACAGGAAAAATATAGGGTGCTATGTGTCAGATGGTGAAGAAAAGTAGTGAATTACAGACATTAAACTCTTTTGATAAGGCCCTCTTTAAAGAAAAATCTTTTTCTTACCACATAGAATCAGTTTGGGTATGTAGTTGCTAATACATACATACATACATAGCCAACTTTTTAAATTTAAATACTTACATTTTTAAAATATGTAGGGATGTTAAAGTTCTTCTGGAGGTTTTTCTGGTCCAGCAGTTCTTAACTGTTTTACAATCACTACAAAGAATGAGAGTAGAGCTGCAATATTTTCTATGGGGAATTGATTGTAACCTATTGCTTCATGTTATATCTTTTAATAAAATTTTGGTTATGCCCATGGGGATATGTTATACATGTGAATGTCATCATATCAGTGTGTCAAAGAAAAAAGGAAGCTTGTCATTCCCCGCTGTGGCTTAGTCTTACCTAATTTTTGGTTCTTAGAAGCTCCAAATGGGCAATTGCTTTTTTTCTTGTATCATATAACCTGGTAAAAGAAATTGATGTTTGGATCCTTAACCCGTGTTAATATAAAATGAAGCTTTTGGCACTCTGCCTTCAGGATTATAAGATCTGTTGTTCATTTTAGAAATTCTGTTTCCATATCCCTAAGTAACATTCTTATATTGTTGCTTCTTGATTTTTTTCAACTTTAATCATTGTTTATCTTATGTTTTAAGCGTTACCTCCACAGTTTAAGATAGACATTTAACTGTCACCCCACTGTTCTCATGTTTGCATTCTCCTACCTCCCATATAGTTATCTTGTATGTTTATATGAGGTTGGTGCAAAAGTAATTGTGATCTTTGTCATTAAAAGTAATGGCAAACACAACAGTTACTTTTGCACCATCCTAATATTATGACTATGATTATGTAAGCCCTGTTCACAGCTGGACTATGTCATGTGCTATGATTATTTTTTCTTTCTTACAAAACTTATTTTCCCTGAAGTTGATGATGTCTCTTTGTTTGTTCACTTAGGGTTTTTTTTTTTGTACTTAACAGTAATTCACCCTCAAACTCCTCAATATTCACCAGATTTTAGTAAATTTAGGAAGTATTTTTCCTTCAGTTTTACTCTGAAAACTGGGGTTTGTCCCAGTTTGACTGTTGCTTTCTAATCCTAGTATATAGCTAACATCTTGGGATCTCCCTCATTATCCTGTGGTGCTGCTTTTGCTTTTGTTGTTAACTTTTTTGGTTTACTCTGATTCCTGTATAGCATCTTCCCCAGTAAGGGTGCATGGGAGATTAAGTTTTTGAGTTTTGCATGTTTGAAAATGTTCTCACATTCATTTGTTAGACTGGGCATAGAATTCTAGTTTGGAAAACATGTTCCTTCAAAATGTAAAAATTCCTTTTCTACTACCTTATTGTACTGCTTTTGATAAATTTAAAACTGTTTTGATTATTGGTCCTTTGAATGTGATCTGGCGCTTTTTTTTTTTCTCTCCTTTAGAACTCCTTTTACTTGTATATGCATCTTCTGAGCTGGTCCTCTAATTTTCTTATTTTTTCTTAATGTTTTCCTTTAGCCTTCTTTGCTTCCCCCCCCCCCCCAGCTACTATATACATTTTAACTTAATCTCTCTACTTTTAGCATGGTACCATTTCCCTCAACTGTGTCTGGTTTTTACAGAGTGACAGTATTTTACTCTCTGGAGAGGATAAATGTCCAAAAATTTGCCATGGTAGAAATTTAACCTTTTTTGTGTGTGTGTGAGGGGAACAGGCAGCCTATTGCCCAGGCTGTAGCACAGTGGCACAATCTTGGCTTACTGCAATCCCTGCCTTCCAGGATCAGGCGATTCCTCCACCTCAGCCTCTCGAGTAGCTGGGTCTACAGTCACCAAGCCTAGCTAATTTTTTCAAGTATTTAGTAGAGACGGAGGTCTCATCCTTATTACCCCAGGCTGGTCTCGAACTCCTGAGCTCTGGTGATCCACCCACCTCAGCCTCCCAAAGTGCTGGGATTCCAGGTGTGAGCCACTGCACCTGACCTAATCTCTTTTTAAACAGTCTTTCAACCAATCTTGTGTTTAACCTTAGCTTCACCTGTTTACACCTATCTGGTGCTGCCAATTCCTACGATATTTGGGCATTCTGTATTGTAAATCAAGTTGCTTTTAGGTTTTCTCCACTGGCAGTTTTACAGTTAGCTTTCTTCCATCAGTTAAGTCAGTTGCCACTAATGCATTTGCTTTTCAGCTTCCAGAATTTTGTGTTGATAGTGCCCTCTTCTGTTGTCTTTGTTCATGTGAATTTATGCCTTAAAAGGGTTTCTTTGTTTAATGGGATTTTAGAGGGAGCAAAAGTCAGCATCTTTGGCTGGGCACTGTGGCTCAGGCCTGTAATTCTAACAATTTGGGAAGCTGGGGTGGGAGGGTTGCTTGATTTCAGGAGTTCAAGACCAGCCTGGGCAACATGGTGAGACCTCATCTTTACAAAAAAGTTTTTAAAAATATTAACCAGGCTTGGTGATACACACCTGTGGTCCCAGGTACTCCAGAAGTTGAGGCAGGAGGACCACTTGAGCCCAGGAGATCAAGGCTGCAGTGAGTTGTGATCATACTACTACATTCCAGCCTGGGTGACAGAGTGAAACTTTGCCTCGAAAAAAAGTTTTCTTTCTCTTTAATTTTATAAATCAAGAGCCAAGCCCAAGGGAGGTAAAATGACCTTTTTCCAGGTCATATAATTAAGTTCAGCTAAGTAGATTTGCTGGGTTGGTGTTGTGTTATTCCTATTACTGTATCTAAACATTTAAGCACAGATTTTCAAATGAAACATAAAACTACAGGGAAGGAATAAAAACAGACTTTGAGGTTAGTTTATGACAACATATAGATTATACCTGAATGTTAATATTTCTGAATCAAAAATAAGTACCTTATTCAATTTGTTTTTGTAAATTTTAACAATTTGATAGTTTTTGTTTAGAGAGAAAAGATGTTAAGAACTAATGATACTTTGCCTATAATTTTTGGTATCTGAGTTTTTGTTGTTGGAAGAATAATAAAGGTCCTTAATCACTGAAGTCCCTTAACTGCCTTAACTTAAACATACATTGTTTTACAGGAAAAGCTGAAGACTGTAGTTGAAAGCTGGAAAAATCTGCCTAGTTCTGAAAAGAAAGTGAGTATTGTGGTTGTTAGTCTCAAGTGTCTAGTTAGGATATCTATGAGAGAATATATTAGGGCAAGTCTTGACTAATGTGAAGACAACCATATATTATTAGTAATACAGGTATTCTAAAATTATTTTCATATTCTCAGAACCAATTTGGCATTTTTCTCTTGGTAATTTTTATCTGCAAATAAAATTGGTATTTGCAACCATAGCACTCATAAGCCCGGGTGTCCACTGTATTGAGTGGCAGTCCTACCCTGTTGCTGCATACCCTGCTATCCCTTTCTACACCTCAAAATCTGAACTTGTAACAATTGCAAAGAGATAACGGTCTGTCTCTTTACATTTTCCTCACCTAACTTTTATCTCATGAAAATATTTCTTCTCCAGTCTCCCTTTATACATGCTGAATGGCAATGTAATTTCTAAAGTATATACAGAGGCATTTCAGAAATTAATTGCTATTTTAAATAATTATTTTAGTAAATAAGTAAATCATTTTAACAGTTATGCTTTTTCTCAGATATATATTCAGCTTGCTGAAGATGATAAAATTCGTTATGATAATGAAATTAAGTCTTGGGAAGAACAGATGATTGAAGTTGGGAGAAGGGATCTTTTACGAAGAGTGAAGCAACCATCAAAAGATGACACACACGTATTAGAAGTAGAAGATTGAGACGTGTTCACAATGGATAGGCACAAGAAACCAGTTAGGTCTCAATACCTGAAGCTGTTATAAAATTAGAAATTTCTTTTTCTTCAGCTCATGGACCTCTGCCAGTGTAATACTTGCTTTGGAAAACCCAGATAAAGGTTTATGCAAAATTTATTTTGTATTTAGGAACTACTGAGGATCAAAGTAATCCATGCAAATGTGAATTATTTTACCTTTGATAAAGGTAAATCAGACTATGAAGTTTTTTTATACAGGATGATGGCTATGTAAAGAGTATTCTTGTTTCCTTATATTATGGAGGCAGGAGTTTCCTTTTCATAATTGTTACAAATTGTAGAAGCCACAGTGTTCTGTGATATAATTGTGCATTTTTCAAAAAGCAGCCTGAACTCATCTAGGTAAATTCCAGTTCCTAAGTATAATTCATATTATATTCAGAATTGATGGTTGTACATGTAAGTGATTGCTAGTTTCAGTTGCAACTTTTTATAAAAGGGGCTGAGAAATTTATAAACCTTTTTGTCACTGTCTTTTTTCTAAAGTAAAAACAAAGAAATTATGTACCAGATCTATGCATATTATTTTATGTTGCATAGAATCAAAATTTTAATCTTTAATTTTACATTTTCTAATTATATATTTTAAGATTAAACATTTGTTTTAACAGCTTTTTTTTTTAAGTAAGGAATTATATTTTTTTCTGAATTATTTTCTCTTATGTGAGTATATTGATCAGAAAGAAAACTTGTATATATTTTAAAATGAGAAATCTAAAAAATGAAAAGTCTCCAAAGTCTCTGGAATTTGAAACACTTTGCATAACGTATAAAAACCTGTGTAAGAGACAGCCAACTATGGCCTGTGGGCCAAATCCAGCCTGCTGCCTGCTTTTTATGGCTGGTGAGCTAGGAATTATGCTTATAGTTTTAAATTTTTTTGAAGACTTTTATGATACATGAAAATTATTAACATGAATATTCATAAAGTTTATTGGAACAAAACCAGAATCATTCTTTTACTTGTCTACAGCTGCTTTTCTGTTATAGTGACAGAGTAGCTGCCAAAGAAACTACAGTCCACAAAGCCTGATATTTACTGTGTCTATTTACAGAAAAAATTTGCCAACTCATGGTCTATAATATAGTGTGATACATTGGAACAATTGTTCCAATGTATTGAGGTGTTGGGATAGTTTTTTCAACTGTTTTCAGATATGGTTTTAGAATCATTGTCACCTTTAAGAAGAAATAGGTTATCACTATGTAAGCCTAACAAATTGTTGTTTCTCAAGTGTTAGCAAGGAAAATAATCTAGTTTCAAATTACATTGCGGTATAATGAAAAAGATCCATATAGTGTGGAATGAGAGTCTTTTAAAATTACTTGCTATGGCTTAGTAAAATGTACCTTTTCCAATTAGCACATATCACAAAAACCTCACTATTGTTGAAAGCCAGCTTTCTTTAGCATTTGTTCATCCTTTCAGGAGAGTCAAGCAAGGTTTTCAAAATCCACACCACCTGTTTGAGCAGAATAATTCATCTTTTTTTTTTTTTTTTTTGAGATGGAGTCTCGCTGTTGCCCAGACTGGAGTGCAGTGGCACGATCTTGGCTCCCTGCAACCTCTGCCTCCCTGGTTCAAGTGATTCTCCTGCCTCATCCTCCCAAGTAGCTGCAATTACAGGCACGTGCCCACTATGCCCAGCTAATTTTTTGTATTTTTAGTAGAGACGGGGTTTCATCATGTTAGCCAGGATGGTCTCGATCTCCTGACATTGTGATCTGCCCACCTCAGCCTCCCAAAGTGCAGGGATTCCAGGCATGAGCCACCGCGCCTGACCTCATCTTTCATCATCAGTTCACAGGTACAGGATAACTCAATTTATATGCACTGTATACGTTATGCAGAATATTTAGAAATTGTAGACTCTAGATCTCCAGAAAGACTTTGAAGACTTTGATGTCACAAAAGGATGACTTGTTATATGCTGAGCTTGACAAAGGTAGAAATGGGAGAGAAAAATAATAGTTTATGAGGACAGATGAGACTTAAATATGTAAAGTTGGATGTTTTACAATAACTTCTCCCTATGGTTGCTTCTCCCTCTGGGTGTAGACAGGACAGTGTCAGCCATTGGTGAAATAGATACAATGGGTTTGAGGCCAGCAGTTTGGGAGTAGGGAGAAAGAGAAAGAGGTGTGCTAGTGTCTGTCACAGGCTTTCTCAATTAGGTTTTCAGGAGAAAATGCAGCCCTAATTTCCTGTATCATCTAGAATGGTACTAATTATGTACAATCAATTGTAACTCAAATCATTGACTCAGTTCTATTCTGTTCAGATGAGCTCAGAGTGCACATAGGAGTGTTTGTAATGAGTGAGATGGAGGAATGAATTATGCAAACATCTCAGGACAAATGCAACATAAAAAACATTGCTGTAGTTAACTCTGCAGGGAAATTTCCTCTGAGCTCTTTTAACATTAACTACCTGTACTGTTTTATACTTAATATTCACATCATACCTTCCCAAATATATTGGGAAGTTCAGCATTAAGTATGTTTGTCGAATACTTACAACTTCATATAGGGAAGAAAGGTGTAAACAGTGAAGAGTTAGAGCAAAACGATTTTATGATAATTTTATGGTAATTTCAAATTGGATTTGGTTCTCTGTTCCTAAAATAATGTAATTTTTAATATTTTAAATAATAGGATAATCTGTTTTCCAAGCCTTATTTCCCCTCCTGACATCCAGAATGCACACTGGATCCAAGCCTTTCTTGAACTTCAGTACACATGGAAGACTGACATGCCATATACCAAATGCAGTTTACCTTGAACAGTAGACACAGATTTTCTGTTATAAAGAATAAGAGCCTCAGTAACCAGTGATCACTCATATAAAGCCTTATTATTTGGTGTGTGTGTGTGTGTTAGGTCTCATTATGTTGCCCAGGCTGGAGGGCATGCTGTGATCTTGGCTCACTGCAGCCTTGACCTCCTGGGCTCAAGTGATCCTTCTAAATAGTTGGGATTACAATAGGCACACACCACCATGCCTGGCTAATTTTTGTATTTTTTTGTAGAGTTGGAGTCTTGCTGTGTTTCCCAGGCTGGTCTCAAACTCCTGGCATCCAGCGATTCTCCTTTCTTGGCCTCCCAAAGTGCTGGGATTCTAGGCATGAGCTACCATGCTTGGCCATAAACAAAGCCTTACTATTATTTTTGAAGACACAGTCTTGCCCTGTCCAGGGTGGAATGCAGTGGCATGATCATGGCTCACTGCAGCCTTGAACTCCTGGGCTCAAGAGATCCTCCCATCTCAGCCTCCTGAGTAGCTGGGATTATAGGTACAAACCATTAGACCTGGCTATTATTTTTTAGACTTTTCTTAATTTGATCCAACAAAGTAGTTGCTATAGGAGCTGAGAGGTAGAAGGAAAGGTGCTGAAGAAATGAAATAAAGCAAGGTATATACTGTCATGAATAGTCATATAGTAGTTAATACTAGGTTTTATAGAAGTAATTAGATGAGGGAAGAGAGGGTTGTGTGTTTATTTTACTTTCTGATCTTTACTTAATAGTGTGTGCAAATTCAGGGTACTATAATTCTGTAACTATGTTATTGCTTTTGGCTAACTCCTTTTTTGGAAACATCTTTTTTTTGTACAGGGTGTATGTTATTTTTTTCTAACTGCTCTGAATGTGTGTATTTCGATTTCTGAATAGAAAAAATTATAGTAGCATACTTAAGTAGATTTAAAGTAATTAGAATACTTTATTTTTCTGATGTTCTCTGTACCTAAAATTTATCACCACCAGGTTGTGCTAAAACAGCAGGAAATTTTTATATTGTGAGTGACAGTATCCATTATTTCTCTTAATTTTACTAACATTTACTATAAGAATATTCTCTCCGTCTTTTCTCCATTCACAGCTACTCTCCCTCCTTTTCTTCATAACATCAAGCTATCACAGACAAATCTGAAAATGTTACAAGCACAGACTATGTTGTATGTTTTGAAATTTTAAAGCAGTAATGTTCCTTTTAAAATTGAACTTCTGGAAAGAATAAGAATATTAATACATTTATTACTTTAAATTTGTAAGGCTTTTCAAACAAAAAGCAAAACCGCACAAAGCTAGTGTCAGTCTCTCACATCGTTCACAAATAAAGAACTTTTGATAGTTTATTAAATCACTGATTATATTTGATATGAAATACATAAAACATACAACCATTCTCTAAGATATTTCAAAATGTTTCATTGGTTAAGGAGCCAGTAAATAAAGTTGACCCTAAACAAGAATTTTAAATAAACAAAACATTTTTTAATCATCGAACATCATTTATATATTGGTTTCTGATTTACATATGTGATGTCTAAGAAAATTTCTGACTTTATTCTTTTTTGCCAGTATTAATTTAAAATTTATCTCATTTCATCTTCCCCTTCCCCAAAATCAGGTATACAGTGGGGAGGATGAAAGGAGTACATAGTTATGACATGGTGACTTTTTATTATATAGGTTACCGACTGCTAGCCTTCATATTTTTAGAAAGTGCATATTTGATTAGACCCATCTATGAGGTTCTATTTTCTTTTTTTTAAACTGGAAATTTTGTGCATTAAATGTTGGGTAGGATTAAGTGATGAGACAACGAGTCTAAATTTATTAATCATTGAAAAGTGCTGAAGTATTACCAACCATCTTACTCATTTCTGTATTTTTCCCCCTAAGTTACCAGTTAGAACAGGCCATCAGTAGTTGTGTAACTAAGATGAAGAGGAATTTTAGTGTCAGTGGATACTTATTGATGCCAGTAGTTTTTCCAAGCTGGAATTTATACTGTGACTATCAGGCAATATTTAGATGGGGGTAATGGAGAATTTTTTAAAGTATAGGAATTTTCTCTTAATGCTGACATAAATAACATCTAATGTTGTAGAAGCCTAATATCAAATATTAATTGGACTGAAATAGTTCAGAATATTTTCCCAAAACGATTTCTTACCACTCAATTTTTACTTTTGCGGAGCTTCTACTTACCATTTGTAATAACCTAAATGACAATAAAGTGAAGAAAAAAAGATTTGAAAATGGTGAAACCACCTTCTTCCAAATATCATTCAGGTGACTAAAATGCAAAACCAAGTACAGTAGACAAATAATAGCAACACTAGATAATAAGAAATAACACCATCAATAGAGCAGCAATTTCTAGGTATTTTTGGAAGAAAGGAGGGACATAGGGATTGACAGGTGTTTGTTGGTGTCCGTGTGAGCAAACCACATGGTGTGAGTGAAGCAGAAGTGGAGAGGTCTCACCAATTCTGAGTAGTGAGGGCTAGTAACAAGATTAACCCTAAGATGCATGGAGATTGGTGTGGTGGCTGGTTTCTATAGTCCCAGCTACTCAGGAGGCTGAGATGGGAGGGTCACTTGAGCCAGGAGTTGGATTCAAGCCTGGGCAACATGGCGGGACCCTATCTTAAAAAAAAAGCCCTTAAGATGGTTGGAGAGAAATTAGGGGGTGCATGGGGGCAGGAAAGGGGTAAGTGTGCGTAGACATAAGGTTTGCTTTTTTTCTCTCCAGTGAATATTTTACTCAAACTGAGGAAAGTAGAGTGATATGCTAATGTAGGGTAGGTTTTTTTCAAGCTAGGTGCTGTGATTCTCAACAGTAGCTGAGGAGGATCAACTCTTAATGCATGCAGATACCTGGACTAGAATCTGGAGGGTGGAACTGGCCTTTTAATAAGGTTCTTTAGGTTAAAAAATGTGGATGTAGTGTTTGTGGGAGTAGTGCTGTAACTCAGAACTTCCTAACTTTCTAAGCTGGCAGTAGTGGCTGATAGTGAATGAATCATGTATGTGGCAATCCTACACTTGTTACTGTATGTTATAGCCATCCTAGTGGGTGTGAAGTATCTCATGATTTTGATGTGTTTACATTTGGACTAATGATGTTGACCATTTATGTGCTTATTGGCTACTTGTATGTCTTTGGCAAAATACCTATTCCAGTTCTTTGCCTGTTTCGAAATGGGTTATCTCACTTATTACAGAGTTTCAGTAGTTCCTTATATATACTAGATCTAAGGCCACTATAAAATAAATTAATTGCAAATATTTTCTCCCATTCCAGGAGTTGTTTTTTCACTTTACTGATGGTATCAGTTGCAGCATAAAATTTTTAACTTTGATGGGGTCTGGTTTATTTCATTTTGTTTGTGCTTTTGCTGTCATATATGAGAGACCATTGCAAAATTGAAGATTGTGAAGATTTACCGCCTGTATATTCTTCTGTTTTATAGTTTTAGCTCTTACATGTAGTTCTATCCATCTTGAGTTACTTTTTGTATATGTTGTCAGATAGGTGTCTGGCTTCATTCTTTCACCTGTGGATATCTGTTTTCCTTGCACCATCTGTTGAAAAGATTATTCTTTCTCTGTTGTATTGTCTTTACACCCTTGTGAAAAATCAATTGACCACAGATCTTTGGGTTTATATATGAAGTCTCAATTCTATTATATTGACTTGTATGTTACCTTTATGCCAGTACCACACTGTCTTGACTACTGTGATTTGTTTCAAGTTTTGTAACAGGAAGTATGAGATCTCCAGCTTTGCTTTTTTTTTTGTTTTGAAGATTGTGTTAACTATTCTGGATCTCTTTCATATTCATAAGAATTTTAGGATCAGGTTGTCAATTTCTGTAAAGAAACCAGCAGGGTTTTGACAGGAATATGTTGGGCCTGTAGTTAAACTTGGTGCTTTTGTATATTAGCTTCTAGTATTCTGTGTCATCAATGGCATCTTCATATTAACTTGCATATGGCAGATTATAAATTTGTTCTCTACATAATTTTGGAGCATGATTGTGGGCTAACCTACCAGTGAGAGTGGCTGCCGTGCAGCTAATAGTCTTCTGTATTTGTGGAAATGCAGGAGGAACAGGGCATTCATTGTCTCATGTCAGTATAGAGAGAATTTGGTTGATTCAAGAGGTATTTAAGAGGTTGAATCCATAGAACTTGATAATTGGTGGAGTGTGAGAGATAAGATAGAGAAATATAGAAAAGACTATGCTTAAGTTTCTTTAGGCAGCCAAGATGGGGAATGTTGAAAAAGGAACTGAATTCCTTCAACTTGATTATTTCTCTACCTAGACTATAGATTTCTGGTCCCTCTAGGCTATTGTATCCACAGGGCTCAAGAGGTAGGACAAGGCCAGGATTTAGGATGCAGGAAGGAATACAAAAATATGTTAAGGCTGGAAGTGTTGATAGAGTTACTACATTAGGCATAGGCAAGTTTTTATCTGTATAGAGACAAACATAAGAGCTCTGAATACATCCAAATAAATCAGAGCATGCATTCAAGGACATCAATACTACTGGGGACAGAAAGGTGAGGCATCAGTACTGTAAGTGAAGACAGACAACCTGAGACGTCATTGTAGGCAGAAGTTAGGCTGGGGTCTTCAGAATCAGATGTTCAACTGACAGCAAGTGTGAAGGAGGACTTTGTCAGGGAGAACTGGGATGTGTTTCCAGAACCAGGAGAGTAGAATAAATACAATGGCATCTACCTGGAGTCTGAAGTTCTTCCAAACTAATGTTTATCAAAGAAATTTTAAGAATCATCTGCAAAACATCTACAATGGAAATTCCTGGATCTTTCTCTCAGCAGGTCAAAAAGAAGCTCAAGTGATTCTGCCACAAATGGGAATGTTGATCATAATTTAAGAAACACTGATGGAACTATCAAAAAGACCAATCTCATGATGAAATCAGCAGGCTGCTAGGTCGTATGTCCTCTTTCGAGGTCTAGGACAAATCCTAATGTATGAATGGAGATTGGGGTTATCTATCTGAGGTAGAGCTGTTACCAAAAAGGGGATCTTGATCCAGACCCCAAGAGAGGCTTGGATCTTGCACAGGAAAGAATTCAAGATGTTGCAAAGTGCAGTGAGAAGAGATAGTTTATTGAAAGCTCCATTACAGACTAGGGTGTCCTCAGGAAACAAGCAGAGGAAATGCACTGTCTTTAAATTTTTCTTATATAGGGGTCTTCTCTGTGTAAAGACTAAGGTGTGTGTACAGGCAGATAATGCAGATAACATGACCAAATTTGGTCCTTTATTGATTTCAGGAGCTCTATCCTTGGCCAGGTGCAGTGGCTCACGCCTGTAATTCCAGCACTTTGAGGGACCTAGATGGGCAGATCATTTGAGGCCAGGAGTTCAAGACCAGCCTGACAAACATGGTGAAACCCCATCTGTACTACAAAATATAAAAGTCAGCCATGTGTGGTGGCGCACACCTGTAATCCCAGCTACTCAAGAGGTTGAGGCAGGAGGATCGCTTGAACCAGGAGGTGGAAGTTGCAGTGAGCTGAGGTCATGCCATTGCACTCCAGCTTGGGTGACAGAGCAAGACTCCATCTCAAATAAGTAAATCAATCCACCCTTGACATCTTAGTGTGTAAGTGCATCAAAGCATTACTGTAATTCTTGGAAGCATATATTGTTATGGGTATTGGGACATCTGGACTTTGTGTTGTAGGAGTTTGTTCTTACAGGCGTCTCGAAGCTGTTTTCTTAGCTGTGACCATCTTAGGACCATGGGTCATGACTGGGAAGTTTAAGATGGAGTTGATTTTAAAATGTGTCACTGGCTTTTCTAGGCTTCTGCTTCCCTAATTCAGTCACACTAGATAGATCTTTGGCGAGTCATATCCTGTCATCTTCTAAAGCAGGGTTTCTTGACCTGGTTGTGGGGGAGTGAGGGTAGAGCAGTTTGCTTAAGAACACTTGGCATTATTCTGAGAAATACATGATTGTCATGACTGGGGAGGGTACTACTGGCATCTAGTGGGTAGAGGACAAGGACACTGCTAAACATGCATGTGCAGAGTTCTCTCCACAGCAAAGAATTGTCCAGTTCCAAACATCAGTTTTGCTGCTGTTGAGAAAACCTGCTCCATATCCTGAACTGACATAGGATCTTGTAATAAAGAGAAGAGTAATTGCTTGCCAGATTCAAGAGACATGGCTAAGGTAGTTAGAACTACTCTTTTTCTTTGGAGTTGCTAAAATTAGCAATATCCACACCACTAATGAAAGAAATACTAAACTTTTTGGAAAGAAGGATTAGGGAGAAGGGTATGCAGTGAGACAGGAAAGCCCCAGGAACTCCCCTGAAGTCTTTTCCATCAATACTGATCTATGACAATAACTGTGTGCATGGTATTAGAAATCCCTTTGGAAAGTGACCAGTAAAGAGAGCTTGTGCTTGTGTAACAGTTTAGTTTATAAAGCACTTGTACACTGTTTAGCTTCTTTGCGTTGGGAAGTAAACCAGGATCTTTTGTTTCCTGTGGCTGCTGTAACAAATAACCAGAAATTTGGTGACTTCAAACAATGTAAATTTATTCTCTAACTGTTCTAAAGTCTAGAAGTAATCCTGGCTCATGCCTGTAATCCTAGCACTTTGGGGGACTGAGGCAAGAGGATCACTTCAGCCAGGGTTTTGAGACCAATCTGGGCAACATGGTGAGACCTCATCTCTAGTAAAAATTTAGCTAGTAATGATCGTGGTACACACCTGTATTCCCAGCTATTTGGGAGGCTGAGGTGGGAGGATCACTTGAGCCAAGCAGTTTGAGGCTTCGGTAAGCTGAGACTGCACCACTGCACTCTAGCCTGGACAACAGAGCTGGACCTTGTCTTAAAAAAATAATAAAAGTAATTTTTAAAAGGCGAGAAGTCAAAAATCAAGTGTCAACAGAACCACAATCCTTGCGGAGGCTCTAGGGAAGAATCTGCTCTTTGTTTCTTCCAGTTTCTGGTGCTGTCAGCATTCTTTGGCTTGTCGTAGCTGCAGCTCCCTCTGCTCTGTTTTTATATCTCTTCTTCTCTATGTGTCCCCAAACTCAATCTGCCTTTCTTTCCCAAGGATACGTGTGATCTCATTTAGGGTCCTCCCAGTTAATCAGAAAAAAACCCTTCATCTCAAGAAACTCAATCATATCTTTTGCTTTATAATAATACTCATGGACTGCAGGGATTAGGGTGCAAGCATTTCCTTCTTGGGCCTACCATTCACCTCACTAGGTCACATGGCTAATTAATCGTGGAATTTAGCATTGAGCTCAAATCCTGGTTTCATCTTTCATCACTGTAGGGAATATTACAAGAAACAAAGATAAGAGAAAAAACAGGCACAGAAAGAGAATAGAGGAGCAATAGGGATGTCTTTTATTTATTAACTTATCATAGCTCTTCTGGAGCAAGAATACCTATATAAATTTGGATTTAACTTTTAAGATTTCCTATGTCTTCAGGCTTTAAGTACTTAAAATTTCTGGATAGTGTGATCATTGTAATTGTTATTGAATGCACTTGTTAAAAGCAACATTAATGTATTATAATTTGGTGGGAGGTATAAAAACCGAATTTCTACCTATCAGGGAAAGAATAAACTAAATAAGATGTATTTATATGATAGAATGCTCAGCAATAAAAAGTCAGAAACTACTCATGTGTACATTAGCATGAATAAATTTCAAAAATGTGCTAAAAGAAGCCAGACATAAAAGAGTATATACTGTAGGATTCCATTTATATTAAAATACTAGAAAATGCAAACCAGTCATTAGTGGCAAAAGCACACTGTTAATTCCCTGGGACTGGTATAGATGGAGTGACACACTGCAAAGCTTTGTGAGGAAACTCTTAGGGATGATGGAGATGTTCTGTAACTTGAGTGTGGTAGTGAGTTCAGAGTGTAATCATTTATCAAAATTTATTGACTTGTACAGTTTGAATGAATATGGCCTATTGTACATAAATCACACTTCGATAAAGTTATATGTTTTAGGTTTTTATAAATATTAAAGAGAAAGTGAAATTGCATTGGAAATACACAGAAGAATAAATCTTTATTCAAAGCAGTAAAAGTCTGTCACTCATTCTTGAACCAGACCTATTAGCGCTGCTACAGATTCACTCCCTATCCTCAAGTCTGACCTTAGTTCCCAGTATTCTACCCGTAACTTTCTTCCTCACCTCTGCTATTTTTCACACACATCAGACCATGTACCCACTTCTGAGACTTTACTCTGGCTTTTCTCTCTTCCTGTAATTCTCTTTCCCCAGAGATCCATAAGTGTCTCTCCCTTATTTTTCCTTTAAGTCTTTTCTCAAATGTCATATTTTCAAAGAGGATCACTCTAAACATCTTTTGACATGGCAACATGTATCTCCATGTCCACACTCCCATCTCTCTTGGCTCTTTATTCTGTAGACCTTAACACTTCTAAATACTAATTTCCTCATGTTAATTATGTATTGCTATTAGGAATTGTATACTCCAGGAGGGCAGAAATCTTTGTTCTCTGTTGTGCTCCCATACCTAGAATTCTGCCTGGCACATACTCAGTACTCGGTAAACACTGAATTTTAAAAATGAGTGAAAGTAGACTTAAAATGAAACACTTTTCATGTTAATATATATATGAATCAATAAGATCCCTTGTTAAACATTTTCAGCCCTTCTAGGGACTTCTATGAGTATGCCCTGTCTAAAACAAAGACAAAAAAACCTTCAAAGAGGCTGATTCAATGTTTTTGAGACATAAACAGCAAGTTATAAATACTATAGAATTCTGGAGCACTCAAAATTTTCATTCGATGAACTAACTCCAGTGTTAACACAGAGTCTTGGATGTGAAGCAGGGTTTTGTAAGGCTGAGCACTTGCTCTTCCTTCCAATGAGAACACCATCCTTACGGGGAGAAGTAAATTTGATGAAAATTAAATTCAGGATGGTTGTACAGATGTGTTGAGTTGCCCAGCTGGAAACAGTACCATTACCTGGGGGAAAACACTTCTTACAACTTCTAAATAGATGGTTCTTCAAATGAATTGAAAGAGTACACCAAATATGAAGCAGCATAGGAAACGGTAGCAGGAGGGGTCAAGGGTAGTCAGTTAACCTTCCTTTTGCCACAGGGCTTCTGTCATATTTCAACTCCTTCCTTGGACAGCACGAGAGCTTTATGATTTGAGTCACATCACTGAAACCTAGCTTGTCAGTGCCCTTATCACTTCCAAATCAGAGGAATGTTCACCTCTGACAAAAGTGTCATAGCTTAGGTAGATTTGTTGAATTTGGATTTAGCACCCAAAATGGCAGTAGGAAGTCAGAACTGGGTTAGAAGAAACTGGCCAATTGTGGATTTATAGTCGGCATTCAAAGGGACTACTGAATTCAGGACTAGATCAAGTAGATAGCAGTTTCTAGATGGTCCAATCCAATGGCCCAATTAGGGATGAGGTGGAGGTGAAATGTGCAGGTTTCAGACAGAATGCAGGCAACAGGCAATACTCAGAGACAAGTCATAGTAACAGTAATGGCTCACTAAGCCAGGCAGAGACAAGGGGAGACAAACACCAGAGAGGGTTTCTAAGCCAAAGGCATGGCAAAATAACAAGACCAGAGTTCAAGAAAGGGCCCCAGTTCCGGCAGGGCCATCTAGACAATATGCAGTTGCTGGGACTGACCAGGAGTAGTAAGAGATGTTGGATAAACTCTTCTGAGAGCCCTAGGAAAGGATGGAACATTCAGATTTTGAGATTTCTTACTCTTCAATTTAGGGGAGTATGGAGAGATTTCAATTCAAGATGGATTTCAGTTAGGGTCAGAAGTCCAAGTTTGAAAACAATATTGACAGTCAACATGGCATAGTAATAGTAGCACCTGCCTTATGGTCCTGTTTTGAAGATCAAATTAGCTAGTATGTATCAAGCATATAGAACAATACTGTACACAGTAAGCATTAAATATCAGGAAACCTGTGTCTTAGAACAAAATTTTGTGAAATTGCAGTCCTAAATTCTTACTAATCCAGTATGTAACAAAGGTGACAGTGTACTTTCCTGAATAGAATATCAGTCTTGGAAATTCAGTGAGTAATCAGAACTTTTTCGATTGTAAATGAAACTACAAATATTGGTGGATTTGAAAAATATGACAGAACTGATGAAAAATGATAAATATCAACATAGAAAAAATTATAAATGTTGCATGTATATGTGCATTTCTATTTCATCTTAATCCAAAAATAACATCTAAAAACAAAAAAGTGGACTGAGCAAGGTGGCTCATGCCTGTAATCCCAGCACTTTAGGAGGCCAAGGTGGGAGGATTGCTTGAGGCCAGGAGTTCGAGGTCAGCCTAGGCAACATAGTGAGATCCAGGGTCTACAAAAATATTAGGGAAAAAAAAAAAAAAAGCCAGGTGTGGCAGCACATGCCTCTAGTTCTAGCTACTCAGGAGGATGAAGTGGGAGGATCTCTTGAGCCTGGGAGGTCAAGGCTGCGATGAACTATGGTCACACCACTGCCCTCCAACTGAGGTGACAGAGAACTAGTCACCCACTAATAATTATTATTATTTAAAAATTAAAAAGTAAACAGAGAATATAGAAATGGCAAGAGACAACTAATACTGAAAAAGACTAAGAAAAAAATAATTGACAGAACAGTGAAGTTATAATACACGCTATGTACATGCACATGAACTAGGGTATATGTAATACATAGAATTGTATGTAATACAATATGTAATATGTATGTATTATGTACAATATGTATGTATGTATGTATTACAATATGTAATACATGTAATACATAGAATTGTATGGAATTATGTGAATGATCATTTGAGGATATACCTATTTCAAATTGGTCTCTGAAAAGAAAGCTGTCATTGTATAAGCAGAAGTAGATAAAACACCCTTAAGCCATAAACTGGGCAACAAATTGTTTTGTGCTCATAAACTCATCTTTCTATCTGAATAAATCTGGGCAACAGATTTATTCAGACAGAAATTACTTCTGTTGTGGTTTTATTATAAGGATTAGAAAACGATATTGATATCCTCATGCTCAAAAGAACCCAAATATAAATATCTGTGGAAAGGGCTCTTGCTTCCATAAGAAAATTTAATAGTAGCTGCTTTTCAAGGCCCCTGTGAGCTTGATGTTGAAGCCAAATCACCCAGCAAGATTTTCCTCTCATAGATCCTGGAGCGGAGTGTGAGGAGGCTTTAGTTCACCTCAGGTGCTGATTCTGTGGTCATTATGGCGTGGTTTCCCAGAGATTGGTCCAAGCATCTGCCACATTAGAGTCACCTGGTGTGCTTGTTAAAAAACGCACCAGTTCCAGAGCCCAACCCCAGATTTAGAGTCACAATCTCTAAAGACAGATTCCTTAAATCTTCATTTTCAGCAACCAATCCAGATGATTATCATGTTCGCTAAAATTTAAAATCTACCATACTAGATAGAGTACATGTATATGCTGCTTCCTCAGCTAAGGCTGCCCAGTTCAGGTACAGCTCAGTATCCAATAGACTGAGGCTGAAGGCATGAGAGGCTAATGGCAAGCTGGATTAGACTTCACACCTTTCATCCAGCAAATATCCTTTCTAGGCCTTCTTACATTATTAACATCCAGTGGTAATATAAAAATAGGTTTGTTCTTTTTCTGGTGGGGGTTATTGTTATTTTATATATTGGGACATAGGGAGCTTCTTTTTTTTTTTGGAAAAAAAAAAAAAAAAAAAAAGGCTGCATTGTATTCCATTGTATGGCTATACCGTAACTTTTTAAAAATGGGTTTCCTAACTGTTGGTATTACAGAAAGTGGTGAAACAAATAATCTTTTCTAAATTTTTAAATTTTTTATTTGTATTATACTTTAAGATCTGGGATACATGTGCAGAAGATGCAGGTATGTTACATAGGTATACATGGCCATGGTGATTTGCCCATTTTAAGCCCCGCATGCATTAGGTATTTGCCCTAATGCTCTCTCTCCCTTTACCCCCTCATCCCCTGACAGGCCCTGGTGTGTGATGTTCCTCTCCCTGTGCCCATGTACTCTTATTGTTCAACTCCCACTTATGAGTGAGAACATGTGGTATTTGGTTTTCTGTTCCTGTGTCAGTTTTCTGGGAATGATGGCTTCCAGCTTCATCCATGTCCCTGCAAAGGACATGAACTCATTCTGTTTTATGGCTGCATAGTATTCCATGGTGTATATGTGCCACATTTTCTTTATCCAGTCTATCACTGATGGGCATTTGGGTTGATTCCAAGTCTTTGCTATTGTGAACAGTGCTGCAGTAACCATGTATGTGCATGTGTCTTTATAATAGAATGATTTATAATCCTTTGGGTATATACCCAATAATGAGATTGTTGGGTCAAATGGTATTTCTGGTTCTTGATCCTTGAGAAATTGCCACACTGTCTTCCACAATGGTTGAACTAATTTACATTCCCACCGACAGTGTAAAAGTGTTTCTACTTCTCCACATCCTTTCCAGCATCTGTTGTTTCCTGACTTTTTAATGATCACTATTCTAACTGCTGTGAGGTAGTATCTCATTATGGTTTTGATTTGCATTTCCCTAATGACCGGTGATGATGAACTTTTTTTCATGTTTGTTGGCCTCATAAATGTCTTCTTTTGAGAAGTGTCTGTTCATATTCTTTACCCACTTTTTGATGGGGTTTGTTTTTTTCTTGTAAATTTGTTTAAGTTTCTTGTAGATTCTGGATATCAGACCTTTGTCAGATGGATAGATTGCAAAATTTTTCTCCCATTCTGTAGGTTGCCTGTTCACTCTGATGATAGTTTCTTTTGCTGTGCAGAAGCTCCTTAGTTTAATTAGATCCCATTTGTCCATTTTGACTTTTGTTGCAATTGCTTTTGGTATTTTTGCCATGAAATCTTTGCCCGTGCCTATGTCCTGAATGGTATTGCTTAGGTTTTCTTCTAGGGCAAATAACCTTATACATGTTATTTTGAGCCTTTATGAATACACCTGTTAAGATAGATTTCTTAAAGTGGAATGCTAGATTAGAGGTATATGAATCTGTATTTTTTTAATCCATTGTGTCACATTGCCCTCCAATGTAGTACATTCTTTTTAAATGACTACATATTGTTCTATGGTAGGGATTGCTGTAATTTGTCTAATTTATCTCTCATTTGTGAACATTGTAATTGTTTCTCTATCCCATATTTATCTAGCTCTCAAAGCTATGCTATTTTATTGTACAATGACTAACCTACTCAACATGAGAGACTTGGGAGGATCTTTGTGGTCAGCTTATTATTCTTCTCATTACCACAACAACAACACTAAAAACTTTTTCTAAGTGTTTCTCCATCTATGATCTCACTTTTGTGGCTAGACCTTACCTCTAGCCTCTGGGAATTTCTTCTGTGAACTCAGCAGGATGACATCCCTTAAGTCAAATTCCAAAGCCTTAAAGCAGATCAGCAGATCAGGGCCCCCTAATGACTGATCACACACAGCTCTGACCCCACACATAGCCCCAAGCTTGTTGTTTTCTGCAGCCTTTCATCCCTGCATTTTGGAGATGAGTCCCTCTCTTCCCCAGTGGGAAAGCAAACAGTGGAGAGGGAGAGTGTGATGTGCATCCCCCAGGCTATGCAGAGGGGAACATGCTCTGATCTCTGCCTTGCCTTGTTTGCAAATACCTTTCCCTAGTACTAGAGGATTGAAGAGAAAAGTGAGAATGGGGACAGCTCTGGCACCTGGAAACTGAAGTTTTGATCTGTACAAGCACAGTATAAGTAGTTTTTGCTGAGCATCTCCAGCTTGTCGTATTTTAGTTACTACTCTAGCCTCAAACTTGGATGGTTTGATACTGTTTGCCAAATAGTTTGCAAATATTTAGAGGTTCTCAGAGATGGTGGTCTTGGGTTAGAGACAATTCTCAGAAAAGAGTGCTGCAATTTACTTGGCTTCTCTAGTGTGACTCCCGTTAGGAATCAGAGTGAGGAGGAGGGGCTATCAGAAATTACTAGGGCCAGGAACCCATGAATATTTAAATCCTGCCAAAGAATAAATAGCAAAGGAAGGCATATACTGAAAGAAGGTTAGCAAAGGGAAACAAACTAACACAATAAAGGTGCTTTGGACCTCCAGCCCCAATAGAGACAACTCAGATTAATTTGCCTACATCAAGACCTCTTCTAACCCACCTTCCTCCATCCAAAGATCCCAAACCATAGTTCCAGTTGACCACAAAATGACCATGGGGGATAAAGGGGGAATAGGAAGATGTGACTGTGACTTAAACTTCTGTTAACATAGACCCTGGACCTTACCTCTTTAGCAGCTTGGAAGGAAGACGAGAGACCCACACTCCTGTGGATGTGATATTGAGGGGAAGTGTGTTCCAAGCAGCAGGAAAGGTAAGCACACTGAGGCAGGAGCATGCTTGGCATGTCCAAGGGTCATCTTCTGATTCTTGGCTTTTATTTACTATTTAATCTGCAACTCTGGCAAGTGTTTTGTATCTCGACTGATAGCTAGAGATGTAATACGTTTAAACATTGTGACTCTCATTCCTTGATTGTACTGGGCAATATTATATTCAGAAACATAAACTTTGTTGACATAAACTTAATCCCTGCTGGCATATAGCATTCTGACAATCAGTGATGTCACTCTTTTCCTAGTCAACATTTATGGTTGGGGGGCACCTTGTAAAGACAGATTATAAAGAGAAGTGATATGAATAATACTGGCAATAAATGAAACACTTTTATTGGAAGACTTCAGTTGGATTCATAGCTTGTATAAATGATTCATAATTGACCATGTGCTTTCTGATCATTCCATGAACCACGAGGAATGCTTAAAACTGCCCCACTGTGATTGTGGAAGAAAAGATAACCTATACCTAGAGGTCTAAGTTAATAGCACCTTGTTAAAACTTGATCTGTATGTCAGTTGACCCAATCATTTGGAAGTAGTTTTGGTGCCCAGTTTGGTGGATATTTCCTGGTTTCCGTGAGGTTCAGACATCTAAAACTGTTTATCCCAGAAAACTACAGCTAGATGCATTCTCTTATCAGGCTGTTTTAGCATTTCTCAAAGGTAGTTTATTCTACAAACATCAGAGGGCAGCATTTGATAGGGATTCCAGAAATTCAGAAAAGCTTGTCCACACAGGACCTGCCTGCATGCTCCACTGGGCTATGCTTTTCTCTCTCCACTTTCCTGGTTCCATTTCTGTTTTTCAACCAGGAAATGCCTTGACCTGTGGCTTTCCAGAACCCACTGCCCGCTTTTTCCTCCTGGACGCAGTGAGCTGGCTAAGGTACATGGTAGATTAGTGCTCAGCCTCCCTTCTCCCTCCTTCTTGGATGCTTTCCTGTACTACACAGGCTGGAAAGTCAAAAATTCCATGTCCTGATTTTCTTATAGTTAAGGTTCCAGATGTGGGAGCCTCAGACCATGATGCAGATCTGACAAAAATCTCAGCCAACCCAACAGGGAGCTCCAGAGCAAAGATTGCTCGTTAAAGAAGCCCACAGAAATGGCCAGGCCTTAGTGTTCTTGCTGTGCTCAGTCACTGGCAGAGGGTTATCTTGGAAGAATGCAGATTCAGCTTAAAAGTGAGGCAGATCCTGAATGCATGAACAGCTGAGGCTGCCAGCAAGTTCTTCCTTCAAGGGAGTTCTGAGCAGTAAACCTCCATGGTTGCCACAATCCACCCTTGTGCTGTGTGGCTTCGTGTCACCATATACATTTGCAGAGCAGCTTCTTTGGGGTCCCAGTGAGCCTCTCTTCCTAAGGGGAAACTGAGATGAGGGAGTTTGGAAACTCCAGTTGGCATTCAGTATCCCCACTTTCCCCACCCAATGTCCATTCTAAATTCCCTGCTTCCTCAGCTACCACCTCCGTGGCTTACCTACTGATTTGACTCTAACTCCCATTCCTCGTGGGTCTTCATCCTTGATAATCACACTCTTTTCAAGTCAGGATGGCTGCACTTGTCCATTCTGGATAAGGGAATAACAGGAAGCACCCTTGCAGATCACCTGAGTTCTGTACATATTCCTCTCAATTGTGTAAGAAAGAGGTGTAAGCCTCATCTTTTTCTGCTGGTCAGGGCCAATGACACCTTTCAGGGAAATGACTCCTGTTCTTGTCTGCTGGTCCTGAATATAAAGAGTCAAAGTGCCCAGACGGCAGCTGAGGCTGATAGTTTAATGGAAGCCTTGCTGTGTCTCTTGGCAAGAGTGTGTCCCCTTTTGGAATCAGGACCTCTAATCCTGCAAAGCCCAGAGTTATGGGGACAGAAAGAAAAGTCCTTTAGTGGGTCATTGCAAATGATGTTAAGTAGGGCCACTTTTGCTTCTATACCTTGGTTCCTGCTGGAGACTCAGCACCATATGGAGGTGTCTGATTCAGTATCTGTACTGCATCCTATTGGATGCCTATGAATTAGTATTTCACCTGTGCCTTTTGCAGAGTATTGCCTATGAGTTAGTGTTTCAGCTGTGCTTTTCAGCAGGTCATTTCATTACTCTATCAGGCTGGCAGCTTCTGGTTGGGGCAGTATGTGATATGACCAGTAAGTCTCCTGGTAATGGCTCACTCTCACACCTCCTTCTCTAGGTAATAGATGATCATGTTAATAAATGATGTTGGGCAAGTGCAATGGCCCACGCCTGTAATCCCAGCACTGTGGGTGGCCAAGGTGTGAGCATCATTTGAGGTCAGGAGTTTGAGATCAGCCCAGGGAATAAAGTGAGGCCCCCACCTCTACCAAAAAGTGTTTAAAAATTAGATGGACATGGTTGCACACACCTGTAGTACCAGCTACGTGAGGTTACAGTGAGCGATGATCATGCCGCTGCACTCCAGCCTGGGAAACAGAGTGAAACCTTGTCTCTAAAAAATAAATGAATAAGTGAATGAATGAATGAATAAATAAATAAAAATGGTGTTGGGCTGGGGGCAGTGGCTCAAGCCTGTAATCCCAGCACTTTCGGAGGCCGAGGCAGGTGGATCACCTGAGGTTAGGAGTTCAAGACCAGCCTGACCAACATGGTGAAACTCCATCTCTACTAAAAATACAAAAATTAGCCGGGTGTGATGGTGGGCACCTGTAATCTGAGATACTTGGGAGGCTGAGGCAGGCGAATCACTTGAACCTGGGAGGCAGAGGTTGCAGTGAGCCAAGATTGCACCATTGCACTCCAGCCTGGGCAATAGAGTGAGGCTCATTCCCAAAAAAAAAAAAAAAAAATTGCTGGTCAAGTGGATATCCATATGGAAAAAATATATCTTGTTCTTAATCCTTTCTCACATTATACTCAAAAAATCCTTCCTCACACTATACTCAAAAAATAAATCCAGCTGGATTGTTGATCTAAATGTGAATGGTAAGACAATAAAGCTTTAGGGGAAAACAAAAAGTTTCTGATACCTTGGAATATCAGAGGAGGCAAAGATCTCTTAAAAAGTCAACAAAGTACTTACGAAAAAGGAAGGGATTTTTTTTTGTTTAAGGTATCATGGAGATTACATTATATTAGTACATAGATATCTTCCTCATTCTTTCGAAAACTGCTTTACATTCCATTGTGTGGTTGTTATTGTGGTTTATTTACCAAATTCCCCATTGATGCACATTTGGATTGTTTCCAATATTTTGTGACTGAATAAGGCCACAGTGAAAACCCCTGGATGCATGCTGTTTCATGTTGGTGGAGGTATATCATCTAAATACTTTATTAGCAGTGGAGTTGCTGGATCGAAGAGTAAATACAATTATTTAGATATTGCTAGATTACTCTTCATAGGGACCAAGCACTATTTTGTACTCTCTCTAGTAGTGTACAAAACTACCTGTTTCTCCACAGACCCACTAACACTTTATTCTCAAACTTAGATTTTTTGCTAGTCTGATAGGTCAGGAATGTTAATTGCATTGTGATTTTATTTGCTCTTGTTACAAGTAAGATTAACCATCTCTTCATATGTTTAAGGATCATTTAATGTCTTTTTCTATAAACTGCCTATTCTTGTATTTTGCCCATTTTTCTATTACACTTTTTTTTCCCCTCTCCTTTTAAGGACTCCTTATATGTTAGTTAGGTAAGCCCTCTGTACTCTTAAGTTGCCAATATTTTTCTGCTGATTAAGCATTTGTACTTTCACTTTACTTAGGTGATTGTTGTGATACAAATGTATTTTTTTTTTTTTAACTATACCTCTTTTGAGAGGCTGAGGTGGGAGAATCACCTGAGGCCAGGAGTTCCATAACCAGCCTGGGCAACATTGTGAGAAAGAGAACAGGAAGAAGGGAAGAAAGAAAGGAAGAGAGGGAGGGACGGTTGGAGGGAGGGAAGGAGGGAGTAAAAAATTAGCCAAGTGTGGTGGTATGCACCTGTAGTCCAAACTACTCAAGAGGCCTAGGTGGGAGGATTGCTTGCCCAGGAGTCTGAGGCTAGAGTGAGCCATTATTGCACGACTGCATTCCAGTCTGGGTGACAGAGCAAAACTCTGTCTCAAAAAAAAATTATTTTTATGTTAAAAAATTTCTCAAGTATATTAGTCCATTTTCACACTGCTGATAAAAACATATACAAAACTGGAATGAAAAAGAGGTTTAATTGGGCTTACAGTTCCACATGGCGGAGAGGCCTCAGAATCATGACTGGAAGTAAAAGACACTTCTTACATGATGGTGCCAAGAGAAAATGAGGAAGAAGCAAAATTGGAAACCTCTGATAAACCCATCAGATCTTGTGAGACTTATTCACTATCATGAAAATAACATGGAAAAGACTGGCCCCATGATTTAATAACCCCCCCCCCCAGGTCCCTCCCACAACGTGTGGGATTTCTGGGAGATACAATTCAAGTTGAGATTTGGGTGGAGAAACAGCCAAACCGTATCATTCTGCCCCTGGCCCATCCAAATCTCATGTCCTCACATTTCAAAACCAATCATGCCTTCAACAGTCCCCCAAAGTCTTAACTCATTTCAGCATTAACTCCAAAGTCCACAGTCCAAAGTCTCATCTGAGACAAGACAAGTCCCTTCCTCCTCTGAACCTGTAGAATCAAAAGCAAGCTACTTACTTCCAAGATACAATGGGGGTACAGATATTGAGTAAACACAGCCATTCCAAATGGGAGAAATTGGCCAAAACAAAGACATTACAGGGCCCATGCAAGTCCAAAATCCAGCAGGTCAGTCAGATTTTAAAACTCCAAAGTGATCTCCTTTGACTCCAGGTCATGCTCTTGCAAGAGATGGGTTCCCATGATCTTGGGCAGCTCTGCCCCTGTGGCTTTACAGGGTATAACCTCCTTCCCAGCAGCTTACACGGGTTGGTGTTCAGTGTCTGCGGCTTTTCCAGGTTCATGGTGCAAGCTGTTGGTAGGTCTACCATTCTGGGGTCTGGAGAACAGTGGCCCAGTAGGCCCTCTGTGTGGGGGCTCTGACCCCACATTTCCCTTCCCCATTGCCCTAGCAGAGTTTCTCCATGAAGGCCCCATCCCTGCAACAGACTTTTGCCTGGGCATCCAGGCATTTCTATAAATTCTCTGAAATTTAGGCAGAGGTTCCCAAACCTCAGTTCTGTACCCATGTTGTGATACAAATGCATTTTTTTTCCACATGGTGGAAACTGCCAAAGCTTGGGGCTTCCACCCTCTGAAGCCACAGCCCAAGCTGCATGTTGGTCCCTTTCAACCACTGCTGGAGTGGCTGGGATACAGGGCACCAAGTCCCTAGGCTGCACACAGCACAGGGACCCTGGGCCTGGCCCACAAAACCACTTTTTCCTCTTGGGCCTCTGGGCCTGTGATGGGAGGGGCTTCTGTGAAGGTCTCTGACATGGCCTGGAGACATTTTCCCCATGGTCTTGGGGATTAACATTAGGCTTCTTGCTACTTATGCAAATTTCTGCAGCTGGCTTGAATTTCTTTCCAGAAAATGGGCTTTTCTTTTCTGTAATATGGGCAGGCTGCAAATTTTCTAAACTTGTATGCTGTGTTTCCCTTTTAAAACTGAATGCCTTTAACAGTACCCAAGTCACATCTTGAATGCTTTGCTGCTTAGAAATTTCTTCTGCCAGATACCCAAAATCATCTCTCTCAAGTTCAAAGTTCCACAAATCTCTAGGGGAGGTGCAAAATGCTGCCAGTCTCTTTGCTAAAACATAACAAGAGTCAGTTTGCTGACTCTTTGCTCCAGTTTCCAATAAGTTCCTCATGTCCATCTGAGACCACTTCAGCCTGGACCTTATTGTTCATATCATCAGAATTTTGGTCAAAGCCATTCAACAAGTCTCTAGGGTGTTCCAAACTTGCCCACATTTTCCTGTCTTCTTTTGAACCCTCCAAACAGTTCCAGCCTCTGCCTGTTATTGAGTTCCAAAATTGCTTCCACATTTTTTGGTACCTTTTCAGTAGGGCCCCACTCTACTGGTACGAATTTACTGTATCAGTCTGTTTTCTTGCTGCTGAAAAGACATTCCTGAGACTGAGACAAAAAAAGAGGTTTAATTGGGCTCAGAATCATGGCAGGAGGCAAAAGGCACTTCTTACATGGCAGTGGCAAGAGAAAATAAGGTAGAAGCAAAAGCAGAAACCCCAGATAAACCCATCAGATCTTGTGAGGCTTATTCACTATCATGATAATAGTACAGGAACAACAGGCCCAATGATTCAGTTACCTCCCCATGAGTCCCTCCCATAACATGGGAATTCTGGGAGATACAACTCTGGGTGGGGACACAGCCAAACCATGTCATCAATCATCAAGTTTTTTTTATTTTTATTTATTTTTATTTTTTTTTATTGCATTTTAGGTTTTGGGGTACATGTGAAGAACATGCAAGATTGTTGCATAGGTACACACATGGCAGTGTGATTTGCTGCCTTCCTCCCCATCACCTATATCTGGCATTTCTCCCCATGCTATCTCTCCCCACCTCCCCACCCCCCGTCCCTCCCCCATTTCCCCCCAACAGACCCCAGTGTGTAGTGCTCCCCTCCCTGTGTCCATGTGTTCTCATTGTTCAACACCCACCTATGAGTGAGAGCATGTGGTGTTTGATTTTCTGCTCTTGTGTCAGTTTGCTGAGAATGATGGTTTCCAGGTTCATCCATGTCCCTACAAAGGACACGAACTCATCATTTTTGATGGCTGCATAATATTCCATGGTGTATATGTACCACATTTTCCCTGTCCAGTCTACAATTGATGGGCATTTGGGTTGGTTCCAGGTCTTTGCTATTGTAAACAGTGCTGCAATGAACATTCGTGTGCATGTGTCCTTATAGTAGAACGACTTATAATCCTTTGGATAGATACCCAGTAATGGGATTGCTGGGTCAAATGGAATTTCTATTTCTAGGTCCTTAAGGAATCGCCACACTGTCTTCCACAATGGTTGAACTAATTTACATTCCCACCAACAGTGTAAAAGTGTTCCTATTTCTCCACATCCTCTCCAGCATGTTTTGTCTCCAGATTTTTTAATGATCGCCATTCTAACTGGCATGAGAATCATCAAGTTTTTATTGTTTCCAGATTTTGGGTCATGAATTGAAAGGCCTTCCTATTCATGGGTTATAAAAGAATTTACCTATATTTTCTTCTAGTATTTGTGTGGTTTACTTTTTTGGCATGTAGTTATCTGAATTGGAGTTTATACTGATACATGGTATGAGGTATGGATCCAGTTTTATCTTTTCTTCAAATAGTTGTCCATTTGTCCCAATATCATGTATTAAAAAGTTCATTCTTCCTACCCTCACCTCACAAACTTAGTGATTTGAGATGTCACCTATAATACATATTAAATGTATGTAAGTGTTTGGGCCTATTTTAAAGATTTAAAATTCTGTCCTATTGGTCTGTCTGTCCAATCATGCACTATTATTATGCTAATTTAATTATAGAAACTACAATATGATTTCATATCTGATATGGCTATGCTCCCCTCCCCACCATTGTGCTTGTCTTGCTTGCCTCTTGGCTGTTCTTGCCTGTCCTTTTTCCTATATCACTTTATTTTTTTAATTGTATAAATTTATGGTATGTAAGTACAATTTTATTACATGTGTAATGGTGAAGTCAGGGCTTTTAGGCTATCCATCACCCAAATAATGACTTTGTACCCACTAAGTGATTTCTAATTATCCACCCCCTCCACCCTTTCACTTTTCTGAGTCTCCATTGTCTATCATTACCCTCTCTACATACATATACCTTTTCTGGCACCCATTTAGAGTGAGGATATACAATATTTATATTTCTATGTCTGGCTTATTTTACTTATTATAATGACCTCCTGTTCCGTCCACATTCTTGCAGAATACATGATTTCATATTTTTATGGCTGAATAGTACTCCATTATGTATATATAGCACATTTTCTTTATCCAATCACCTGTTGATGGACACTTAGGTTGCTTCCATATCTTTGCTATTGTGAGTAGTTGAAAAGTGCAGGTATCTTTTTGATATATTGATTTCTTTTCCTTTAGCCAGATACTCAGTAATGGGATTGCTAGATCAAATGGTAGTTCTATTTTTAGTTATTTGAGAAACTTCCCTACTGTTTTCTATAGAGGTTGTACTAATTTACATTCCCCTCAACAGTGTATAAGCATTCCCTTTTCTCCACATCCTCCCCAAAATCTTTTTAATAATAGCTTCTGGTTGGGGTAAGATGATATCTCTTTGTGGTTTTAATTTGCATTTCTCTGATGATTAGTGATGTCAAACATTTTTTCATATACCTGTTGGCCATTTGTATGTCTTCTTTTGAAAAAATGTCTATTTATGTCCTTTGTCCACTTTTTAATGATAGCATTTGGGTTTTATTTTTCTGTCAAGTTATTTGAGTTCCTTGTATATTCTGGATATTAGTTGCCTGTAGGCTAGTTTGCACATATTTCTCTCATTCTGCAGGTTATTTGTTCATTCTGTTGATTACTTCTTTTGCTGTTCAGAAGTGTTTTCATTTAGTTAAGTCCCATTTGCTTGTTTTTATTGCCTGTGCTTTTGAAGTCTTAGTCATAAATTCTTGCCTAGACCTATATCTAGAAGAATTTTCCCTGGGTTTTCTACTAATATTTTTATAGGTTTGGGTCTTATGTTTAAGTCTTTAATCCATCTTGAGTTGATTTTCGTATATCCATGTGACTTTAGAATAATCTTGTCTTCTTTATGAAAAATCTTGTTAGCATTTTTGTTGGAATCACAATAAATAAATAAATAGGTTAATTTCGGGAGAACTAACATCTTTATGATGATGAATTTTCTTATCCAGGAATATAGTATGTGTTCTAACAATTCTGGTGTAACTTTGTGTCTTTCTGAAATGTTTTGAAATTTTCCTCATATAGGTTTTGTATGTTTCTTGTTCCACTTTTTTCCCTAGGTATTTTATAGTTTTTTGGTTGTTGGTGTTTTGTTTTGAGACAGGATCTTGCTCAGTTGCCCAAGCTGGAGTGCAGTGGCATGAACATAGCTCACTGCAGCCTTGATCTCCTAGGTTCAAACAATCCTGCCTCAGACTTCCAGGCAGCTGGGACTACAGGTGTGTGCTATGCTTGGCTAATTTTTTTTTCATAGAGATAGGGTCTTGCTCTGTTGCCCAGGCTGGTCTTGAGCTTCTGGACTTAAGTGATCCCAAAGTGCTGTGATTACAGGTATGAATTACTGCATCTGGCCTGTTGTTTTTTTAAATGGGATCTTCTCTTTACATTCCAACTGGATACATTCCAACTGGATACATTTGTGAATAGGAAAGCTATTGATTATTTCATTCAATATTAAATTTACATTTTTTGTTTTACTGAATTCTTTTTTTATTGGTTATATATAATTTTTCACGAATGTATAGTATTGCATTATATAAAAATACCATGAGTTAACCAAACTCTTGATATTGAACATTTAATTGTATATGTGTGGGGATGGGTATGTTTTACATTTTTCCACTATTAATGCAAAGATGTGAACATCCTGGTGGCTAAATATTTTTTATTTCTTTAATCATTTCCTTATAATAAATCCCTGGAAGTAAATTTGCTGCTTTATTGGATGTCAAAACTGGAAAGCTTTAAGAAATATGTTTTGACAAGTTGCCCTGGAAAGGCTTGTACTCATTTATTCTCTAACGAGTTATGTCTGAGAAGGAATAGAGTTTAATTTTACTAGGCCAAGCAAAACATCAAGCTCATTAAAGGCCTAGGTCAATGACTTTCAAATTATTTAGCCACAGACTTTCTATTTAGAAGGAAGTTTATGTATCATATTGAATTATAGAAAATTGATATTTTTGCATGTAATATGGTTGAATATCAGCAGCTTCCCATGGTTCAACCTAACAGAAGCCTAACAGGTGTAGGAAAAAAAAAAAAAGCATAGCTGCTCTGATTGATGATGGAGTAGGGGTATTCAGAAGACCTCAGAGAAGGGCTTAAGAGCAGCTCTCTAGGCACAAAGCTCTGGGTGGGAAGGCAGTGAGGGATCTGGGAATGCTCAGGGCCTCAGTCAGGGTGAGTGTGTGGACAAGAATGGTGGACAGTGTGAGGGCCCTGATTGCCTGTGGGATAGGAGCTGGGAGAGAGGACAAGAACATCAACATCTGACAAAGGAACAGGTACTTTGGACATTTGCCTTTAACAACAAGTCTGACCTTGCCCTTTTGTGAGATTGCAATGTCTGAGAAGCAGTACCAAGTCCCTGCAGTGTCTTCTTGATGTGTGAAAAGATGTGGGTTCAATCCCAAATCAATTATTTATTAACAATGTGACTTAGGGCAAGTTTTTAAGCTTTTCTATGAGTTATTGTTCTTTTCTGTAAACTGTAAGAATTCCTACTGTATCAGTTTGTTGTTAAAATACGATGCTATGGCCAGGCACGGTGGCTCATGCCTGTAATTCCAGCACTTTGGGAGGTTGAGGCGGGGGGATCACTTTGGGAGGTTCAGGAGCTCAAGACCAGCCTGGCCAATATGATGAAACTCTATCTCTACTAAAAATACAAACATTAGCCCAGGAGTGGTGGTGGGTGCCTGTAGTCCCAGCTACTTGGGAGGCTGGGTCAGGAGAATCGCTTGAACCTAGGAGATTAAGGTTGCAGTGAGCCAAGATTGTGCCACTGCACTCCCGCCTGGGTGACAGAGCAAGACTCTGTATCAATAAAATAAAATAAAATCAAAAGCACGATGCTACAAGGTACCTTAGATACTTAACGCATTACATAGCACACAATAGATTCTCAAAAATGTCAGTTGTAATAATAATTTTATTACCTGATATTCATTCCTTTTGCTGTCATCAAAATTCAAAAGATATCCAACTGTGTGTTCACTTACAGACTCTATCTTAGGGATTCCACCTCCTTAATATGCCTGTGAACCTATGCAATAAAATAGCAGTAATAATTCCTCTCATTTTATAGAAAAGAAACTAAAGAAGCTTATTATTTAGCTCCATGAGGACCGTTAAGCACTGGCACTCATTTTTATTCTCAAAGAGTTTCAGGCTGAAAAAGACCTGGAAGTCATCTATTAGTTCAGGTTCGATCTGATTTCTGCTTCACATCTGCAACACCATTGGTGAGAGACAAACCTAAGGATAGATAGCAAAATCCACAATACCCATGCCATCATGCCTCTTTTAAGGGCTCATGTAAACATTATTAATTTTTTTCAACTTGTCTAAGTTCACAAAGCTAACTCTTTTTTAATGATATTTATTTTACTGCTGAGCCCTGATGGGCCTCAGAATCCTTTTCGACAAACTCTGGAAGCAGCTAATACTAAACAATTTGATCTGTCACACTGAGTTGAAATCTATGTGCTGTTCTGACCCAGCTCTAGCCGAGAACTAACCAAAGGCTGGGAATCCATTTCTACTTGCAAGAGCTAGTTTCATTTCTGAAAAAACATGCTGTCTCATTTCACATTTTTTTTTTTTTTTTTTTTGAGTCGGAGTTTCGCTCTTGTTACCCAGGCTGAGTGCAATGGCGCGACCTCGGCTCACCGCAACCTCCGCCTCCTGGGTTCAGGCAATTCTCCTGCCTCAGCCTCCTGAGTAGCTGGGATTACAGGCACGCGCCACCATGCCCAGCTAATTTTTTGTATTTTTAGTAGAGGCGGGGTTTCACCATGTTGACCAGGATGGTCTCGATCTCTTGACCTCGTGATCCACCCGCCTCGGCCTCCCAAAGTGCTGGGATTACAGGCGTGAGCCACCGCGCCCGGCCTCATTTCACTTTTGAATTCCCCCACAATTTATGTACAAATGCTTAATAAAGATTTTTATAATGAATGAATAAATAAATAAAAGATTTACAGAAGTGTTTCATAACTTGCCTCAGATCTCCTGGAAAATGTGGTTTAAATTGGTTTATTCGACATTTATTTAGAATCTATTATGTTAAGTACTATTTATGTGAGGTGATCAAGAAAGTCTGCAATGATACGACTTTTTAAATTACAGTAAAATATACATAACATAAAATTGACCAGTTTAACCTTTTGAAAGGTACAGTTCAGTGGCATTAAGTACAATCTCACTGTTGTGCAACTATCATCCCCATCTACCTCCAGAACTTACACACAGTCATAAATTGAAACTCTGAGCCCATTAAACAAAATCATCCACTATCCCATCCCCCCCATCCCTTGGCACCCACTGCTCTACTTTCTGTCTCTATGAATTTGACTACTCTAAGAACCTTATAAGTGAAATCACACAATATTTATCATTTTGTTTCTGGTTTATATTACTCAGGATAATGTCTTCAAAGTTCATCCATCTTGTAGCCCATATAAGAAGATGACTTTTAAAAAAGTTTTTAATTAAAATATAACATAAAAAGCGAAAAGTGCATAACTTGTTCACAACCTGAACACATCAGGGTAAGCAGTGCCTAGATAAGAAATGGAAAGTTACTAGAAGGACAGAAGACCCCTCAGCAGGCTCCACTCCTATCCCCCAAGAATAATCTCTGTTCTGACTTCTAACAGCATAGATTAATTTTGCTGTTTTTAACTTTATGTAAATTAAACCACACAGTATTTTTTTTTCTATTTGTTTTCTTTTGCTCAATATGATGTTTGTGGTATTCATCCAAATTGTTGTGTATAGTTATATTTCTTTCATTCTTATTTATAGTATTTTATCATGTGAATATACCACAATTTATATATCATTATATTGTTGATGGACACTTGGGTAGTTTCTGGTTTTTTGTTAATATAAATCATCTTGCTATGGCAGGGCAGGGTGGCTCATGCCTGTAATCTCAGCACCTTGGGAGGTGAAGGCAGGTGATTCACTTGAGGCCAGGAGTTTGAGACCAGCCTGGGCAACATAGGGAGACTCCATCTCTACAAAAAAATAAAAAAATTAGCCAGGTGTGGTCATGCACAGCTGTATCCTAGCTACTCAGAAAACTGAAGCAGGAGGATTGCTTGAGCCCAGGAGTTTGAGATTGCAGTAAGCTATGACTGTGCCACTGCACTCCAGCCTGGGCAACAGAGCAAGACCCTGTGTCTATAAATAAATAAATAAACAGTACTGCTATGAACATTCTTGTACATGTCATTTGGTGAACATATGAATGGATTTCTATTATACATATGTATATTCTATATGAATATATCATATAAATATATTGTATATATGCATATATATATTCAGAAGGGAAAATGCTGGATCATAGAGTATGCCTATATAAAGCTTTAGTAGATTTTCAAAGTGGTTTCACATTTAGGAAGGGTCATTTAAGCTGTGGCCTGAAAAACACAATGGAATGGAAGCTGCATTGAGATTTCCACGCTAACATCTCCCTACTGCTATGACGAAAATGTGATCTTTTTAAAAGTGGTTAGAGTAAAATGGGAGAAGTCCCTTGCCTCTTTTTTGCTGTGGTCTTCCAGTACACTTTAGTGAGAGGAGCCTCTGTCATTTTGGTCAGAACCAGGGAGTCAAGAGATGGTGACTGATGACTCAGCTTCCTCAGCTCGGCTTCCCAGAGCTCCACTCACCACATCAGTGAGCCTGGCATGCAGGGGGAGACATAAACACAACCGTGGTGTTGATATCAACCCTAGCAGAGATGTCACAAGCCAGGGCCTGGGAAGAGGAGGAAAGAATCAGGATAAAAACTTCAGTGGAAACAAGATCAAATGAGAGACTTGAAAGTCACGACTAAAGAATTGTGTAAGTAACAGTGGCAGACGACAACAAAAGGCCTCTACTGCTAAAATAATCAGTGGTACCTGTTTCCAGTCCCCAGGCATCTCTGTTTTGGGAGGTCTTAGGACTCAGAACTTTGCCAATTGTGTTGCCTGGGACGACAGCCAACTGACGGAAGCTGGAATTCAGGGTTTTCTTCTTAACAGTAGTTAAAGGAGATAAAACAAAAACAAAACCCTAAACAAAAAAAAGCTGGCCACAACATTAATATCTATCAATGTTGTGTGGGTGTGAGGGCCTGCCCCTTTGTCTTAATAGAGAAGTATAAACATACCTGAGGAGTCCCAAAGGCCTGGTAGGAATGGGTCATTTTGAGAGAAACTTTCCAAAGGGAAAGAAAAATCTAGTTGTTTTGCCCTTCAATGTTTTAGAGTTTCCTCAGAGTAGAGAGAAATCTTAGTGTGCTTCTCCTTAAGGTATTGCTCATAAAGTCCCATCTTTTAAAGAAAAGGAACAGAGTAAAAAATGATTGGTACATCAAAGTGAGATTTTCTTTTCCAAACATGTGTCCATAAGTGACTGTTCTGGGGTCCCTTCAGAATTACATGCTGTGTCTTTAACCTATTTCTCCTGTTTAGAAAAAAAAGTGTGGCTCACTGCCAGCATAGTGTTCTTGGGGCAAAGGGGAAGTGGGTTTAGGTAGCCAGACAGGTATGTGGCAAACTACCTTTCATTACAATACCTCAGGCCAGAAGGGATTGGGTCTTATGCCAAAAATCACTTTTGGCTGTCTTTCTTTAGTAAGTACAAAAATCGTGACTCAAAAAGTATTTCAGGCCATCATTTTAAATTTCAGTGGAATGTTCATGTTACTGATTAGTGTTGTGTTTGTAGAAAGTATTGAAGGTTGAAGCATGTGTCTATTCTGTAACAGTTGCGTATGTATGTGTTCTAACAGAATTTCTTGTAAGAAATAATTGCCTTTCATTTATTTATTTCTCATAAGAGTTCTCAGGGAAAATAAAAATTAAATTAGCTAGGAAAAAATTCTGATTAGTTGGGTTCCACCTACCTGCAATATTGATTTCTCTCTGTATATGGATAAAACAAGTGAATTTAAACATGTTGACCCATGTGGTCCAGTTTATGTGACATTCAAATAAACACAACTTTGAACACCAAGACTAATCAGAAAGTAATTCAAATATTTACCAGGGACTCTTGAAGAATGTCAAAAGAATATCTAGGAGAAGCCCTAACAATTATTTCTGCATCTTTCTTTCTATTTCCCACCACTCTGAAGTTCTTTTCAAAGACTTGCTCAACTCACCAAATCTCTTTCTCATCCCTGCATTGCATCCAGGGTTCTGGTTTCTTTCGTCCCTCTCTCCCAACAAACCACAAAAATAAATAAATTTGTTTCTTTATAAGATTGAAAAAAAAATCCTAGTCTGTATCTTATCTTCCAATTCCCAGATCTTTCTACTCACTTTCCTGGTTAGCTTCACAGAAGTCCTGGAAACAAGCTAGCAGTCACAGAGAGGGAAGACTGTGAACCTTTATACATTCATGTTTATGGTCCCAGTTGCACAATAATTTTAAATGCAATTCATACAACAGGCTGTTTCCCAGTCACTAAATGACAAGACTTTCTTTGCAATAAGAGGCAAGGCCAACAGTGACCAAAATTCACATTTTTGAAGACTGGAGGAAGGATGAAGGAAGAATTGAAATGTGGTATAAGATGAGTAACATCTTTGAGCAGAGGTGGTGTTCTGCCTTAGACCCACCTCTTCCCCTCCTCTCATGAAATCACACATGCTGATGTTTTTCCCTAGAAGCCCTATTTCTTGAAATCTGAGATCATAATTCAACAAATCATTCCCTTGATAGTTTACTTACTTTTTGATGGTTATCTGGTATGAAGAAGAAATCCAAAAGAGAGCAGTACTTTAAGGTCGAATTTGGCCATCTCCATGCTAGTTCGTATCTGGTGCCTGAGAGTGTCTTCATTAGGATCTCGTTTCTCTGTTAAAGTCAAACAGTATCTGAATTCTGCCCTATCCAAGGGCTGGTATGAGTTTAATGCCAGCATTTAATGTCCAAACATAAAGCTGGGACAGGTAAGGTGCTTCACCTACAGCATCCAAAAATCAGAGCAGGCAGAGAGGAAGTCTAGGTGCATACAAAGTAAAAATAAATAATATGATTTGATAAAATACAGGCACAATTAAAAGTTAGAAAAGAAAAATGCTAAATAGACGTTAAATGTGTACATGTTGAAGAGACTGCCAAATAAGAGGGTTTTTACAGTGTGGTAGAACAAATGAAGAAATGTTTCCTTACAGAGCAGCATATTAAGAAAATGTCCATGTGACCTATTTTTGTTTAGAAAGAGTCATTTTGAAAGCACCTGGTTTTCTTAGGATTAAACTGCCTAGTCCTTAGGGAAGAGTGCTTGTTCATTCATTCATTAACTCACAATATATTAAAATTGTACTTACCATATACCAAGCACAGTATTAGGCACTAGAAATAGGGTACAGAATATGACCAACATGTTCCTTACCCTCTTGGAGCTTACAATATAACAGGGAAGACAGACCTTGTATAGGTTGTTAGACAATTAATGTGTGCAAAGAGAGTGATGATGGAGAAGTGAATGGTACTATTGAAGGCATTGCGGAGGAATATGATCAAAAAAGAGGACAGGGTTGCCTTCTTATGAGTTGAACAATTCAGGTGCCACTGCTATCACTGCGGGGCATGGGCTTTCCCCCTTGCCTGGAAAGAATACATTAACATCAGATTAAGCAAAGAGCTCATAAAATGCATGATGGCACACTGACCAATCAAAACATACCAAGCATTCTTTTCCAGAGGATTGGGAAAGAGATTCATTTTGAAATAATTATCTGGCAATAGGTTCAATGTGAAAAAAATAAACATTAAGCCATAATTATTATTCAACAGAACTGGAGACTTATTCATCCTACTTTCTGAAATTCTATATCTATTTCATAGCACTGGAAGCCCAATACTATGTTTTATGTTCTGAGGGTAAAAACACGATGTCTGTTTTATTTCACAACATGAATTGAAAGCATTTGTGGGACAGGATGTTGTTTTGGTTCAATAGGTTGTTCAAGGTTCCTCAGGAGTTTTATCCAGTAACTGCTTTCAGCTTTAAGAAATTAATGTTTCCATTTGGTTTTCAGATCCAAAGACTGTGTAAGCAGATTTTTCTGTTTTTTATGCGTTATCCAATTGCTAGTGTGGTTTAAGGTAATCAATCATATAACTGAGAGTTAAAGAACTCTGGCTAAGAGTTTTTACACAAATAAACCTTGAATTGGTTTGAGTGGGAATGGTGATTGTTCAGGGATTACAGGAATAGGTTGTAGTCAAACCTCAAAAATGTTTCAGATTTGCAGCTCAGGCACTGGTTGGGAAGGTTATACCTTATGATTCAGGTAAGATACTGGCAAGGCTTATGCTAGGAAAATGAGAATATCTGATGAAAACAACAAAGTTACTAATTCCCTTGGCTGCCCAGCAAGTCTCTACCTGTCCCTCAGGAATCTTTCTGCCAAATTATGGAAGGAAAATATGTCTTTTTCTGAGGTATCCAGGGAAGATAGAGGTTCCTTTCCAGCCTTCATCATAAAATTTACTAGTCATATACTGTGGCAGGCATCTAATACAGCAGAAAGACATAAGATTATAATCCCAAGGAGCTCACTGTTTAATAAAGGAAAATTAACGGAAGTAAAATACTTGCAATGTAGTATAAGTACAATGCTGAGAACATTCATTCTATATTTTCAACCAGGAGACAATGCAATTAGCAGTACCAGGATTCAGGAGAGAGAAGGGTGGCAAGGAAGTGAATAACAAAGTGGGAAAGGGGAGGAATACAGGGTTTGTATTTAGGAATACAATGAAATTAGTCAAGGTGGTCACTGCCTACCTTCTTTCAGGGCCCTTTTCCCCTTCAAGGGTCTGTCAAGTCTATTTTCCAATGCTCAATACCTTCCTGTTGTCCTCTAGAGGCCCAGAGTTCACCACTCTGGAGTCCTACCTTGGTCTGCCCTTACTCAGTCCAGCATTGTCACCTGTTCTGATCTTTCCCCCACATTGTATGCCGACTCATTGTATTAGTTTCCTTTCGTTGCAGTAACAATTACCATTAATGTAAGGCTTAAAACAGCACAAATTTATTATCTCATTGTTCTGAAGGCCAGAGTCTGAAATTATATCATTGGGATAAAAAGGTGTCGGCACAGCTGCACTCCTTTCTTGAAACTCAAGGGGAGTCTATTTTCTTGCCTTTTCTAGCTTCTAGAGGCTGCCTACATTCTTTAGCTTGTGGCCGCTTCCCATCTCCAAAGCCAGCGATAGCCAGTCGAGTCCTTCTCACACTGTGTCCCCCTAGCTTTGCTTTTGCCATCACATTTTACCCGGATTCCCACTTCCTCTTTCACCAATCACCCTGTGATCACATTGAGCCCAGCTGGCTATTCCCGGATTCTGTCTTTTAAGTTCAGCTGATTAATAACCTCAATTCTATCTGTAACCTTAATTCTTTCTTGCCATGAAATGTAATATAGTCACAGGTTCTGGGGATTAGAATGTGGTCATTTTTGGGGATAATCATTTTTCTGCCTACTGCACCCACCTTCAAGTCAAAATTTAATTTAATCAAAATTTACTTGTATGTTCTTGCAATGACTCCTCATTAAACTAAAAAGTGGACCTAATAATTTCACACAGCAGAAGGTGTTAAAGGGAAATACGTAGGACCTGTCTCTACTTATTCTCCTATACCTGTTTACATTTCATGAGGCAAGCATGGTTCTCTTCTATCTGAACCCAAATGAGCCTTGAGAATATTTTTTCTCATCCTGACAGCCACTTCCTTATGACCTTTGTGATCTCTATATCTTGCCTACCCCACTCTCCTCCTTGAGCAACTACTGATCTTCTTTTTGTCTCTATAGATTAGTTTGGATTTCCCAGAGTTTTATGTTAGTGGAATCATATGGTGTGTACTCTCACCCAAACTTCTTTCATTCAGTATAAGTAGTTTATTATTCACCCATGTGTCATTCAATAGTTTCATTAGTTTTGGATAAATATCGTGGATCAGTTTTCCATTATATGGATACACCATAATTTGTTTATATATTGACTTTTTGATGAACATTTGAGTTGTTTTACATTTTGGCTATTAAATATAAAGTTGCTATAAAAATTCAGCTATAAGTAGTTGAAAGGACATAAATTTCCATTTTTCTTGAGTAAATACCTAGGAATTAAACAGCTGGATATATGATATGTATATGTTTAACTTCTTAAGAAGCTGTCAAAATCTTTTCCAAAGTGGTCTTACCATTTTAAATTTTCTCTAGCAGTGAATACAAATTGCAGTTTTTCTACATCCTCACCAATACTTGGTAAGGTCAGTCTTTTAAATTTTTACTATTCTGATAGGTATGTAGTGATACCTCATTGTGGTTTTAATATGCATTTCTCTAATGATTAATGCTGTTGAGCATTTCATGTGCCATTTGTATATCTTCTCTGGTGAAGTGTCCAATTAAATCTTTTGGCAAGTTTGTTTTTTTTTTTTTTGAGATGGAGTTTTGCTCTTGTTCCCAGGCTGGAGTACAGTGGCATGATCTTGGCTCACTGTAACTTCTGCCTCCCAGATTCAAGCAATTCTCCTGCCTCAGCCTCCTGAGTAGCTGGGATTGCAGGCATCTGCCACAATGCCCAGCTAATTTTTTTGTATTTTTAATAGAGACAGGGTTTCATCATGTTGGCCAGGCTGGCCTCGAACTCCTGACCTCAGGTGATCCACCTGCCTTGGACTCCCAAAATTCAGGGATTACAGGCATGAGCCACCACTCCCGGACCTTTTGCCCAATTTTTAATTGGAATGTTTATTCTCTTATTGTAGAGTTTTGAGAGTTCTTTATATATTCCAGATTCAAGTTTGTTATCAGATATAGGCTTTGCAAAGATTTTCTCCCAATCCGTGGCTTGCCTTTCAATTTTTGTTCTTTCATTTCATTTTCATTCTTTTGATTTATAAAACAGTGTCATTCAAAGAGCAAAAGGATTCCATTTTGATGAAGTCCAATTTGCCAGTTTGTTCTTTTATGAGTTGTCCTTTTGGTGTCATACCTAAGAAATCTTTGCCTTACCAAGGTCATCATAAGTATTTCATATCTTTATTAATCTTATAAATGTTAACACTTCCAGATTTCAATTTCTGACACTTTGTTGCTAGTGTATAGATGTCATGCTGTTAAATTCCTCTCCATAATGTCCAGAGGCACACAATGCTTGGTTATCCCACTCTTAGTGATGTTAAAATTAACCAATGAGTTTAGATAGTGTCAATATGGTCTATTCATTAAAAATGTTCTCCATCAACCTTTTACTTAATATTTTTGGACCACTCAAATTGCTGACATAAATGATTTCATTAGAGGTTGCAAGCTGTTGACTTTTGGATTCTGTTATTCTTCTTGCATTTATTAGCTGTGATTTATTTATGAAGAAATTTTTCTGGTCCCCTATTTCATTAACCTGAAATATAGCTTATGGAAAATGCAGTATAAATACTTGATTCTCTTTTTTATTATTTTATAATACATATTTAATACTCTAGAAACTACTAAAAGTCTTCAGTAATGTATTATTTTTGGACTATCTTAATGAACATGTGAATTTGTATTTAGTTGATGTATTTCAATTCATTGGAGCCATTACTTTTTTGATGTTTGAATTGTCCATCGTTGGCCTGTATGAGCCCTTTCTTAATGGTCTTCTTTCAATATGACTCTAGTAGCCATTCATAACTTTCTTGCTTTCAGGAGGTACAAGATGTCCCAGATTCATCCTGTACATCTCCTATTCTAGATTTGGAATGGCTATTTCTATAAGGTGCTCTGGTTCCTTTTCTGGAGAAATGGTATGAAGCAATTGAAATCCAGATGCTGGGGACACTAATATTCCTGCACTGTGATTGTTTCTTTTAATGGGGTGTATGTTCATAATCAGAACCTAATTTTAATTCTGTCAAGTTTAATAATGTTTTTATTAATGATTAATCCTTTTTGGTGTCTTGTTTAAGAATATTTCCTTACTTGGAAGTTACAAAAATATTCTCCCATATGATGTTCTGAAAGGGTTGAATATTTTGCCTTTACTATTTAGGGCTGTGAATTAACTGGAGTTGATACTGTTATATGGTTAGGGTTCCGGTATCATTTTTCCTCAAAAATAATGCTCAACTTTTCTATAATTATTTGTTGAAAGGTCCACTTATTTCTAACTTCTCTGCAGTACTATCCGTGTAATAAATCGAATATCTTTATGTGTGTTGGTTGGTTTCTAGAGTGCACATATTTTATTCTGTTGGTCTATTTGCCTATCCTTGCACAAGTACCTCATTCTTTTATGTTCTATAGCCTTTAGTAAGCCTTAGTATGCAGTAGAGCCAATCTTCCAACAATAATCGTGTCTTGGCTATCCTTGCCTCTTTGCATTTATATATATATATATATATATATATATATATATTTTGAGACGGAGTTTCGCTCTTGTTACCCAGGCTGGAGTGCAATGGCGCGATCTCGGCTCACCGCAACCTCCGCCTCCTGGGTTCAAGCAATTCTCCTGCCTCAGCCTCCTGAGTAGCTGGGATTACAGGCACACACCACCATGCCCAGCTAATTTTTTGTAGCTTTAGTAGAGACGGGGTTTCACCATGTTGACCAGGATGGTCTCGATCTCTTGACCTCGTGATCCACCCGCCTCGGCCTCCCAAAGTGCTGGGATTACAGGCTTGAGCCTCCGCGCCCGGCGCATTTTTATATATTTTAGAATTGGCTTATCAATATTCCTCCCCAAAATCCCAAGATTTTAATTGAACTACATTGAAACTAGACTAATTTGTGGGGAATTGCTATATTTATAATATTGAGTCTTCTAATCAAGGTACAATAAATCTCTATATTTGTTTAAGTCTCCTTTAATTTTCCTTGTTATAATTTTATAGTTCTTTCCATAAAAATCTTATAAACCTTAAATTATGGTTAATTCTAGTTAGGTAATATGCTTGATATTACAATAAATGGTATAATCTTTTCAGTTTTATTTTTTAAATGTTGTTTATATATAGAAATAACAAATTATAAATTGATTTTTTATTTAGTAGCCTTCTAAACTGAATTATTTACTCAAATAATTTATCTCTGAATTATTTTATATTTTTATAAACATAATCATATCACCTGCAAATAATGTCATTTATATTTTGCATGTAATTTTTATATGTCATTTTTTTTTTTAACCTTGTTTTACTGTTTTGTCTGGGACCCCTAAGGCAATGTTGACTAGAAGTGGGATAGTAACACCTGTTTTTGTTCCTTATATCAAAGAGAAAACTTTATGTCTCCCTATTAAGATTTGTTTGCTTGTGACGTTTAAATTTTTATTTTTATTATTTTTCAGACAGAAAAAGAGCCTCTCAATTCCTACTTTGCTAAGCTTTCCTTTTTAATCACAAAAGAATTCAAATCTTATCAAATGGGTTTTTTTCTGCATCTATGGAATTGATCATATGGTTTTTGTTTAACCTCTTAATATGACAAATTACATTGATTAATGTTAAGTGTTAAACCAACACTTAACCAATTTTGACTTGCTGGCATAAACCCCATTGATTATATTACATTACCGGGCCCAGCACAGTGGCTCACACCTATAAGCCCAGCACTTTGGGAGGCCGAGGCAGGCAGGCGGATCACTTGAGATCAGGATTTCGAGACCAGCCTGGCCAACATGGTGAAATCCTATCTCTACTAAAAATACAAAAATTAGCCACGTGTGGTGGTGGGCGCCTGTAATTCCAGCTACTCAGGGAGGCTGAGGCAGGAGAATCACTTGAACCTGAAAGGCAGATGTTGCAGTGAGCTGAGATCACGCCACTACACTCCAGCCTAGGTGACAGAGCAAGACTCCATCTCAAAGAACAAAAAATTACATTACCCTTTTGCTATATTGGTAGATTCAGGTTGCTGCTTTAGTGGGATTTTAAGAATGAGTGAAAGTGAGTACATGTTTCAATCTGTCATCTTTACTTCCAAGTTAGTACTCAATAATTTTTTGACCGCGAATTTACTGTAATGGCACCTTCATTCCATTGTAGTATTCTTTGCCACTCTTCTCTCTCCTGCTAATTGCATTGTCTCCTGGTTGAAAATGTAACATGAATATTCCCAGCATTGTACTTATACAACATTGCAAGTATTTTATTTATGCTAATTTATTAGACAGTGAGCTCCTTGGGATTATAATCTTATGTCTTTGTGCTGTTAGATGCCTGCCACAGTGCATGACTAGTAAATTTGTAATGAAAGGAAGGCTAGAAAGGAAGCTCCATCTTTCTGGGATATATATTGAAAATCCCTTATTGCAACATCACTGCTTGGCAGCTGCTAAGAATGACAGCCGCCAAATGGTGTACAAGAATGTGTCGAAAGGCCCCATGGGGTGTGATAAATTGCACTGGTATAAGTCATCCTTTTTAACCTTTCAAAGCATTTTTACAATTATCCTCTTACTTGACCCTCACAACTGAGAAATAGGTAAATTAGTAGCTTTAGCCCTCCCTTACACATAAGTAAACAAGGCCCAGAGAAACTAAATATTTACCTAAGACTATACACTAGTTTGGGGCCAAATTTGGTCTAGAATGCAGGCTTCCAGATGTTTAAACCCAGGCTCTTTTTAATAGACCAGTGGTTCTCAAACTATGACTCGTAGGGGCTGCTATTAAACAGGGATGGGAGAGAAGATCAAGGGTGAATGATCAGTTGTCTGGGCCCTCTCCCTACTCATGTTACAGTTCTGCTTTTGTCTTTCCATATAATTTATCACTGGGAAAATAGCTCTCTTGCTGATAACAACACGTCGCCAGTAGTCTTTAAGCACACACTTGCTTTCTGGCACCATGTGATGTTTCAGGCTTGTATATTCTGTGTCCTGGAACTGGTTTCAGCCATTTCTCCAAGGAGTTCTGGTTTGTTTTGGTGGAAATGAGATTTAGATTCCAGTATCTGGGCTCTAGGTGGGCTCATTGCTACTGGTGCTTCATAGCTTCTAGCTCTTTACAGGAGACAGTGCTAGGAAACCGCTTTTCTAAAAATAAATAAATAAAATAAATAAGATAAAAAGATAAAAGAAAAGCCTGGGTTCCTAGTGATACTTGTAATTCAAATGCATTACCACGTGATTATTTCTTATCTTCTCCCATTCCAGTTTTGTATCGCCTTCTTCCATAGAGAGAACCGTGCTTCTCAAACACCACCACAAGCAATATTTGTTCACTTCCCATATCTTACAATACACACAAAACAGTTTTTGAGCTACAATACCATATACCTGTTAAAAACAAAACTATTAAATACAGTCAACTTTCTTTGCAATTCTGTTTATTCTTGTACTATATAATACTATATAATACTAAGGTTATATAATGAGAGAATATAGTCAGAGAAACAAAAAAAATCAATTTTGCTTGACTTTCAAAAATATGTTTATAATTTTAGATATTTTATTGGTTAATGTATATGTATATATATACATATGTTTGTGTTTGTATATGTATGTGTATGTGTGTGTATATGTGTGTGTGTGTTTGTGTGCGTGTGTGTGTACACTGAGAAAAGTCCTAATCTCTGTTTCTTCAGTCTCTACTTTGATCCCAACTACTCCATACAATTATTTTAATCTATTGTTGGTCACCTTTTTTTCATTTCTTTTTCGACAAGAAACAAATGTTGTATATACATGTATATACACTCTTATTTTCTCTATTGTAATAAAGATGGCATATTCTATGCACATTCTATTATATTTTGCTTTAATACTTAGAAGTAAATTTAAATTATAATTTACAATTTTATGTTTAGTATTTCTTATTTCTTGTTTAAGAATTCTTTACCTGCTCAAAGGTCACAAAAATTTTCCACTATATTATTCTCTAAAAACTTTTAAAGTTTTGCTTCTTACAGTTCAGCTTTTAATCTCTCTAGAGTTGGTTTTGTATATGATATGAGGGAGTGACCCATTCCATTTTTAAAATGGATTTTCATTTATCTAATGTTCTTTGTCAGTCTATTCTTTACCCACTGATCTTCAGTGTCAGTTCACCCTACATCAAGTTTCCACACATTCATGGATCTGCTCTGGACTTTCTATTCTGTTTTATTTGTCATTCTATCTATTCCTGAGAAAATCTTCTGTCTAAAACTTTCAGACATTTTTATTTTATTAACTTTCATTTTAGGTTCAGGGGTACACGTGCAGGTTTGTTATATAGATAAATTTTGTGCCATGGACGTTGACGTATAGATTATTTCATCTCCCAGGTAATAAGCATGGTACTTGATAGGTAGTTTTTTGCTCTTCCCCCTCCTCCCACCCTCCACCCATAAATAGGCTCCAGTATTTGTTGTTCCCTTGTGTCCATATGTATTTGATGTTTAGCTCCCACTTACAAGTGAGAATATGCGGTATTTGGTTTTCTGTTCCTGTGTCTGTTCACTTAGGATAATGGCCTCCAGTTCCAACTATGTTGCTGCAAAGAACATGATCTCATTATTTTTTATGGCTGCATAGTATTTTACAGTATATATATGTACCACATTTTCTTTATCCAGTTTATCATTGACGGGCATTTAGGTTGATTCCATGTCTTTGCTATTGTGTATAGTATTGTCATAAACATACACAGGCATATGTCTTTATGGTGAACTGATTTATATTCCTTGTGGTATATACCCAATAATAGGATTGCTGTGTTGAATGGTAATCCTGTTTTAACGTCTTTCAGAAATCACCAACTGCTTTCCACAATGGCTGAAGTAATTTACATTACCGCCAGCAGTGTAGAAATTCTCCCTTTCCTCCACAACTTTATCAGCTATCAGCATGTTTTTTTTCTTTTTTTCTTTCTTTTTTTTTTTTTAACTTTTTAGTAATAGCCATTCTGACTGGTGTGAGATGGTATCTCATTGTGATTTGATTTGCACTTCTCTAATGATTAATGATGTTGATATGGTTTGGCTGTGTCTCTGCCTAAATCTCATTTTGAATTCCCAGATACTGTGGGAGGAACAGATGGGAGGTAATTGAATCATGGGGGCAGGTCTTTCGCTTGCTGTTCTTGTGATAGCAAATACGCTTCATGAGATCTGACGGTTTTATAAAGATGAGTTTCCCTGCGCAAGCCCTCTTCTCTTGTCTGATGCCATGTGAGATGTACCTTTCACCTTCTGCCATAATTGTGAGGCCTCCCCAGCCATGTGGAAGTGTAAGTCCATTAAACCCCTTTTTTTTTTTTTTTTTTCTGTAAATTGCCCAGTCTCTGGTATGTCTTTATCAGCAGCATGAAAATACAGATGTTGAACATTTTTTCATATGCTTGTTAGATGCATATATGTTTTCTTTTGAAAAATGTCAGACTGTTTTTTTAGTTCTAGAATTTCCATTTAAAACATCAGTAACTGTTTCTCTGCTGGAGGATTTTCAACTTTTTAATTCATTATGAACGTATTTTTTTCCTATGCTTCTGAGGAGAGTTTTAATCGAATCCTCTTCTGCTAATTCCAACATCTGGCCAGTTTCCACTGATTGATTTTCTCTGGAATATGCATCACATAATTTTGTTTCTTCACATTATTCTAATTATTTTCTTTCTTTCTTTATAATTTTGGATTATCCTAGACATTGTAAATGACATTTTAGACTCTGAATTCTGTTATATTCTTCTGAACAGTGCTGAATTTGCTGAAAATTAAATTTCCTGGACTGCAACTTCTAACTCAGTTTACCTTGAAGGTGAAATCTTGTTTAACACCTTTATCCTTAGCAGGCTGTTGAGGGTCTGCACTACACATGCATAGCTTAGGGGTCAGTCAGAGATTTGGGCAGAGTTTATATGCAGAATTTGCAACTCTCCTTTCTGGTTATCTCCTTTCCTGGACTTCTCCCCTCACTTTTAGCTGCTGTGGTGGTTCCCAAACTCTGTTATTTGATACTTCAAGCCACTAAGATTATAGACATCTATTTGAGTTTTAACCAACTAATGCCTGCCCTCAAATAAAGAGCAATTAAAAAATAGATAACTCACCCAGTTCCATTTTCTTCATCTAAGTTTAGGCCCCCCACTCCAGTTTCTGCCTGCTTTTAGTTGCTTTCCAGTTGTTCTAGGGAATTTTTTTTTAATATTTTGCCTAGAAATTTTGCAGTTTTATGTGGAGTTAGTTTGATGGGAGCTACTCAATCATTACTAGGAGCAAATAACATGATTATTGTATTTATTTAGCTTCTGAACAGTCTTATATCTTGCATGACAAACCTCTTACTTTATTTTGACTCTTCAGAGTGTCTTAACTATTCCTGTGTAGAACCTGAAGTTTTATCCAGTATACCTCTCAGGTCCTTCTAAATGGAAGGACCTGTGAATTAGCCATACCAAAGAAAGGCTATGTGGTGTACAGGAAAGGACGCTAGACAGCTTCCTTTCTGTGCTGTCCATGCATCCCTACTGCAGGGATTATGACAGTTTGAGTTACCATCATAATATACATATGCATGTCAGGTGTGTTGGGGGGAGGCTGTTTAAACCAGGAGTGAACATTTGAGGAAAAGAAGCTTGTGGTTAGGAGAAGCAACTGGGAAGTCTGAAAATAAAGACAGGTGAGCTAGTAGGCTACTACAGGAATCAGGTGAGATGAGAAGCTGAGCTAAAGAAACATTAATGAGAAAGGGACCAGATTGGAAAGAGAATTAAAAATTGATAAACTGGCCAGGCATGGTGGCTTATGCCTATAAAATACTGTAAGTACTATAATGCCAGTATTTTGGGAGGCAGAGGTGAGAGGATCACTTGAGCTCAGGAGTTTGAGGCCAGCCTGGGCAACATAATGAAACCCTATTTCCACAAAAAATTAAAAAATTAGCCAGGTATGCTGACACATGCCTGTAGTCCCAGGTACTTGGAAGGTCAAGGCAGGGGAATCACTTGAGCCCAGGAGGTCGGGTCTTCAGTGAACTGTGACTGCACCACTGCACTTTAGCCAGGGTGATAGAGTGAGACTTTGTCTCAAAAAAACAAAACAAGAAACAAGAAAAACTTGATAACCCCTGTATATAGATTGAAAGAGATATTTAAAAGAATAAGAAACATTTTCTCCCATCACTCAAATCACAGCAGGTGTCAACATCTTACTTTGCTGACGCATGTAATAATATCATAGAAAGTCTAGAAAATAGAAAAAAAAATAAAAAATTCCACTATCTTTATATAACTAAAAATGTTTTATATTATCTTCCAGGCTTTATTTAGAAACAAATGTATATGTTTTACAGCTACAACCACACACAAGATTGAAGGTCTTTGATACATCATAATTTTGAATTATTTCTATCATCTCGCATGAATGAGCAATTTTCATCATGCTGATATTTGTAATTATGTCCTTTTAAATTTCTGCATAGTATTCCATCCTTTCATCACCCCCAACATTTTAAACTATTATTCAACTTACTGGACATTTATATTGCTACAATTATAAATAATGCACCACAAACATGTTTATGTATATAGCCTTTCTCTTATATGGGGGATATATCTTTAGCTGTTAAGATATTCATGGTGAAAGGTAGAAACATTTAATATTTTTGAATGTATATGATTATTTAGTCACCAGAGCTCTGGCATTATAAAGCCCTAGAGTGATACATGTGAGAATCTTTGAATTTCAGATCATTACTGAGAGAAAGGACTTTGCTTTGTAGCTCCAAGATCTAGTGCTGTGGCTAGGCATATTAGACCAGAAATAGCTGTGTTTTGAATACCTAAATCAATGAGTAAATGAATGATTAATTCGCTTGTCTTGTGATGAGAGTATCAACATGTTTCTTGCTGTCTGGATGCAGTTTGATTTCAAGTGTCCCCTGTGATATTGGCAGGGCCTGGAGAGCCATTAAGACAAAGAGTTTACTTCTGTGAGCCGAGTTCTACAGAAGTCTGGAATGTTGCCCTGAGAACACAATCTGCAACAGTATCTGTCTGAGATTTTTGGTTTTGTTTCCTCCACCACTGCAAACTCAAGCATTTCCATGGGCTCCCTTCTGAATAAAAGAAGGTGATATTTCCTGGCTGAAGGTAACTTTCCAATTACATTTTACCTCAGTGTAGCAGGCACGCTAAGCATGGGTCAGAATGTTTGAATGTTTTGGCTCTGTTCTCTTGTGGACTTCAGAAAACAACTAAGCTCATTCTTAACTTAAACTGGATAACTGTTTTTGTTTTGTGATGATTTTTCTTGTAAAGGGAGAAAAATAATTTTGGTTCCAATCAAATTGTAAAAAAAAAAAAGCTTAATTTAGGATTTAGCTGATTAGAATCAGGCTTTTGAGATGGAGATTTTATATCAATATGCTTTGTCTTTTACTAGCATTAATAATTACTATTTATAGCACTCTGTTCCAGTCCCTGTTCTAGTACTTTTTTTTTACTTTAATCATCTCAGCAATCCTATGAAGTAGATAATACTTTCATTTTGTAACTATCAGGAAAATGATGCTTAGAGATCTTAAGTCACCAATCCATAAGCACATAGAAGTGGTTCAGTCAGAATTCAAAACTAAGTCTGTCTGATACTGATGTCTATGCTCACATATCCAGTTGATTTTTTAAATAATTAATTAATTAATTAATTTTGAGACAGGGTCTCACTCTGTCACTCAGGCTGGAACTCAGTGGCATAATCTTGGCTCACTGAAGGCTCACTGCACCTTCTGCCTCCCAGGTTCAAGCAATTCTCCATCTCAGCCTTCCAAGTAGCTGGGATTACAGGTGCATGCCACTCACCACAACCAACTAATTTTTTTTTTTTTTCTGGTAGAGACAGGGTTTCATTGTGTTGGCCAGGCTGGTCTCGAACTCCTGACCTCAGGAGATCTGCTCACCTCAGCTTTACAAGGTGCTGGGATTACAGGCATGAGCCACTCACAGATCCATTTGAAAAGCACTTTCATATAAATTTTATTTTCTCATTAACAGTTGGAATATGGGAAAGAGGACTGTTCTTAGTCCTGCCTTGCATAGGTAAAGACGGAGATTTACAGATTATGTTTTTTGCCATCCAAGGTCACACTGGAAAGAGTTATCAGAGTCAGAGCATAAATGAAAACTTTCTGGTCTTCATCCCATACCCTTTCCACTCTTCTCATGGACACCCTAGAGATCTTCTCTCTTCATCTCTCACTTTATGTTTGAGCAAATGGAAGCACAGAATATTGCAATGATTGATCAAGGTCATACAGCTAGTTAGCAAACTAATGCTATAGCTTGGAGTTTTTTTTACCAACCAAGCTAGTGTCTTTCCTATTACATCTATGTGACAAACAAAACCTGATTGTTAAGGAATGTTCAATGTGAGTTGCAATCCAAACCAGGAAAGACATTAATACAGACCATCCAGTACAGAGCCCTTCACTCATCATGTTCACTTGTAACAAACTTCCTCCCTCATTTAAGATACCCAGTTGATCTGCTCATCATGAATGATGAGTATAAATGTGTCCTGCACTGTGGACCATTCCCGAGTGGGTCCACTATTGTCGGTATATGGAGAGACTCAGGAATAGCAACTCTCCCTTCCTCAGTGAAGACCTCAAAACAGTCAAAGTAAATAGAATTTTCTGCATCAACAGCTGTATTTATTTTGGACTGTTTCTCCACCTACAACGCCCATTTGCTGTTCTCGGAGCTTCCGAACCTGTTTATTTTCAACCTCCCAGAGGCAGCCAGCTGTTGTATTCCCATTTCATGGTAAAAAGAAGTCAACACGTTCTTCTGGAGAGAAACAACCCATTTTAAGATCTTAAAGGGTATCACCCAGAGGAGAGTTTACCAACTGTGGATATTTCCTGAGCAAGACACTATTCCTGCTCTCAAATATCTTATTCAAGTTGCTTAACTGATGTAATTGGACACAGAGCTTGAGAGCTGAAAATTACACAATAATATAGAAGAGCTAGGGAGCAATATAAGCTCAAGATTTAAGTGATGTCAAGTGAATGTGATTGAACAGATTGTCCCCATTAGTAGGCTGAATTAAGCCTATAGGAATATTTTGTTTGGGGTCCAAGTTTGTTGGTGGGTGTGTTTGTTTTTCAGTGGGCCAATATTTAAAAATCGAGAGACTTTACCTAAAAATCTAGATTTCTGGCTTCTTTTGAAATACCAGAAGATCTGCCAATATGTGTTTGCCCTCATTTGGGGCATCAGTGGGCTGGTGTGGTGGGTGTGTTAGATGAAACACACCCTCCCCAGTTTGCTATAAGTACTCCCTGTTTTCTTCCCAATGTTGAGGCCAACTCTTAGTTGCCTGGTACCTTCACACTGGCAGTGTTGTTTTACTTATTCTCATTCACTTCAGTTTTATGCTGGATCCATGGGAATGTGAGTATTTCAACCCTACTGGGGTCATTCGTGCCTTAAGGGCTGGTGTGGATGTCATCCTTGTTGAATGTCCATTATAATATAATAAGCACTGTACTAGGCATGTACGTATTTACTACTCACAGAAAACCCAACCAGGGAGGCATTATCATTATTATTTTACAAATGGGAAAAATGAGACTCACAAAGGGTATGTGACCAGCTAGAAGTCATCCAGTTTGTGAATAGCTAGGATTCAAATGCTCGCTGCCTGATTTCTTCCCCTATTGATATTGCCTCCCAGAGAACTAGGAAGTGATAAAGTTGAGTCTTGAACTCCAGCCTAGTGAATATTCTAAAAAGTCATACTCTATCACAGGCACAGATCTTGCTATGTGTAAAGAGATAGCTAGCAAATACCTCGTGATGAATCAAGAGGACCTAGAAGAAAAGAACCACTTCCATTGGGAAATGACTTAATGACCAAAATAATTTCTGAAAAGAACACACTGCAATAGTCCTTAAATTTTAAGTAGACAAACCATCACCAAGGAGTTAGCCTGTGCTTCTGGGATAGATTGAAAATTTTGGACATAACAGTGTACTGAACTATTAGAAAATACATTTAGGTATTTTGATGAGAGTATTAGAATCTTGTGGAGATGCTAAATGAAGACTACAAATTCCATATGGTTTAGGCAGATAAAGGAGCCATAAAACCTATATTCTAAATTCTAAGCCAACCATCCTTGGGAAATGGCCACCAGAAGCTGGACCTCAGAGACTGAAGCCTGATGTCAAAGCCCATCACTTCGTATACAGCTGATTCTAGGTAGTGGAAATACAAAATATTTAAATGTCAGTTATTCTGTTTTATATCTTTTAAAATAGTTTTGGAAAGTTGCACAGCTTGAATTCAAATCCAAGACACCCTGGGTTATTTCTGTTATATGCCACCTTCCAGAAAACAGATGGCAGAGAGTGGAGGGAAAGGCATTCCAGGTAGGCAATGTCATGTTAGAAAACTGCAGATTCAACTTGGGTAGAAAAGAGAACAAAATAGCAGAGACTGAAGCCTCTAAAATTTCCAACACCATGGTATTTGATGACAGCAGCTACCTGTTTTATTACTTACCCTGTTACCACAGATTGCAGTAGACTGACCATGCTGGACCTCGCTGAAATTCCCAAGGGACATGTCTCTAATGACTACACTGCCCATTTCACTCTCCATTCCCCTAGACATGGCCATTTACCCCACTTGCAAGATCCACCCTACTCCAAGGTTTTGGAACAATTCTCTTCCTGCTCAAGGTAAGCTGCAGATTAGTAGGTAAATCACAAGCCAGCTATAAGTTGAGTAATGTTTAACAGCAACAACAAAACCCAAAATAGCAATTACCATAACAGTAAAAATAGTAGTTACTTTTCCTGAGCTATGTCTATGTACTAAACACTTTGCTATTAAATAAAATAATAAATATATGCTTTACTTCATATAATTATATCACTCTGTTAGTTACACATTATCAGGAGACAATTCTCTGTGGACCTCTTGCATTTCTGTATACCTTGCAAGTGAGGCTGCGTGTATAACAAACATCCTTGGAAGATACAGATAGTGTTTCCTGTCAGAGAAAAGAATAGGCATGTTTAATGACCACTGTAGAAGATTTCGGGTTTCCTAAACTCAGGGTTTCTCTTTTGCAATGCAACCCTCTGTGCATCTCCCTACTGAAATTGGGGCTTGGAATACTGGAACAAAAATGCTGATACTTTGGCTTTAGCTGTTGCCATAAATCATAAACTGTCTTTTATCTCTGATCTTGGAGTCTTGTGTCTTCTAGTGGCATTTGTGAAACTGTGGCAGTTAACCTATTAATTGGCAAGTAGGGTAGCATCTCAGACTCTATGCAGTCATTTGAAAGATTTTATTACTCTCGTTTTGCAGAATAGAGAACAGTTGTAGGAAGTGTTTCCAACTGCTAGTGTTTGTGACCTCTGATCTTAAAGCTCAGTCTTTAGCCTTGACACTCTGCCTTGTTATAATGATTAAATTCCCACTTTGAAGCAGTTTCTGGCTTTGAAACACGCATGTCCCAGTTTTATTCTCTGTCCCAGGCATAGTCATCCATTCATCTAGCCCAATATTTATTAAGCACATAATATCTATCTTGTTCTCATCAGGTCTCCTAGAAAATGAAATCTTTGAATCCCAACTCCCATAACTCATAGTATGATGGTGGAGAATAAGTAAAAATAATAGATGTAAAAACATCTAATACAAATGATTCTCAAACTTTAGGTTGCATCTGAAATACTAGGATATTTGTTTTAAAACACAAAACTCCAGCATCTCTAAAAATTCTGAATTAGTATGTCTACGTTAGGACCAAAAATCATAATTAAAAAAATAAGTTACCCAAGTGATTCTGGAGCATAAGGGTCAAAGACTTCTTTGAGAAGCATTGATCTATGGGGGTAAAATGACGTTCCAAGGAACACGGGAATCCCCACTATTCAGTCCTTACTTCTATCTTATGCTTCCATTCCTTGTTTTGTGCTTTACATTCTAGCAACTCCTAACAGATTTTTATTTTTTCTTTCTTTTTTTATTTTTATTTTATTTTATTATTATTATTTTTTTATTTTCTTTCCTAACAGATTTTTAATACTTTCTATTTCTATTCTTCCATATTTTGGCCATCTTTCTTCTCTACATAAACTAGCTAACCTCTACTCATCCTGTAGCTCTGGTGTTGCCGCCTCCATGAAGCCTTCCACCATCCCAAATAGGGGATATACAGCACTTCCTCTTTCCTCCTAAAGCCTTCTGTGCTTACCTCTATTATTTAGATCTACCTTTGATTAAAATTATCTGTTTATGTGTCCATCTCTACCATCAGACTATAAACTCCTTTAAGGTAGGCCAGTGTCCAGTTTATCCTTATATGGGAAGACTATCATGGGACACCACAGTATCTGGTTTACAATAGACATTGGGTTTTAAAATCAGTTTTTGTTGAATTAATTAAAGAATAAATAAATGGCTGAATGAATAAAGCCATTTCTTTGCAAGTAGCTTTCAGTATAAAATCTTGTTATACTATTGATTTTCTTAAAAACATTGATTTCTTCTGATACAGAGCCAGAAATATGAGAAAAAAGGGAAAGAGCAGAATGTTAAATTTTAGCATCATAGGGAGATTAAATAATTTACCCTGGCCAACTCATTTTACAGATAAGGAAACTGAGGTTTAGAAATGATGAGTGACTTGCCCAACGTCACACAGCTTGTTAGGGGCAAAATAAGACTGGTAGTGTTTGTCTTGGTTTACGGTCCCAAGCTCTTCAAGCTAACCATGCTTCCTCCCTTTCAATAAATTATGTACCTACTCAAAGCCCTGCTGAAGTTTCTTCCATCCTGGCTTTTATTGACCTCATCTGACATTGATCATGTTGATACTTCATATTATCTGAATAACTCATATACCACTGTTCCTTACATAAATTTGCCTTTGATATATACTCAGTATGGGGAGAATTTTTTTTAAAAAAAATCTTCTGCTGCATTTATCTTCACTGTTTAGATTTTTGTTTTTATATGTATAAATCAAATTTGTCTCCTCACCTTGGCTGACTAATCACTGATCAATAGATTTTTCTAGAGAATGTCTCCTTCACTAGTATTTAGGGGAGGGAAATGTGATATACTAAATAATAAACTCTCCTAGTTTTTCCAAATTCATCCAAAGCACAATCATCTCCATCTGTGTTTCCTCTGTCACTTTTATAATCAGATGTGGAAAATATTTAACATCCCATTGAGTCCTCCAGTTTAAATCAGTACACATGATAAATTACATGGGGGTGTTTAATTTGTCTTGAAACAGAAACCTTTATCTTTGCCTGGCGGCCTGGCTATAGTTTAATAAAAGAAAGGCCCTTTGAATAGATCTTGTGCAATATGAGGTCTCACCCAGGTCTCTGAATAATTCATCAGGCAAGAATCTTGTTTCTGTTTATGCAATAATATTCTGAAGACCATTAGGGCTAGACCTGTGCAGTAGTCACAAAGTCTTTAAGTTCCAGCTAGTGATATGCAGAAAATTATTGTGGCCACAATTCTTCAAACATATGGCTAAGTTCAAGGGAATTTGTTAACTTCTTGTGTTGCATCCAAAAGTTTTCAGTTATCAACAAAAGATGGCATACCAACACAATTACTCCTGATATATTCCAGTTAGGGATTCTAAGTAACCATAGTAGGGTGGGTGTAGGTGGTCTGAAATAACAGGAATCAGTGAAAATTTAAAGTGTAAATACGTAACGGAGACCATTTACATATCACAACCAGACAAACGTATCCCACTGAGCTGAATGTGCTTTCAACAGGAAGCAGGGATTTTTGGGCCACCTCCCAAACCCTGATTCCCAGCCGTTGTAAACTATTTGAGATCCATTTTGTTTCCAATTTTGCAACAGACTTCTCCAACAGCTTATTTGCTTCATGTGTCAACAAAGTTGAAAAACACAGTGCCTCTTACATAAGTTAATCAGAAATGTATAAAGCTATTGTTAATGACATGGTTACCCCCAAACTTGGACAAAGAAATTGCAGGCTGTGCCAGAGAAGCAGGCTTATCTTGCTGAGCCTTAGCATGTCTCCTTGATTCTTAGATAACTCTTACACTCATTGGTTTGGGATCCTTTTAAAGGTTGTTTATTTTTAGAGCGATTCTGCTAGCCAAGGAATAGCAAAGTAAGAAAGGGAAAGAAAGACTTGTATAGCTTCAGGAAAACACACACTGCCTGTTTTGGAGGAAAATCATCCCTGGGGATAAAGCCAAAGGGAGATCCCTGAAGGCAAATTCTTGACTGTCTAGGTCCTGTAGCCACACACACTATTGCCTTTATCCAAATATCAGCAGAAACTACCAAGCCTGTCTGTGCAAGTGGCAGTAATTCAGATTGTCTTTAAATGCAGCTCAGATCATGTCACTGAATCTTTACTGATTTTTATCATTCATAAAATCAAATGCAAACCTCACAGCCTGGCTCTCAATGCCTTCCAAAAATGAATAATTCTCTAATATTATCTTCCATTAATTTAATAAAACCTTATTGCCAGGTAGTCCCTGAAATAATTAGCCCATGATAGTTCATTGTATGTGTCAACTTGGCTGGGCTATGTTTATGCATTATTTTAATAATTATGAAATATATGTTCAACATTATTCTGGATATTTTTGTGAGAGTATTTTTGATGAGATTAACATTTAAATTGGTCAGCTCTGAGTAAATAGACTGCTGACCACATAACGTGGGTGGGTCTCACCAATCAGTTGAAGGCCTGAATAGAACAAAAGACTTTCTTCTGGTGGGAAATTCTGCCAACAAATGGCCTTCAGACTTGAATTGCAGCATCATCTCTTCATGGGTCGCCAGCCCAATGGTCTTCCCTGCAAATTTTGGACTTGCTAGGCTCCATAATTATGTGAGCCAATTCCTTAAAATATATTTTTTTCTATGTATATACATATCCTAATGGTTTTGTTTCTCTGGAGAACTGGCTAAAACATAGCCCCAGGCTTGTATGTTTTGTTGTCTTTGTTTATATGGTATTACAAACACTATGGCTAGTAATACTACTATTAGTATTTATTAAATCTTACTATGTGCCAGACACCATGAACCGAATTTCCACACATTGTCTCATTTAATTCTCATAACAACTTAGGAAGCAAGGACATAGAGTTATTAATTGCTTAAGATCATAACACTAGTAAGTGGCAGAGTAAGAGTTTTGATTTTATGTTTTCTTTTGTGTCCTTATTCTAATATAAAATATTTATTTTATATTTTATATAATTATTATAAATATATATTTATAAAATATATATATTATATTATATATAATATATTTTATATTAGAATAAGGACACAAGAGCCCTTATTCTAATGAGTTGGAACTTCAACAAGAAATTATATCTTTGAGAAAGTTAATTTTCTCTATCAGTTTTTAAAATTATAACTTAGCAACCTTTCTGATTCTTTTCCCAATACATAGCGAACTTGTGGAGAATGGGAATCATGTCTTTGTGTTTTTGTATCCTATTCAACACCACAGTGTTGTGCATAGTAAGTTTTCCACTTGTTCTAGGAAATTCTCTGATTACCTAAATATCAGAAGGATTCTGAAAAGGAAAAGAGATTCAGTCAAAAAGGAGTTGGTGAGATTGGTCTCTGGCATCCCAGCTTTTTCTCTCTGGGCTCTCCTTTTCCTCCAGAGAGAACTCCCATTCCCTAAGGCACTCATCGCCAGAACTCTAAGAGGCAGAGTATGCAAGCGTTCAATGAGAGTCAAGCCATGATGTGCTGGAGCCAGTTTGTACCAGCTCATGAGAGTCAATTACAAGCACCTTTTCTAAACTCTATACTCGATGTAATACTGGAAGCTTGAAATTGCCCATATATGAGTATTTACACCATGGAAATCAGTAAACACTACAAATCAGTACTTCCCTCCCTCCCATCCAGAAAGCTGATTTATCATTGAACTAGTACCTGCCCAAAGATGAGAGGGACCCATGATTCCAAATGCTTCCTGCCTTTTCCCTCACTCCCTTTGACCTTCTCAACTTTTGATTCCACACAACTTTAAGTGTCTTCTATAAGCAGTTGCTCTACCAGGTGATATGAAGAATATCATGGTTAATGCCATCTGGTTCCTTACTTAAGAACTGCTTTCTCAGTGGTAAAATAACAGACACACAAATAACTTGAATAATTACTGAGTATCCCATTTGGTTTTTCCCTCTTATTTGTTTTGAAATTCAAAGTATGAACATTTACCTGCATAAAAATGTAGAAAATGTATGTGCCATGAGGACAGGAACTTTGACTTTTTATTACCTTTGCTGAACGCTAGCACATGATGAGTGCTAAACAGTGAATGAGTAAAAATACACATTAAAAAATGAAAAAATCTATAATAAAATGTTAGCAATGCTTATCTATATAGAACTGATAGGATTATGGGTCACTTTTCTTTCTTTAGTTTTTGGTGACAGCTTCTCTGTTTTTTTCAAATTTTTAATGATGGGCATGTATTAATATTATATTGGAAGCTGAACAAAAAAAATAACTAACTAGAATTACACAAAGTAACCAATATTAATTTACCAGAAGATACAGAAATATAAGCCTAACCAAACCTGGTTGATGAATAGTCTTATGGGAGTGTTTCTTGAAGGAAATGAGGCTGGAGATATGTTTAAAATTCTCTTTGCTCAGAATCATTTTAAGCTACCTGTCACAAGAAAAGGATCCAGTAAAAGAATTCACACTAAGGGCTGACTGGCCGCTGATATTGTCATTTCTTTCAGGAGGCAGTCAGTTCACAAAAATCTAAACTAGTGAATTATGTGGTACAAATCTTCCATAACCTTACTAATTTTTCATATGCTTTGTTTATCAATTACGGAGAAAAGTACATTAAAATTTCCCACTGTTTTGGTGCATTAGTCAGTCTCTTCATATAAAGTGCTTCATTTTATGTAATTTTTTTCTGGTGTATATTCCAAATCACTGATTTTTCCTTCAGCTGTGCCTAAACCAATATTTAAACAGCTTTGAGGTTCAAATTTTAATTATTAAATTTTATTTTTAGATATTTGTATTTTTTCTTTTTGTCTCATCAATGTTGATACTTCAACTACTTTTTATAGTTTTTTAAACTTATTTTATATTTGGTATCTGATCATTTCAGCATCTGTTGTCTCAGGCTGATTTTGTAGCTTGTGATGACTTGTTTTCTAGTGTGCTTAGTGACGTTTTAGTTGTGTACTCATACCACTCTTGGACATCTTTGAGGCCTGTCTTTAAGTTTATTACCCAAGAGAGAATTGGCTTTTATTTCTATCAGTTGTTTATGGCACCATCAACTTAAAGTCTTTTTAGACTAATTTTTTCAGCTACGTTTTTTTTTTTTTTAGGCTGCTTTGGCAGTACAAGTTCTGGCTCCAGACCTGTGTGAGGGTAGCTTCACAATCAGTTGGGAATTATCGGGGAATTTTTTTCTTTTATTCTGTACCATGTAGAACTAAGGCTGAGATAGCCCAGTGTTTCCATCACCACTTCTTTTTTTTTTCAAAAAAAATTGTAAAGTTTAAAAAAAAAATTTTGTGGGTACATAGCAGGTATGTATATCTGTGGGGTACAGGAGATATTTTGATACAGGCATGCAGTGTGAACTAAGCACATCATAGAGAATGGGGTATCCACCCCCTCAAGCATTTATCCTTTGAGTTACTAACAATCCAATTATACTCTTTTTTTTTTTTTTTGAAACAGAGTCTTACTCTGTCGCCCAGGCTGGAGTGCAATGGCCTGATCTTGGCTCACTGCAACCTCTGTCTCCTGGGTTCAAGAGATTCTCCTGCTTCAGCCTCCTGGGATTACAGGCATGCACCACCATACCTGACTAACTTTTGTATTTTTAGGGTTTCATCATGTTGGTCAGGGTGGTCTCAAACTTCTGACCTTGTGATCTGCCCACCTTGGCCTCCCAAAGTGCTGGGATTACAGGGGTGAGCCACCATGCTTGGCCTATACTCTTTTATTTTAAAATGTATAATTAAGTTATTATTGACTATAGTCACCTTATTGGGCTATCAAATAATAGGTCTTATTCATTGTTTCTTTTATATATATATATATATATATATATTTTTTTTTTTTTTTTTAATTGCACTTTAGGTTCTGGGGTACATGTGCAGAACATGCAGGATTATTGCATAGGTACATACATGGCAATGTGGTTTGCTGCCTCCATCCCCATCACCTATATCTGGCATTTCTCCCCATGTTATCCCTCCCCAACTCCCTACCCCCTGCTGTTCCTCCCGTAGTCATCCCCAATGGACCCCAATGTGTGATGCTCCCTTCCCTGTGTCCATGTGTTCTCATAGTTCAACACCCGCCTATGAGTGAGAACATGTGGTGTTTGATTTTCTGTTCTTGTGTCAGTTTGCTGAGAATGATGGTTTCCAAATTTATCCATGTCCCTATAAAGGACACGAACTCATTGTTTTTTATGGTTGCATAGTATTCCATGGTGTCTATGTGCCACATTTTCTTTGTCCAGTCTATCATCAACGGGCATTTGGGTTGGTTCCAGGTCTTTGCTATTGTAAACAGTGCTGCAGTGAACATACGTGTACACGTGTCTTTATAGTAGAATGATTTATAATCCTTTGGATATATACCCAGTAATGGGATTGCTGGGTCAAATGGAATTTCTATTTTTCGGTCCTTGAGGAATCGCCACACTTTCTTCCACAATGGTTGAACTAATTTACACTCCCACCAACAGCGTTAAAGTCTTCCTATTTCTCCACATCCTCTCCAGCATCTGTTGTGTCCAGATTTTTTAATGATTGCCATTCTAACTGGCGTGAGATTTTATCTCAATGTGGTTTTGATTGCATTTCTCTAATGACCAGTGATGATGAGTATTTATTCATATGTTTGTTGGCCTCATGTATGTCTTCTTTTGTAAAGTGTCTGTTCATATCCTTTGCCCACTTTTGAATGGGTTTGTTTGTTTTTTCTTGTTAATCTGTTTTAGTTCTTTGTAGATTCTGGATATTAGCCCTTTGTCAGATGGGTAGATTGCAAAATTTTTTTCCCATTCTGTTGGTTGCTGGTTCTCTCTAATGATTGTTTCTTTTGCTGTGCAGAAGCTCTGGAGTTTAATTAGATCCCATTTGTCTGAGCATTTATTCATTGTTTCTAACTATTTTAGGTACCCATTAACTATCCCTATTTCCTCTCACAACTCCATGCTATCCTTCCCAGCCTCTGTTAACCATCTGTTTATTCTCTATGTTCATGGATTCAGTTGATTTGATTTTACAAATCAAAACAGTAAGTAAGTACATGTGATATTTGTCTTTCTGTGCCTGGTTTATTTCACTTAACATAATGATGTCCAGTTCTATCTGTGTTGTTGCAAATGACTGAATCTCATTCCTCTTTATGGCTGAATAGTACTCCATTGTGTGTATGTACCATATTTTCTGTATCTATTCATCTGTTGATGGGCACTTAGGTTGCTTCCAAACCTTAGCTTTTATAGACAATGCTGCAACAAACAGGAATGCAGAGAGCTCTTTGATATACTGATTTCCTCTTTTGGGTATGTATCCAGCAATAGGATTGCTGGATTACATGTAGCTCTGGTTTTAGTTTTTTTTTTTTTTTTTTTTTTTTTTTGAGGAACCTCCAAACTGTTCTTCACAGTGCTTGTATTAACTTAATTCCCACCAGCTGTGTAGAAGGTTTCCTTTTCTCCACATGGTCGTCAGTATTTATTACCTGTCTTTTGGATATAAGCTATTTTAACTAAGGTGAGATGATATCTCACCATAGTAGTGATAGTAGTTTTTTTTTTTTTTTTTTTTTTTCCACCAACTTCTTTGTGGTTAATCTTTCCCCTGCTTCATCCATTGACCTAATTGTCTCTTGGATCTCCTGAATTTATTCTGTGGTCTATGGATCAATCTTCCATATTGCACTGGTTTCAGAATTTGTGTTTTGTCACTTGAGTATGGGCCAGTAATCACAAGCTGTCTGCTGCTAGAGACTTATAGATGACTCCTAATAGACAATGGCTTTCGTGTTGCTTTCTGCTTTGAATTTATGCTTTCTTGTTATTTCTTCTTTTTTTCATACTCGCATAGCCACACATTTTAAAGTATTGATTTTATATTTTATAAAATTTTTACTTTATTATAATAGTTTTTGGGGAACAGGTGGTTTTTTTTGGTTACACAGATGAGTTCTTTAGTGATGATTTCTGAGATTTTGGTGCACCTATCAGCTGAGTAGTGTACACTCTACCCAATGGGTAGTTATGTATCCTTCACCCTTCTCCCGCCCTTTTCCCTGAGTCCCCAAAATCCATTATATCATTCTTATGCCTTTGTGTTCTCATAGCTTAGCTCTCACTTATAAGTGAGAACATACAATATTTGGTTTTCCATTTCTGAGTTACTTCACTTAGAATAATGGTCTCCAACTGCCTTCAGGTTGCTGTCAATGCCATTATTTCATTTCTTTTTATGGCTGAGTAGTATTCCATGGTTTATACATACCACATTTTCTTTATCCAGTCATTGATTGATCGGCATTTAGGCCACTTCTGTGTTTTTGCAACTGTGAATTGTGCTGCTATAAACATGTGTGTGCAAGTGTCTTTTTCATATAATGACTGCTTTTCGTCTGGGTAGATACCTAGTAGTGGGATTGCTTGATCAAACTAGTTCTACTTTTAGTTCATTAAGGAATCTCCAAACTGTTCTCTTTTTCTTTTCTTTTTTTTTTTTTTTTTTTTTTTTGAGACAGAGTTTCACTCAGGCTGGTGTGCAGTGGTGCGATCTCAGCTCACTGCAACCTCTGCCTCCTAAATTTAAGTGATTCTCGTTCCTCAGCTCCTTAAGTAACTGGGACTATAGGCATGCACCACATTGCCTGGGTAATTTTTGTATTTTTTAGTAGAGATGGGGTTTCACCATTTTGGCTAGGCTGGTATTAAACTCCTGGCCTCAAGTGATCTGCCTGCCTTGGCCTCCCAAAGTTCTGGGATTATAGGCATGAGCCACCACACCCAGACTGGACCTTTTCTCTTGGCAATTTTTTTTCTATTATGGTTTCAATCTTGCTACTTGTTATTGGTCTGTTCAGAGTTTCAATTTCTTCCTGATTTAATCTAGGAGGGTTGTATATTTCTGGGAGTTTATCCATCTCCTCTAGATTTTCTAGTTTGTGCACATAGAGATATTCACAGTAGCCTTGAATGATATATTGTGTTTCTGTGGTATCAGTTGTAATATCTCCCAATTCATTTCTAATTGAATTTATTTGGATCTTCTCTCTTCTTTTCTTGGTTAATCTCACTGATGATCTATCAATTTTGTTTATCTTTTAAAAGAACCAAATTTTTGTTTCATTATCTTTGTATTTTGTTTGTTTGTTTGTTTCAACTTCATTTATTTCTTCTTGGTTCTTTGTTATTTCTTTTCTTCTGCTGGGTTTGGGTTTGGTTCCTTCTTATTTCTCTAGTTCCTCAAAATGTAACTTTAGATTGTCCATTTGTATGCTTTTTGATGTCAGCATTTAATGCTATGCACTTTTTTCTTGGTACTGTTTTTGCTGTATCCCAGAGGTTTTGATAAGTTGTGTCATGATTATCATTCAGTTCAAAGAATTTTTAAATTTTCATCTTGATGTCTTATTGACCCAAAGATCATTCAAGAGCAGATTATTTAATTCCCCTTTACTTTTATAATTTTAAGGGTTCCTTTTGGAGTTAATTTCCAGTTTTATTCCACTGTGGTCTCAGAAGATACTTAATATGATTTTGATTTTCTTAAATTTATTGAGACTTGTTTTGTGACCTATCTCTGATCTATCCTGGAGAATGTTCTATATGCTAATGGAAAGAATGTATATTCGGCAGTTGTTGGGTAGAATGTTGTGTAAATATCTGTTAAGTACATTTGTTCTAGAGTATAGTTTAAGTCCATTGTTTCTTTGTTGACTTTCTGTCTTGATGACCAGTCTAGTGCTGTCAGTGAAATACTGAAGCTCCCCACTATTATTGTGTTACCATCTGTATCATTTTTTAGGTCTAGTAGTAATTGTTTTATAAATTTGGGAGCTCCAGTTTTAGTGCACATATATTTAGGATTGTGATATTTTCCTGTTGGACTAAATTTTTATCATTATATAATGCCCTTCTTTGTCGTTTTTTTACTGTTGTTGCTTTAATTTCTCTTTTGTCTGATATAAGAAGAACTAATCATAATTGCTTTTGGTTTCCTTTTACATGGAATATTTTTTCTGCTCCTTCACCTTAAGTTTATGTGAGTCCTTATATGTTAGGTGAGTTTCTTGAAGACAACAGACACTTGGTTGGTGGACTTTTATTCATTCTGCCATTCTGGTGTTTTATTTTGTTTTGAGACAGTTTTGCTTTGTTGCCCAGGTTGGAGTGCAGTGGCACAAACTCAGCTCACTGCAACCTCTGCCTCTTGGATTCAAGTGATTCTTGTGCCTCAGCCTCCAAAGTAGCTGAGACTGCAGGCATATATCACCATGCCCAGCTAATTTTTGTATTTTTAGTAGAGGCAGGATTTTGCCATGTTGGCCAAGCTGGTTTTGAACTCTTGGGCTCAAGTGATCTGCCCACCTTAGCCTCCCAAAGTGCTGAGATTGCAGGGGCGGGCCACTGTTCCTGGCCTCTGTATCTTTCAAGTGGATCATTTAGACCACTTATACTTAACATTAGTATTGAGATGTGAGCTACTGTTTTATACATCATACTAGTTGTTTAAATACTTTGTGGTTTTTTTCTATGTTATTGTTTTATAAGCCCTGTGAGATTGATGCTTTAAGGTGGTTTTATTTTGGTATATTTCAAGGTTTTGGGTCAAGGTTTAGAACTTTTTATCACATTTATTGTACTTCTGGCTTCGTAGTGTCAAATTCTCTCTACATTCGTTTGTCAGAAAAAGACTTTATCTCTCTTTCATTTGTGAAGCTTGGTTTAGCTGGATACAGAATTCTTGGCTGACAGTTATCTTGTTTCAGGAGACTAAAGGTAGGATCCCAATCCTTTCTGGCTTGTAAGGTTTCTGTAATCTGATAGATTTTCCTTTATAGGTTACCTGATGTTTTGGTCTCACAGCTCTTAAGATTCTTTTCTTCATCTTGACTTTAGATAACCTGATGACTATGTGCCTAGGTGATGATCTTTTTGTAATGAATTTCCCAGATGTTCTTTGAGCTCTTGTATTTGTATGTCTAGATCTTTAGCAAGACCAAAGAAGCTTTTCTCAATTATTCCCTCAAGTAAGTTTTCCAAACTTTTGTATTTCTCTTCTTTCTCAGGAACACCAGTTATTCCTGGATTTGACCATGTAACATAATCCCAAGTTTCTTGGAAAATTTGCTTATTTTTTAAAAAATTATTTTTCTTTATCTTTGTCTTGCTGGGTTAATTCAAAAGCCTTGCTTTGATCTCTGAAATTCTTTCTTCTACTTATTGTAGTCTATTGTTGAAACTTTCCAGTGCATTTTATATTTCTCTGAGTGTGTCTTTAATTTCCAGAAGTTGTGACTGTTTTTTTCTTTATGATATCTATTTCTCTGGAAAAATTTTCATCCACATCCTGTATTCTTTTAAACATTTCTTTAAGTTGGTTTTCATCTTTCTCTGATATCTCCTGCAGTAGCTTCATAATCAATCTTCTGAATTATTTATCTGGTAATTCAGATATTTATTCTTGGTTGGATCCATTGCTAGGGTGCTAGTGTGGTCTTTTGGGGGTGTTATAGAGCCTTGTTTTGTCATATTACCAGAATTACTTTTCTGGTTCCTTCTTATTTTGGTAGACTATTTCAGTGGAAAGGTCTGCAATTCAAGACTTGCTTTTTATATTTTTTTGTCTCACCGGGTAATCTCTCCTTGTGGTACTCCTCCCCTTTCCCTAGGTATGGGGCTTCCTGAAAGCCAGAATGCAGTGATTATTATTGCTCTTCTAGGTCATCCAGCAGGGCTACCAGGTTCTGGGTTTGTGCTGAGGAATGTCTGCAAAGAGTCCTGTGATGTGATCCATCTTTAGGTCTCTCAGCCATGGATACTAGCACCTGATCTGGTAGAGGTGGCAGAAGAGTGAAGAAGACTCTGTGAGAGTCCTTGATTATAGATATATTTAGTGTGCTGGCTTTCTGAAATGCTGATTTTGCTAGCAGTAACATTGTCATGTGGATACACTTGGGATATCTGGTTAGCCAGGATGTTTCAGGCAATTGTTTAGCTGTAGATTTCTCCTTCCTGGGAGCAAGGTTATTCTGTCATGAGTTGTTGTAATGGTCTGAGTTGGTTGACCTTCAACCAGGAGGTGGTGGTTTCAAGAGAGCACCAGCTATGGTATTAGCAGTGGGATTTGAGTTTGCCCTAAATTGGCCAGGGTAAGTATTGTGGTTTCTCAAGCAATGGGCGGGGCCATAAAGCTCCTAAGAGTTTTGTCTTCAGCTACCAGGGCAGGTAGAGAAATACCGTCAGGTGTGGGGAGGGTTAAGTGAGTCTGGGCTCAGACTCTCCTTGGGTGGGACTTGCCATGGCCACCGTTGGGGGTTGAGGGATATTTCTGGAATTATGTTCCAGAGAGGATTATGGCTGCCTCTGTTGTGTCTTATAATTTGCCACAGAAGTGGGGGATAGCTGGTAGTGAAATGTCTCACCCAGCTCCCATGTACTTAGTGAGGCCAGTCTTACTCCAACAGAGCCCTGCTAGCATCACTGAGTGCAGATCCAGGCAGCTTGCATGTGGAACTCTTACCCTCCCATAAGCTTCCCCACTGAGAAAGCAAGGATAACTTTCAGGCCTTGCCTCTCCCTCTCTGCCCACAATGTAAGCAGCAGCTCCTGCACTCATACCTGCAGCAATTCCCATTTGTCCCTACCCCAGATTCTGCTTAAGAAAATTCATGCCCAGTCAAAATTACTATAAATTTCAGTTGGGAGATTCTTTCACCTTGTGACTCCTGCCTAATTCTGCAGGCTGCCTTTCCAAGGGTCCCTGTGAGACATAGTCAGGATGACTTGAGCTGGAGACTGGGAGTGCCTACAAACCTCTTCTCACTGCTGCTTCCACTTTAATATTTCACATGTGATATGGTTTGGCTGTGTCCCCACCCAAATCGCATCTTGAATTGTAGCTCCCATAATTCCTATGTGTTGTGGGAAAGTCCCTGTGAGAGGTAATCGAACCATGGGGCTAGTCTTTCCTGTGCCGTTCTTGTGATACGGAATAAGTCTCGTGAGATCTGATGGCTTTCTATAGGGGAGTTCCCCTGCATATGCTCTCTTGCCTGCCACCACGTGTAAGGCAGATTTTACTTTGCTCCTCCTTTGCCTTCCACCACAATGGTGAGGCCTTCCCAGCCATGTGGAACTGTTAAGTCCATTAAACTTCCTCTCCTTTGTAAATTACCCACTCTCAGGTATGTCTTTATTAGCAGCATGAGAACATACTAATACAGCATGGCTCCCTAAAACCATTTCAGCTCTAGGTAAGGTTAAATCCTCCTGTGATCTGTATTTTCAGGTTCCAGTGGGGATGTATGTTTGGAGGCAGGATTTCCCCCTCTCACACTTTGGGAACTCACAGTTTTTTGCCTGTCTTGTAAAATTTGCATGGCATGCCATTTCCTTCAAAGGATCTGTGAATTATTTTGATTTTCCTGGTACATTTTTCTGCAGTGGCTCTTGGAGCAAAACTCCCCAGTGTGAGTCTTCATGTGCTGTCCTGTCCATCCAAGTGGAAGCTGCACATTTGCCCTATCTCCTATTCGCCGTCTTTCTCATGTCTCTATACAAAATTTTGTATGTTGTGTTCTGAGAGGGTTTATCTGGAATGTAGATTGCCTTAGTGCCAAGATGGATGTCCTGTGTCCAGGCATACGATGTTATTACAAAGAGAAAGGAAATAGGAGGAATAAACATGGGCCTTATCACCTTTAGGAAGATAAAAACAACTTGTTATCTCAGTGAAGAAGGATCAATGCCCTTATTACCCTTTCTGTCATCCATAAAATCTATCCATCCTATCCTCTTCTCATCATGTCATCTACTCCAATTACTAAATAACAAGAACTCCCATTTATTTGGGTACTTGATATGTACCAGTCACTGGTAAGTGCTTTATATGTTTTATTTCTTTTAGTCTTTAGAGTAGCCCTGTGATATAGGTAAAATTTAAATTCTTATTTTACAGAAGAGGAGCTGGGATTTCAGAGAGGTTAATCTAGATACCCACAGGAATAGAGTAAGACTACATGCTTGACCTCTAAAATATCCTGGCTACCCTGACTGATTGATGGGCAAACTGATGTGTCACTCTCAAGTAAGAGTCTTAAACTGAAATAAGTTTAGAAGTCATAGTTAATTAAAGTTAAATGGCTTAATTTGCAGAGAAATCTTAGAGCTTTTGATATATTCAGTGTTCTTTGTGAATCTTTAAAGAACTAGATGGAATATGTAGCTTATTCCAAATTCCTTTGATCACAGAACTCTCTTTCTAGAGGGCATTTCCAGTATCTGCTATGCTATAGAACCCACTTTGACAAATGTTACTCCAAATTCATGAAATTTATTCTTCTCCTTCTTGTAAACTTAAGCATCAAAAATTTTGAAAACACCAGAGTAACATGAAAAAGTCTTCAAACTTTATAGGAATGCCTTTAAAATAAAGAAAAACAAATGGATGTACCCAGCTTGATCATTTTTCTAATCATGTAAATTTGCCTTTAAATGACACTTCCAATAATCACTACCACCCACAGATGGGTTATTATTACCGAGGACATTCCAAAGACAGTCACAGTCTTTAGGGAGTCAGTTACTGAAGGGCAGTTCCCCAGCTTCCTAATTTGTGGATAGCATTGTTGGTACAAGTGCAAGGCTTGGAAAGAATTTGAAGAAGCAACACTCATTGGGAGATATATAGTTAGTGATATGAAAATCCCAAGCAATCTTACCAAAAGGAATACATAAAAATGCTAACAGTGATAATCACTGGGTAGTATGATTGTGAATGATTGTTATTTTTTCTTTTAATTTATCCATATTTCTTAAAATGTCAACAGTGATTGTGTATTATTTATGAAATAAAAAAAGTGTTTTTAAAAAGAAATCTTATAATCATTTAAAAGGGAAAATACATTTTAAAAATGGAGGAATCTGAAGCTTGGAGGAAAGTGAGTTTTCCAAAGTCACATAATCTGTCAGAGGTAAGTTGGATTCTTGAACTCCTGACCAGGGCCCTCCTCAGAATACTCCACATTACTCCACAGTCACAGAGGAATAGCCACTGCCAGGGTGGTTCCTCCTCAGGAAGGGAGTTGTCAAAAGAGGAGAAACATGTCTTCTGGATGAGTGAGTCCTTTCCCTCTTTGAACCATAGGAAGGCTATGCTGACAGTTGCACAGATTCTCCTGCTTGTGGTACAGGGTTTGCTACTATTTTTCTGTCTAGGAAATTGTCATGGAAGGAGGGAGAAGGGCTTACATTAGGATTATGGGAGAGTTAAGTTTCTCTCAAGACACCATTCTATAATAAATGGAACATTGTGGCTGCTCTTTTTTCCCAGGCTGCTTATTGCTATTGAGTTCCCTTCTGCTCCCACAGAAGACAAGGAGAAGGAATGTCACAGGGGCTTGAGTATCCCTCTAGGGAAGAGTGGCTGGAACACCTAATGTGAAAGTTTGGGGAATCTTTGGCTGCTGAGGTTGGGAGATTGGGAGGTCTGTGGTGATTCTGGAACTAATTTTACAAAATAGACAATGAAGTAACTGATTGATTCACTGTTTTCCATTAAGATTGTGTTTTTGTGGTTTTTCTTGTGGAAATGAGAGCTCAGAGGGATGATGATATAACATTGGAGAAAGGATGTTGGAACCTCACCCACCTGTATTATTTGTCTTCCCATGCAACTGGAGCAGTGGAAGTTAGAAAGTAGGGTATAAAAAATGACTGCCAGCAGTGGAAGTTAGAAAGAATTCTACCCACAGAGGGGTAGAAGTGCAAGACACACTCAGAAAGCCTTGTGGCCAACCTCCTCAGTTTTCATACAGTGGAACTAAATGTTAGAGATGAGAAAATGGTAAGTATTTAAATATTTATTGACCATCTAGTATGTGCCAAGCACTGTGTTAAGAATTGAAGGTACAAAAGAAAACAACATAGATGAGCCTCTGCCTTCAGCAATGTAGAGGTCTTGAGAAGTGAAATGACAAACCCAGAAACAGAATCTAGTTCTCTTAGGTCTGATCTTTCTTAAATTTTCCATCCAGAATACTTTAAGCTCCTAAGAATTTCTATATGACTTTGGGCAACTTACTAAACATCTGTAGGCTTCAGCTTTATGAACATAAAAAAAGAAATTGGTACATTTACTCACTCATTTATTTACTAGAAATTTACTGATGACCATCTGTATCCCAAGCATAAAGCATATGAAACTCATAAAATAGGAGGTTTTATGCTGAGAGTAAATTTTCATCTGTCAGTAATTCTCTCCAAACAGTAACCAATAGGTAGCTGGAAATTCCAGAGTTAGCTGTAGTTTCTTTTTTGCCATTCAAAGTTGGCTTACTCCCTCCAGTGCCTTGAATCCCCGCTTGGATTTCTCCCTTCCTCCTTCACTTGCCTCCCTCCCTCCCTCTCCTCCTTCCTTCCTTCCTTCTTCCTTCCATTTTTCTCTCTCACTGGCTTCTTTCTTTCTAACCACGCTTCTTTTCATTTGAAGTATAAACACTAACACTAGGGAATTTATTTACACAAAGAGATTTAAAAGTCATTAAGCTGTGCACTTGCATTGGTACGTTTAGTATACTCTTGCTTTGTAGCTGCTCCACATTGAAACTTTTTTTTATTATTCCTAAATGTGAAATTTTTCAAGTCTTAAAATTTTATTTAACACAGGGAATGTCAATACTGGATTGTATTAACCACTGTATCAGGAAAACATGTTACTGGCATTAATCCCAAAGGGGGGCAAGGGTGAGAGGAAGAAAAAGGAAAAATGCAAAATGGCATGACTGATTCTTGACATGTCCAGATAAAAAGGAAGAAAAAAGTACTAGTCCTTATCGTAGCAAATAGTGTTATCTCCTAAAGTACACAGAATTTCCAATATTAACCAACCTGTACCCTTCAGAAGACATTTTCTCATAGCTGAAGAATCACATTCATGTTGGCAGTTGATTTGTAAGGGCAGGAATGTGGTTTCTTGGACCATTGCCTCACTAGAATGGAGAAAGTGTAGAAATAAGTGGTGCTCATCTGTTTGTTTTTCAGTTCACTTGTATATACTTTTTTTCTATCAATTTTGAGGAGATTAATGGCAGTAGATTCTTGAAATAAGCAAAAGTTTGTGAGCATACAGTGAAACACTGCATAGCAGTGCTTTCAGGGCCCTGTTTCAATAAGTGAACAAGGTGAATGTGCGTGTTCTTTTTGAAGACCATTGTTGTATCAGCTCAAAAACTGACCATCTCATTGATACAGCCCTTCTGTTAAACTGGGAGCTCTCTCCCCTAGACACTCTGCATCCATTCACTGCTACTAGAGAGACAGAGAGTGTGTGTGTGTGTGTGTGTGTGTGTGTGTGTGTGTGTGTGTGTGTGTAAGCATATACAGATGGTGAATTTATGGGCTGATTTATAAAAAGGGCAAGTCTAGGCTGGAGAACAAAGTTCACTTTTAGAATTGGCAGGATTTTGATTCTGCCATAACTTGGTTTTTCTCATGCTGGGAGTACTCCCTGGGAGACTAAATGTGTGCTGTTTCAGCTATTTTCCTATGGGTGGGGAAAAATGACAGTTCTTTTAAATCCATTCTTCTCCAGAGCAAGAGGAGCACAACCAGGCCATAGGCTGGGAGGAAAACTGTCCTCCAGAAAATTCTCCTTGATACTTTATCTGTGTTTTTATTATTTGTCTTAATGTCTGTATTTCTGTTTACTCATGTATAAAACTGTACAATGGTATTTCATATACTCAGTTCTTTGAAGAGTGCCACAGAGAAGTACTTAGTATCTCTTAGCCACAAGTACTATTACTCTGCTACTACTGGGGCTACTACTGCTGCCAGTCTTCCAACGATTACTTCTCTGGGTCACTTCAGTATTGCATTTGGACACTCAACAACTATAATATTATTTTGAGCTCCAGAAACCTATGATGTTTTAGAATTCTGAAACATCAAAATGTCCTCTGAAGGGTACAGATTGGTTAATATTAGAAATTCTTATGTGCCTCGGGAGATAATACTCTTTTCTCTTTCTTTCCATAACAGAAAACTCAACTCAAGTTGGCTTAAAAAACAAAACAGAACAACTTAGAGTTTCACTTCTGGTAATAGATGAGCTAAGATAACCTGAAATATTACCAATATAGATAAACAGAAATGCTGGACCAATTATTTCCAGAAGCTTTTAAACTATAAATTCAATTTATTTAATTTTTTAATTATTTTATTAATCAGATGATCTATTTTGTCATGGGTGAATTTTGACATTTTTAGTTTTCAAGGCATTTGTCCATTTTTTTCTTTTTAAGTTGTCAAATTTGTGTGTGTGGAGTTGCTCATATAATTTCTTTTTTTTTTAAATGTCGGTAGGGGTCTAGGTGATATTTTCTTCTCTTTAACTCCTGATATCAGTAGTGTATGTCTTCTTTGTCAATTTTGATATAATGTTAATTTTATTAATTTTTAATAGAACAAGGTTTTGGTTGTATTTACTTTCTCTCTGTTTTCAATTTTATTGATTTATGTTATGTTCTCCTTTCTGCTTGCATTGGGTTTATTTTGCTCTTCTTTTTTAAATTTCTCAAGGCTCTTTCTGTTAGCATGTGATGCTATAAATTTCCCTCTAAGCACTACTTTGTCATCTGACAAATTTTGATATGTTTTGCTTTCATTTTGTTCAAAATATTTTCTAATTTCTCTTGAGACTTCTTTAATGCATGGATTATTTAGAAGTGTGTTGTCAAGTATTCAGAGATTTCCTGGTATCTTTCTATTAGTGATTTCTAGTTTCACAGAACATATCTTGTATAATATCAGTTATTTTAAATGTGTTAAACTTTATTTTATAACTCAGGATACTGTCTATCTTGGTGAATATTCCATGTGCACTTGAAAAAAATGTATATTCTGCTATTGGTCCTGGAATGTTCTAAAAATTTCAATTAGATCCAGTCAGTTGATGGTGTTTTATGGTTTGTTAATATCCTTGCTGATTTTTTTAATTAGTTCTATCAATTCCTGAGAGAGGAGAGTTGAAGCCTTTAATTATGATGAGGGATTTGTCTGTTTCTACTTTTGGTTTCATGCATCTTGAAGTTTTATTGTAAGGAACAAACATATTTAGGACTTGTTATATCTTCTTAGTGAAATGACCCTTTTATCATTATATAATGTCTCTTTTTATCCTTGGTAAATTATTTTGCTCTTCATTTATCTTTCTCTGATATTAATACAGTCACTCTAGCTTTCTTTTAAGATTTACTTAGAATATCTTTTTCCATCCTTTATTTTTAACCTACCTATATCATTGTGCTTGAAGTAAGTTTCTTGGAGACAGCATATAGTTCTGTCATGTTCTTCAATCCACTCTGACAATATCTGTCTTTTAGTTAGTGTTTCAATGCAGAATAACTTTGACATCTCCCGCAACCCATAATTGTGACAACCAAAAATGTCTTCAGATATTGCCAAACATGTGTCCCTCTTTCCTTTCTTCTTCCCTACCTTCCTCTTTCTTTCCCTTTCCTTCCTTTCTTCCTTCTTTCCTTCTTCTTTCTTTTCTTGCTTTCTTGCTTATTTCCCCTCCCTCCCTCCTTTCTTCCTTCGTTCTTTTCTTTTCTTTTCTTTTCTTTCTTTCTCTCTCTTTTTCTTTTTCTTTCTTTCTTTCTTTCTTCCTTTCTTCCTATGCCTCTTGAGTGAAATTGCTCCAGATGAGAACTATTGCCGTACAGATTTCAACATGCATCCTCAACCAGTTGGTCTACCTTAACAGTATACTTCCTAAAGAATGTAAGAAACTTATAACTTGGCATCATTTGTCCCTTTTTCCTACCTTTTGTGCTATTGTTGTCACATATTTTACACTATATGTTTTTAGTTCCAAAAGATGCTGTTGTTGTTGCTTTATTCATTTATTTGTATTTTTGAGACAGAGTCTTGCTGCGTTGCTCAGGCTGGAGTACAGTGGCTCGATTATAGCTTATTGCAGCCTTGACCTCCTGTGCTCAATCAATCCTCCCACCTCAGCCTCTCAAGTAGCTGGGACTGCAGGTACATGCCACCACATCTGGCTAATTTTTTAGTATTTTTCATAGAGACAGGGATTCACCATGTTGCTTAGGCTGGAATCAAGCCCTAGGCTCAAACAAACCTCCCTTCTCAGCCTCCCAAAGTTCTGGGATTACAGGCATGAGCCACTGTGACTTGTTGCTTTAAATAGTTAGTATTCTTTTACATTTATTCACAGATTTATATTATTTTCCGTGTTTTCATTTCCTTTCAATTTTCTGTGTTTCTAGCTCAGAAAATTTCCCTTCTGCTGGTAGAACTCCCTTTATTATTTCCTTCAATGCTGTGCTGGTAGCAACAAATTCTATTTTAATTTAAAGGAAATATTCTTACTGGTATATAATTCTAGGTTGAGAGATCTTATTTGCCTTTTTGTTTTTTCATTTTAAAAATATCATGACACTGTTTCCTGATTTCCACAGTGTGTCATTTTGGGTTCCATGAGAAGCAGACACCAAGATGGGATTTAAAATATAAGAAATTTATTAGGGGGAAATGCCTGTAAAGGGTAAAAGAAGAAGGAGAGGAGTAGGCAGGGAGAATCTTTAGATATCAAGACAGGTCCAGCACCTGTGAAGGAAGACAGGTGAGGAAGGATTAGGCCAGAAGAATCTCAGCCTATCAACGAACCTAATAAATTCATGGCCAGGTCAATAGAGATCTCCTGAGCCAAAATTCCCTGTTAAAGAAATTCTGCATCTACCAATATAGCCTGATTTTCATACCTCCATTGTGCTAATTTATTGACTGGATTTGACATGAAAGTTATAGTGAATCCAGCAGTTCAGCAGCTGTCAATAAGATGAGCTTCCCACAGCACAATCTCTTGAAGGGAGATTTGAGGGGTGCAATTCTGTGGCTGTCACACATAGTTTTTTTGTTTGTTTTTGTTTTTGTTTTTAAGTTAGTTGTCAGTCTTATTGTCGTTCTCCTGAAGACATGGGCTTTTTTCCTTCTCTAGTTGTTTTAGAACTTGTCATTCTTTTTCAACAATTTGTACAATGTGTCCAGGTATGATGGGTTTGTTGTTGTTATTGTTGGTGTTGTACTTATTCTGCTTAGGGACTCTTGAACTTCTGGAATTTGTGGGTTTGTATCTTCCACTATTATTAGAAATTTCACAGCTGTATGTTTTCAAATATTGCTTCTGTTCCATTCTCTCTCCTTTGAGACTTTAATACTATATTAAACTGTGTGAGTATGTTCCACATCTTGACATACTCTTTCTTTCTTTCCAGTTTGGTTTTTCTCTGTGGTTCCATTTGAATAGTTTCTATTGATCTGTCTTCAAATTCACAAATCCTATCATCTATGTCCAGTTTGCTTTTAAACCCACCTAATCAGTTCTTACATCCAGACATTATACTTTTCAGTTCTAAAATATCCATTTGAAAATTTTGTAGAGGCCAATTATCTGTTAAAATGTAATTTTCACTGTTTTTTAACAAGCCTTTTTAAACATTTTTTTAAACAAGCCATGGTTATTTTATTGTCTTTTCTTATAACTTCATTATTTGAGTTCTCTGCAGGCTTATATATTTTTTATTATTGTTACCTATCCTGATTGTTTTAATGTACAGTACCTTTTGATTACATGCTGGGCATTGTGTATAAAATACCCGTAGACTTCTAATGATGTCTTCCACCAGAGAGGTATCTTGTTTGTTTGTTTGTTTGTTTGTTAGGACCAGGAGCTGATTACCTGAATTCAATTGAAGTCTGAGTTGAAGTAGGGCTGCATTTACAATTTTAGCAAGATTCTGTCAACCCCTGGTTTATCCCTGCTCTTCAGATATAGTCTTTCCGAGCTTTTGATTGAGAGCCTAGAGTGTCTATTTCTTCTCAGATCTAAGAAATTTTTTCCTTTTCTAGTCTTTTTGAGACAGACCCTTGCTCCGTTGCCCAGGCTGGAGTGCAGCGGTACGATCTGGGCTCACTGTAACCTCTGCCTGCAGTGTTCAAGCGATTTTCATGCCTTAGCTACCTGAGTGACTGGGGCAACAGGCAGCTAATCTTTGTATTTTTAGTAGAGATGGAGTTTCGCCATGACTGATCCTGGCCTCTAGTGATCCACACACCTTGGCCTCCCCATGTACTGGGATTATAGCCTTTTTCTGTACTTATACATCATGTGGTTCTCTATAGCTCTTTTATGACTTTAACATGTTTCTTTCAATGCATCTGTTTGTTATTAGTTGCTGCAGCAAGACCTTTGACCTGCTTTGACCTACTACATTCTACCCAGGAGCAGTAGCATATATACTCTGTCATTCGTACTAATAACATGGCAACAGAAAATCTTAAATATGCTTTATTTCATACAAATGCAAGTACGGCTATAGAAAAATTTCTCGGTCAAAAAGTATATGCATTTATAATTTTTGTAGGTGTGATAGTTAATATTGAGTGCCAACTTGACTGGACTGAAGTATACGAAGTATTGATCCTAGGTGTGTCTGTGAGGGTGTTGTGAAAGGAGATTAACATTTGAGTCAGTGGGCTGGGAAAGGAAGACCCACCCTTAATCTGGTGGTCACCATCTAATCAGCTACCAGCGAATATAAAGCAGGCAGAAAAATGTGAAAGGTGAGACTGGCCTAGCCTCCCAGCCTACATCTTTCTCCTGTGCTGGATGCTTCCATTTCTGGAACATTGAACTCCAAGTTCTTTAGTTTTGAGACTCAGACTGGGTCTCCTTGCTCTGCAAGTTTGCAGACAGCCTATTGTGGGACCTTGTCATCATGTAAGTTAATAATAAACTCACATATATATGAGTTTAATATGTATAAACATATATATCTATTAACATGTGCATATATATATATATATATATATGCATCCTATTAGTTCTATTCCTCTGGAGAACCCTGACTAATAAAGTAGGCATCACCAAAATTCTCTCCTTAGAGATTATACCAATGTATATTTCTACCAGCAATACATAAAAAATGCCTATTTTCACAGCAGCCTTACAAATACTGTGTGTTAACTTTGAATGTTTGTGAGTTCAGGAGTAACATTACCAGAACGTTGCATTAAGAAGGTTAATGTAGTCATAATATGTTAGATGGATTGAAAAAGACCAAGAAAAGTCACTTACCTCATAGTTTTGTCTCTGTTTCTAGTGACCTAAAAAGTGATGGCCAACTGTATTTGTGCTTGAATACATTTCCCGACTTTTCTAATCAAGTCTCTTTTTAGCTGGAAAGTTGATGGCTCCAAGTTCTTTCACAGGTTCAGTACAGATGTTAGGAGACTTTAATGGCTGCGATGTATTACATCTGTTTGTCACACTAAGCTCAGCATCTGTGTCAGGAACAGCCAGTTTTGTGATTCAAGAATAGAAGAGACAGAGATGGCTGTGGTTTCCTCTTAGGGCTCTAGCAGAGGAGACACTTTGGGGACAGAAAAGAACATGAGATGCTGTTTCTGTTAAGAAGAAATCTGTTCCTGCCTCATTCTTGGTCAAAACAGCCGTAAGCCTGATAAAACAATATTGCATGCTAGTTTCAGGAATGTAACTCAACCATTTCAGTGTTTCCTTTCTGGGTCCCTGTGGACTTCTAACCCTCACTTTAACAGTAAGGCTATATTATCCTCATTTTCTCCTGCCATCTCTCGGCTGTTTTTCTTTCTCCTGGGTTCAGTGAGTCATTTCCTCAAGTTCTCCCTGGTTTGGCTTCAAAAATTTAGGATAATTATCAAGAGCTGTCCTCTTCTCCCCTTCAGGCTTGAATTCCTCTTAGTGTTAAAGGCCTTTCACTTCTCAGTGTCTGAGGTGGGTGGGCTTGAGATAAAATCCTTCCTTAAATCTTAGTGTGTGTGCTGGAGAAAGCCTAACAGACACCAGAAAGAGGTAACAAAAAGAACATTCCAAGGAAACTGGGAGGATGCAGCGGAAAGTGCACATTCATGCTTCATTCAAGTGGCTGATACGAATGCATTACCGAAGTATTATACTTCAAAAGCTTCCTTTGTAATAACATGAAAGAGTCAATGCTTTGTGATAAACTTCATGTAACTTTTTATTTTTCTTTCTTACTAGTTACATTTTCCCAACTGGTATAGTTTTTAAGCACTTGAGTCCTGATATCAGATGGATCAAGGGTCCAAATCCTGCCACTACCACCTTCTAGCTGTATAGCCACCCATTGGCAGGTTATTTAACCTGTAGGTATTTTGGTCTCCTTATCTAAAAATATGGCAAGCACCATAGCATCCTCTTCATAGGACCAGTAGAGCAATTAAACGAGGGAAACCACATAGGAAGGGCTTCACAGATAGTAGTTATTACTATTATCATTCCTATGGAAATTTAAATTGATGCCTACCATTTGCTCTTATGTTCTTCTGGGATGTTCACATGGTATTTAATAAACAACTAGGTCTAGATCAGGTCTTGACAAACTACAGAAAACTACAAATCTGGTCCATGCCCCTTTTTGTATTATGGGCACACAGCCACACCCATTTGTCTGCATATTATCTCTGGCTGCTTTTGCTCTACAATGGCAGAGTTGAGTAGTTGTAATAGACCATATGGTCCTGAAGTTCAAACTATGGACTAGATGGCTCTTTATAGAAAAGTTGGTCAACTCCTGGTTTAGAAAATCATATTTTTAAATTTTTTGACTAAATAAGTAGTCACGGACATATTGTAATTCTGCACCTCAGTTTCTCTAGCTGAAAAAGGCATGAATTAGGCATATATTAGACGGATCCTAAATAGAATCTGTCTAGAATTATTCAGCTATCATTTTTACTCATGGAGCCCAGGAATTTGCAATACATTTGGGTTATCTGGTGGGTTCTTCCAATGCTTTAAGGAGGAAGAAAAAGCAGAAAACAACCCTCGATGACTCAGATATCAAATATGGTAAATCATGAGAGGTGATTTATTCCACAGAGAGGGATGACAGTTTTGTGAAGCTTTAACATTTTTCTCTGAAGCCAAGGGCGGGAGATCTTGGTCACTGGGCCACTTCCTGGCTGATTTAACAATATTTCTAATTCTTTGGGTGTTTTTTTTTTTTTGTGGTCTTTTTAAAAAATCATTCTCTTTGTCTCCCCGCTACCTGCTCTTTATACCACTTCCTCTTCAGGTTGGCCCCTGCCTTCTTCCCTTCCTCCAGCCTCCATCCTTTCTCCAGTGGTTTCTCATCTCTACGTCCTCCCCCCAGACAAATGTGAAGGAGAAAGTCTGCCAAGTCTCCCAGCCACTATCAGCCTAGCTGACTGTAATGCTTCCAGCAGAACCTCCAGCTCAGGGCCCTCTGGCAGGGCCTGAACTCCAAGCAGCAGGAGGGACCAGTGAGTTATAAGAAAGGGAAATACCAACAGTAATCTGCACCCTTTGAAGTTTAGGGTTGGGAAGCAGGGAAGCTGAAAGATGTTTGACAATTTCCCAGGGGGTACCTGGGGAAGAGACTGAGACTGGGGGTCAGGACTGTCTTTCCCACTTCTACTCCAGATTCAGCGTAGAGTTCTTGGGCTAGTCATTTATCAACCCTAAGCCTCAGTTTCTATTTGTAAAATCAAGAAAATTTCTGTCCTGATTTTCCTGTAAGAGTTTTGTGATGATCATATATTTGTGATCATGTATGTGATTATATTTTAAATAAATATTTGTTGTATACTTTTTCCCATTTCAAAATTACCTCGTGCTTATGTGTTATAAGAACTTTTGTTAGCAGCATCTGCCATCCTTCACAACAGAGCCCCAATTTCCTTTGGGGAGTTAGATTACTGCACCACTGCATATAATTTTACTGAGATGGAAAATCCAGCTGCTTGGGTCTCCTGTAGCCAAAGGTGAGCAGTCTCTTTAGCTCAACCCATGAAAGCTTGCTGCTGAGACTTTGACTTTTGAGCATGTGAAATTAGGTGAGTGAAGAGGTTGGCATCCTTTTATCTTGGCAGGAATATCCCTACCAGATTGTTCCCACTGCAGGACTAGTCCTGTCATTCCTGCTTTCCCATCCCTGAAGCTGAATTGGTTTCTGCCTATTTCCAAGCCTAGTTCTCCAACTTTTGTACATTGTTTTTAATAAATCCCCCTTTGTTTAAGTTGGCCAAATGTGTCTGTTGCTTGTAATCAAAAAACTCCAACTGACACACAAGCCTAAGACAGAGAACCATTTATGGAACACTTTTTTGTGTGTGTGGAGAGGCAGGCGCTTTGCATATATTATTTAAATTTTTCTTTACAAAAACCCTAAGAGGTGGCTATAATTATTTCTAAATTACAAATGAAGAAACTGGGGCTCTGTGAGGCTGAATAACTTTCCTACATTTGTTTGAGGGGCAAATGATAGAACTGAGTGTTGGAGCCCAGGTCTGAACCAACATGTTTTTGATTCCAAATATTTTAATCTTTATGCCATGAGAAAATGGCATAATAGTGGGCATTTTATTTTGCAGCCTGGTTTTGGGAGTAGTAATTTATTATGAACATCCTCATGTCAATAATATTCCTGAACAATATGACATATAATGGCAATCTAATAGTCCTTTGTTTGGATTCACTACTATTTACCTAGCCAAATTCCTACTGATAGACATTATGAAATGCACTGTAATGAATACCCTTGAACATTACATTTTGTACTTATCTCAAATTTTTTTCTGAAAATAAGTTATTGGCAGTGAAATTTCTAGGTTTAAAGCTCATGCATAATATTAAGGTTTTTAATGTAATTGACACATTGCCTGCCAGACACATCTTACCAAATTTTGTTCCCATTAGAAGTGTGTTTGGACACCAATGTAAGCACTTTCTAAATGAAGAAAAGTGCTAAAAGCCTGCAAAGGGGTAATTAATTGAAGCCATTCTTATTTATAGAAAAGGCAAAATGCCTTTCCAAATTATATCTATTACAATAAAATAATATATTTGGCCATAAAAAAAGAATAAAATCAGCCAGGCATGGTGGCTCACACCTGTAGTCACTGCAATTTGAGTAGCCAAGGCAAGAGGATCTTTTGAGGCTGGGAGTTCAAGACCAGCCTGAGCAACATAGCAAGATCCTATCCCCCCCACTACCCCCTGAAGAAAGAAAATTAGCCAGTCACAATGGCATGCACCTGTGTTCCAGAAGCTTTGGAAGCTGAGGCGGGAGGACAGCTTGAGCAAAGGAGGTTGAAGTTAGTGAACCACGACTGCACCACTGCACTCCAGCCTAGGCAACAGAGTGAGATCCTGTCTCCAAAACAATAAAAATAAAACAAAATAAGACAAAAAAACCAACCAAACAAAAAGAAAATGAAATGTAAAGAATTCATGTAATTTGCAGCAACATGGTTGGAACTGTAGGTCATTATGTTAAGTGAACTACGGCAGGCATAGAAAGGCAAATAGCACATGGTCTCCTTCACATATGAAAGCTAAAAAAGTTGATCTCATGGAGGTAGAGAGTACAACAGAATGATAGATATCAGAGGCTGAAAAAGGTGTGGGGGTGGAGGGGAGGTGATGAAGAGTGTTTGGGTAATGGTTACAAACATACAGTTAGATAGAAGGAATGAGTTCTAATGTGCATTAGCAGAGTAGGGCAACTGTAGTTAACAACAATGCATGGTACATTTCAAAATAGCTAGAATAGAGGAATTGAAATGTTCCTAACACATAGAAATGATAAATACTCAAGGTGGTGGATACTCTAAATACCCTGACTTGATCATCACACATTCTATGCATGTAATAAAATATCACATGTATCCCATAAATAGATACAAATATTATGTATCAATAAAAATAAAGATTCAAAATTAAGGTACAACTTGAAATAAGACTAGTATTCAAATTATAGGTATTGGGTTCCTATATACTTCCTAAAGAAAGGGAATTACTTTGATTCTGAGTTTTTGGTAGCGAAGTCAAAGAGTGAAAAAAGAGATGACGATAGTGGTGGTACTGATTGATGCTGATAATGACGATGGTGATGATGGAGAGGAGACAGAGGGGGAAGAGGAGGAGGGGAATCCCATAGGGCATCTGTGATGGTCGTATTAGCTACTTGGCTATACCATATTTTTGAGACTTTGTCTTGGCATTCCTGCAGGAGACAAAAGCAAGTGAAGTTTCTCCTCAGACTTTCAGTAGCTTTGTGGTAAGAAGGCAGCTGGGCCACCCAGAGTTACATATTTCAGGCAATAAACAGTGATCAAAGCAGTATGATTTCAGGGGAACAAAACTCTTCCCTTCCATATACCTCCCTCTTTACTCCTCAATAAATGCACATTGGTTTCCTTTGTAAGGAGGCTACATTAAGATGCAATCTGACATCTGAAAAAGTTGTGCATTAAGCTATTTCCCACCATAAAAACTCCAACTGAAATTAGTTCATAAATTTTATTCCAATTATTTAACAAAACCTAAGAGGAGGAAATATCAGACTGGACTATTTTCAAAGAGACATGGGAACTAGAAAAGTCACAATGATAGTGAATGGGCTAAGGGATACTATGTAATAGTGAGAAATGAAAATGAACTTTGCACTATACGATAAGTACTAATGGTGTGTTATAATAAAGCCAATAGTAGTGTTGAAAGTAAGAAGTGAGAGTTCCCCACCAACCCTATACTCTCTCTCTCTCTTTGTCTCTCTCTCTCTCTCTCTCTCACACACACACACACACACACACACACACTGTATTTCATTGATTCTAGGACCTATGTTTTGCAGTTTAACATCTCTGAAACTGGAATGCGAATGAGTTTTATAATCAATGGTGTGTTATGGTTAGTTGTAGCATTTTTTAAATTTACTAGTGGTACATAAAGAATTGATGCATATTAAAATCTATAGTGCCTTCAATTTGAAGTGTGTGTGAGAGAGAAGCGGGAAATGCTGTCTTGTCATAGGAAATGTTTGGAAGTAAATAGTGATTACTTATACTATTTACCTTTATAGTTTCTATTGTCTTCTCGTTTATTCTTTTGCTTAATTTGAAAAAGGACATTAGAGATGACTGGACTCAAAGTCTTCATTCTACTAATGAAGAGTTGGGCCTGAGGTGGTGGGTGACTTGTCCCCATCACAGGTGTTTGGGATGTGGTGGGCCTGTGAGTATATTCAGAGCATATCTATATGTTCATTGTTTCCCAGGAATGATTTACAAATTACAGAGGATTGGGAGTCCCAATTGACAGGATTCATTTGGAATTAGAAGGACCAAAAGTGATGAGGACAGAGTAGTGCCTTTTGAAATGTGCTCCTTGATAACCCCTGAAAGGGAGGATGAGGGAACTTATCCTGGCCTGGGACAGCCAGTCAGTATTAGTGCGGTTTAGTTTTCCTGGCTGGACTTCCTTCTTCCCTTCCCTTTCCTCCCCTACTTCCCTTCCCTACCCTCCACTACTCCCCTTCTCTCTGCCACTCCCCTTCCCTTCTCTCTGCCACTCCCCTTCCCTTCTCTCTGCCACTCCCCTTCCCTTCCCTTCCCTTCCCTTCCCTTCTCCCCGCCCCTCCCCTTCCCTTCTCTCTGCCCCCACCACCCCCTCGCCTCCCCTCCCCTCCCTTCCCTTCCCTTCCCTTCCCCTCCCCTCCACCCCTCTCCTTCCCTCCCCTCCCTTTGCCTCCCCTCCTCTCCTCTCCCCTCCCTTCCCCCTCCCTTCCCTTATAATGGCAGTCTAATAGTCCTTTGTTTGGATTCACTACCATTTACCTAACCAAATTCATATTGATAGACATTATGAAATCCACTGTAATGAATACCCTTGAATATCATGTTTTGAAAGTACACTCTTCCTTCTACTTGTGAATTCAAAAATGACTTTCATCATTTCATCAATGACCTTCCCTTCCCTTCCCTCCCCAACTCCCCTTCCCTTTCCTTTCCTTCCCTTCCCTCCCCAACTCCTGTTCCCTTCCCTTCCCTTCCCTCCCCAACTCCCCTTCCCTTCCCTTCCCTCCCCAACTCCCCTTCCCTTCCCTCCCCAACTTCCCTTCCCTTCCCTTCCCAACTCCCCTTCCCTTCCCTTCCCTTTCCTCACCATCCTCTCCCTTCCTCTCCCTTCTCCTTCCCTCCTCTGTTCTCCTCTTCCCTTTCCATTCCTTCCTTCCACGCTTCCTTCCTTCCCTTCCTCCCTTCTTCTTTCCGACTTTCAACTTTAAATGTTTATGAGGCATAATAAGAGAGTGAATTTAATTATCCTGTTGAGTGAGGAGGGTGCCCTGGCCTTCTTAACAACCAAAAAGACACCTGTTGCCCTCTGTTCTCCTCCTACACCTACGGAAATAAGTCAGAGCTACATTGTTATTTGCTGTGGTTTGAACTCCTCTTCCAAAGTTTGTGTGTTAGAAACTTAATCCCCAAGGCAACAGTTTTGGGAAGCAGGGCCTAATAAGTGATTAAGACATGAGGGTTCTGCCTTCATGAATGGATTAATGTCATTATCACAGAAGTGGTTTAGTTATCCGGAGGATGGGTTTATTGTAAAAGTGAATTCTGCCCTCTCTCACCCTCTTGCCTTCTACCATAGGATAGTGTAGCAAGAAGGCCCTCGCCAGGTGCTGGCACGTTGATATTAGATATCCCAGCCTCCAGAACTATGAGAAATGGATTTCTTTTCTTCATAAATTACATAGTGTGTGGGATTCTGTTATAGCAGCACTAAACAGACTAAGATAGTATTTAAGTGTAGAATTGGATTCAAGCGAGTCTGGATGAGGCAGAGTGATTACACTTTTCTCTTCTGAAGGTCCAGAAATTGTCTTGCCTCATTTTTTTTCCTCCCTTCTAACCTCCCTTCTCTACAGTTTTTTCTATTAAATGACAGCTTGATGATCAATTCTAAGGTCAAATTGGAATGCAGCTAAAAATATCCTTGCAATCTCTTCTCCAGTGACTCTCTTCTTTAAATTTAGAGTGGCCATTTTAGCTGTGTGACCCTGGGAATCTCAAAATACAGTTTGCTCATCACATACAGGCACGTTGAGAAGATTACATGTGATAATGAACGCAAAGTCTTTTCATTTCTTAGTGTCAAATAACAGATATAAAACCATCAGCTATTTTTATTATTTTCTTGAAGTAGCACCTCTTCCCCTTTAGCAAGCATTGACTTACAATATTTCACTCTGACAGCAAAATTTATTCTTAGAAAGATTTTAATATTAGTTAATTACTGGTAGTTGTGTGAATTTATGTTAACTGATATTCTCTCAATAGTGTTTGCATTCTTCCATTTATTTTTTCAGAGTGTAAAGCCACTTCTCATATTGAAGGAAGTTTAGTGAAGTCATTTGGTTGGGCAAATTGGTGGGGAGGTGGGAAAGAGGGTCTTTCTGCCCACTTTCTTTCCTACTGTCATCTTTATTTAAGGTTAATCCTGTTGGCTACATTGTATTTTGCCTGATTCTGAATACCACTCTTGTGATAATCCCAGTCTTGTACACACTGATTCTACCCCTTGTCTTTAAAGGATATTCCCATTAAACTTCTCTGTTCCATTCTTGGCCTTTTTCTGTTATTACTTTCTTCATTTTCCTGGTGATAACACCCTTGCCAAACTGCCACTCGGATATTTCCACAGCAGACAACTCTCTCACATGCCTCAAATCCTCTTTAGTTCTCCCTCTGTTCAACTCTGCTTATGAAGCCATACTCTTCCTTCTACTTGTCAATTCAAAAATGACTTTCATCACAAGTAGTAAGTACAGGAGACTGTGGCAAGACAACAGTATCCAGGAAAAGGAAGCCATAGAGCTTTTTGTATTTGTATTGCTTTTATTCTGATTATAAAAGTAATACATACTATCTTAAAAAGTTTAAACAGTATAAAAATATACAAATGAGAAAGCGAGTCTCATGTAATCTCACCTGCGAGAGGCTACCACTGATAACAGTTTGGGGCACATTGGCCCAAACTTTTATTTCCTAATGGAGTTAAATGTTGAGGGATAATTAGGCATTATGGAGAAGAGTTGGCTTCCTGAAACTCTTAAAAAGCCTGTGAAAATACCTAGATCTGCTTCTAGGAATCAGCATAAACTTCCAATAAAACCCGTTCTTCCTTAAACCAAACAGACACAGTACATAAAATGAGTTCTTATGCAATGCACTATTTTGTTTAATAACTACCATTGCTACAGTATTGTATCACACTATTTTCTTAATAAATAACGTGGGCTTCAGATTCTTGATAAGTAAAGCAGGTTTTTGTGGCCTAATCTTGAAATTCAACTACCATTAAAAACATTATTTCTGTAAAGAAATATATACTGACAAAGTTCAGGAATGGAACTTGGAAACAGCCAGTACTTACTTTCAACTGAATGCAGCTTTCATGCAGATTTAGAGCAGATTTCACTTTCTTAGGTGGGGAAGAAAACCTGGTTTAGGATCCAGCACTAGCTCAGTTGGTAAAGCTTTCAGTAAATCATTGAACTTCATTTGGTTGCCTGGAGCTTGCTACATAATATTATAGCAGATATCATCTCTATGTGTGAACATTACATTGTGGCTAAACATGAACGCAAAAAATGACTTGAGAATGACAAATAGGCCTATTGTTTTTAAAAATCCACTCAAGTTATTAAAACAAAAAAGAGTTGATTTTAGGGCTAAAACTGCCAAAAGGAGGCAAATTAAGTATAGCTGAGTTGAAAAAGCAGCGAAAGTGAAAAACTGGGACCCAGACTGTTCTGCCTTTTAAAGAACCACACAGCCTGCGTCTGCGTTCTCTGCATGTTGGCTATCCCTGGCTTCCATAACTTTGACTGACACGTGATGACTTTGGCCAGAAGCTTGTCACTGATCCTGATTTTAATGTCTCTGATACACAGCTTCCCAGCAAACTGAGCCAGAATTTCAAAAAATCTGATTGGTCCAGATGGTGTCAAATGTCTACCTGTTATCCAATCAATCATGATTAGGGATGCAAAAGAGGCCATAGATGGGAGTAGATTCTCTTAGAAAAAGTGGTGGCAGTAATAACTATCATCTTTAATATTAATATAATTTAAGAGAAGAAAATGGGACTTCATATCTTCCAGTTCTAATTCTTCTTTGGAGGCCCTTATTTCAATTTAATTCAATTCAATATAACTCAAATCTCTTTAATTCTAAGACATACTTTTTTTTTTTTTTTTATAATTCAATGTGTCTGATATCTAGTTCTGCTTCACAATCAATGTGTTCATTTAATGATTTAGTGTGGTAGTATTTCTTCTTCCCTGCTTTCCCCACAGTCAACAACTATTATTAAACTGGTGAGATTTTAAGACAGAGGAAATATGGTATGTATTATCAACAGACATCAATTGCTTTTCATGGAGGATATAATTATGGTGTCACTAGATATGGGAGTTGGTTGAAAGATGGGTAAATGTTCCAATATCTTTTTCCTACCACTCCTTAAATCATTCACCAAAAGAAAAAGGAGCCTAAATTCCTCTTTGCTTTAAAAGATGAAGTCCATTAAAGATTTTAAGGTAGTCTCAGGATTTATAGCCCTGAGAAGCAAATATTTATTTTATAGAATAATAACTATCAGTGCTGACTGAGCAGGAAGTCAACACCCGAGCATGTGTAGGCACAAAATGTAGCTTCATATGCAACCAAATTCCAGGCAATTGCCTCGTCTAATTCACTCAGAACTTTTTAAAAAGAATTCTTCCTTTGAAACTGAAGTTCTTTCTACTTGGTTTCAGCTCAAAGGTGAGCATGTTTTTTTGAAAAGGTTAAATCTTTTCAGATGTTTTTGAGGTGCAAGAAGAGGAAAACCTAAACTATTCTCTATTATGCATACTTCTAGCTTCATGAAGTTACCCAAATGGATTTGAGCTCTACTATTTTTATTCAACTTTGAGAGTCCAATGATCTGCTCAGAAAACTAGCTGATGGAAAAAATTTCATGTCAAATTAGTTCTGAAAATAGCTACTTTTATACTTGCTTAGAAGAGTAAACTTTTCAAGCTATGTGAGAGGTACACATAAGATAAGTCCTATATATAGAAACTCATCAGTTGGAAAACTGGCAGATAAAGTCTGTTAAAGTTCCAGAGAAAACTTGAATCAAGTTTAAGGAAATGGTTAACCTTTAAAGTATCTGTGGATTGGAAAAATAGAACATTGAAACTAATAATTGAGGCTGCATTATGTAGTGATTGAGCTTTGACACTTACTAGTATCAAGGACTAGTATGTTCTTGGTTATGTTGCTTCCCCTTCCCGTGTCTCAGATTTTATTTGTAAGGGGGTCACGATAGAAGAACTTGCTTCTAAAGTTGGGCTGGGCATCAACTCAGGAGTATAAATAAGACACTTAGAACCATGAATGGCACTTTGTAAGCTATCAATAAATGTTTTTCATTAATTACATTGAAAACCACCTTACAATAAATACAAATGTCATTTAATTTAAAAATAAACATTGCTATTTTAATGATCACAACTCATTATTTTCAAACTCAGTGGAATTGGATTCCTTATTTTAGTGATTTCAAGTAATACATCAAGTCTTTCTTTGCAGCTGGTGTTTGTTTTCCCTGTCAAATTGCATATAGACTAGACCATTTGGATATGGGATAGTTAATGCATATGAGCTATTCAATGTGCATAGTAAAAATTCCATGCTACTTTCTTGATCACACATTTGGAGATATACTCCTGACATTTATAATTACTAAATAAAAGATGACTCATGTAGAAACTGTAGACTCTGCTGGCTCCAAGCAGCCCCAGCTGGGCCCATCCATACCTCACCACCCCCACTGTTAGCCTTGCCTAAGAGCCATAAAACATGGGTATCCCTGATGCTACTAGCAATTTTAAATAGCTTCATACATTTATTTTGTATGATGCTAATACATTCCTGGGTTATCATTTTAAGACTGACTAGGCCATAGCTCAATGCTTATCATAAGTGACAACTTTGCAAAGTGCCTTGAAACATGGTAAACATTCAAGTTGTTCAATGTCTTAATAAAATGAAGGGTAAATTTATACTATCAATGAATATTGATTTCTATATTATATATATTCCTAAAATTGCACCGTAGATTAATTTTTTATAAATGAAATATGTATTATATTGCCTTTTCATACACTTACATTAGAACTTTTGATACTTTTGTACTTATCTACAGACATTTAACACTTAAGGTTTAGGTGTTTCTTCCATTTTCCTAATTCACCACCTACCAAGACCTACTTCCTCCTCCAAGTCTCTGCCAAGTAGTTTATAATATGCAGACAGACTTTCTGAATTAGAATAATCAGCCCTTACCCCCAATTTACTTTTTGCATTGTTTTTTTAATTAAGAAAAAAATTTTTTGAGACAGGGTCTCACTGTGTCACCCAGGCTGGGGTACAGTGGTTCCATCTCAGCTCACTGCAACCTCTGCCTCCCAGGCTCAAGTTATCCTCCCACTTCAGTCTCCCATGAAGCTGGACCACAGACATGCACCACCACACCCAGATAATTTTTTAATTTTTTTTTAGAGATGGAGTTACACCATGTTGCCCAGACTAGTCTTAATCTGTTTGCCTTGGCCTCCCAAAGTGCTGGAATTACAGAGGCCTCTTGCAAATTTTAATTTTCATGTGACAGATTATTTTTAAGTAGGAATGTACTTATAGATACATTTATTTCAACATCAAAGTAAAAATAGAAAAACATAAAATAAATTTTAAAGATAGATAATATCCCAAATTTTATAACCCTAAACTTAGTGATTTGCAACAATATCAATCCTAAGAGAAAATTTTGGGTTAAATCTCTTAAATGTAACGAGAAACCTTGTTATATTTATGACACAAAAACCAAGGTATCTATTTTCCTGTAGCACAAATAATGTGTTGGCTAGCTAGGAAGGGTTGTAATTATGTGGTATACAATAAAGGGTTCCATTGATGCCAAAAACAGAAAAATGAGTGAACCAGACCAGAAATCATGTATTGGGTAAACAGCTTCCCAGACAAATGAATTTAGCTGATGTTTAAAAAGTAGTTTCTTTTATTTTCAGTTTTATGAGCTTTATGGACAGATCTGAACTCTATATACATATATTTTTAATTGAGGTTCAAGGTTCAATATTACATATTTAATTCCATGAAACAATGTAGTTGCAAGCTTGACAGAATAAATCGGCATACTTTGGGATGCTACTTTCAGAGCTTTACCAAACAACTTAAAGCTAACCTTCATACTTTTTATAAATAGGTGTTAGGGGCTAGTTGGATGACTCATCATGAATTGCGTCATTGATATCTTTCATTTTTTTTTTTGAACTCAGGAAGGAGAAAAATGTAATTTTCTTTGGTGGGAAGATACATAATAATGATAATTTTTCATCATTTGGGATTCTATATATATATATGTGTGTGTGTTTAAAATTTTAAATTTAAGATAATTTACATTTTCTAATTTAAAAGATAAAATAGAAAATACAGGGAAGCCAACGTTTTTTGAAATATATAATCTAATCCACCCAGAGATAATCACTGTTAATTTTAATACCTATACATCTAACCTCTTGCTTCCTTACATTTTTGCAATCAAGATTTTTAAAAACAGCATGTATTTATGACATAACAACATAAATATTTTTCTGAAAGTTGCTTCTCTAACCTACCAATCTATAGTATAGACATTTTCCCACATCAGTTTATGGAAGCTTTGCCATTTCCTTTTATGGTAGGACCCAGTGAGTCACAGAAAATTGACAGCTTTGGAAGCATCCAATTACTGTTTTGACATAGACGTTAGAATTGAGATGTCTTCAAAGCATTTTTATAAGAAGTGGATATGGATAAACGGGAGCTGGAAAAGTACATTGTGGAAGTCTGATAATGACTTGTGCTAATAGACTAACATATGAGAAGATATAATTTTGTCTTTTGAAGGGGCTTTTGAGATGGGACTAAACTCTTGCTTTAGCAGGTGAGGATGTGCTTGGTTAAATATAAATGTGAATTTTCTGTAGATAGTATGTAGTTTGGGTCTTTGTTTTTTTTTAGTTCCAGTGAAGGGTCTTATTTTTTAAATTCATTCAGCCACTCTATGTCTCTTGATTATGGAGATTAATTCATTTTCCTTTAAAGTAATTATGAATAGGCTAAGATTTACTATCACCATTTTGCTGTTTTCTGTTAGTCTTGTAGTTCTTTTGTCAGTCTTTTCCTCTCTTTCTTTCTTTGTGTTTTCTAGATTTGCTTCCTTTTGTGCAACTTCTATAGGTAGTTTTTGTATGTGGTTATCTTGGAGTCTATATAAAATATAGTCACAAGAGGCTATATTAAACTGATAACAACTTAAATTCAATTATATAAAAAACTAACCTCTCTTGACCCCACACACTTTACGACAGTAACATTATTGTTGTTACAGGTTACATGTATTCATATCATGTACCTTTTAATGCATTTTTATTGTCATTTTTAATACTTTTGTCATTTAGCTTTTATACTAAAATTAAAAGTGACTTACCCACCACCATTACAGTATTATAATGTAGTATTCTGTATTTGTTTATGTATTTATCTTTATCAACCAATTTCATAGTTTCTTATGCTATCGTGCTTAGCATTTTTTCAATTCATCTTGAAAAACTTTTAGCATTTCTCATAAAGGGGCTCTGGTGGTAATTAACTCCCTCTGTTCTTGTTTGTCCAGGAAAGTCTTCATTTTTCCTTCCTTTTTGAAGGAGAGTTTTGCTAAGCACAGCATTCTTAACAGTTTATAATTTCAGTATTTTGAGTATTAACATCTCACTGCCTTCTGGCTAGCAAGTTCTGTGCTAAAAAAATTCACTAGTAATCTTATGGCCAACTCAATTTTCAGAAAGAGAAACAAAGCTGAACATGTTGCACCTCCCGATTTCAAAGTATATTACGAAGCTACACTAATGAAAACACTATGGTACTAGCATAAAGACAGACATATAGACCAATGGAATGGAAGAGACAGCTCAGAAATAAATCTATGCATATATGGTCACCTTATCTTCAGTAAGGGCTCCAGGAATACACAATGGAGAAAAGATAGTTTCTTCAGTGTTGGAAAAACCGAATATCCACTTGCAAAACAAAAGAAGAAAATCATACGCATATTACATCATGTGTAAAAATCAATTTAAAATGCCTAAAGACTTAAATATTAGACTTGAAGCTGTTAAGATTCCTAGAACGTGGGGAAAGCCTCATGGCATTGGCCTTGGCAATTATTTTTTGCATGGGACAAAATATCCAAAAACACAGGCAATGAAAGCAAAAATAAACGAGTGGTACTAAGTCAACTAAAATGCTTCTGCAACTAAAGGGAACAGTCAATATGGTGAAAGGCAAACTATAGAATGTGAGAAAATATTTATACAACATATATCTGATAAGCAGTTAATCTTAAAAAATATAAGGAACTCCCACAAGTTAAGAGCAAAAAACCTCATTACCCAATTAAAAAACAGACTAAGAACTTGAATAGACATTTCTCCAATGAAGACATGCAAATAGCCAACAGTTATATGGAAAAATGCTCACTGTTACCAATCATTGGAGACATTCAAATAAAAACCAGAATAAGATATCAATTTACACTAGTCAGGATGGCTACTATATATATATAAAAGACAACTAACGTTGGTGAGGATGTGGAGAAATTGAAACCCTTGTATGCTGTTTGTTGGTATGCAGATGGTACAGTTGCTATGAAAAACAGTATGGAAATTCTTCAAAAGACCACAAATGGAGCTAGCATATGATCCAGCAATCCCACTTCTGGATAGTCATCCAAATAATTAAAATTGGGATCTTGAAGAGATATTAGCACCCCCATGTTCATTGCAGGACTATTTATAATAGATGTGGAAACAACCTAAATATTAATTGTCAGATAAATGCTTAAAGAAAATGTGGTATATAGATAGAACAAAGTATGATTCAGACATAATAATGAAGGAAATTCTACAATATATGACTACATGGATGAACCCAGGGGACATTAAGCTAAGTAAAACAGGTCACAGAAATATAATTACTGTATGTTTCTACTTCTGTGAGGTATATAAAATAGTCAAATTTGTAGAATCAGAGTGGAATAGTGGTTGCCAGGGGCTGGCAGGAGGAGGAAATGGGAAGTTACTAATCAATGTGCATAAGGTTTCAGCTAAGCCAAGATGAATAAGTTCTAGAGATCTGCTATACAATTTTGTACCCTATATTTTTAGGGGAAATCTTGTTAAGATTGTAGATGTTATGTTATCACACACACACAGAATATTTTTTTTTAAATGATAAACCCCCTCAACTCCCCCAACTATGAATGTGGTCCCATTTGCCGTTATAGTTTGCTGAACCTAGACCAGCATTCTTCTATCCCTGTGTATGATTTATATATTGACAAATCAAACAAGGCACCAGGTCCAGTTATGAAAACAAAAACCACACTAGTTATTTTTAACAGAAAGAATTTAATAAATGAAATTGATTAAACAGTATGACAAAAAAGGAACATTATGGTAATACATATAGATACATTTAGGGAGCAGCTATGCCTCCCATGTTGGGGAAACAAAGGAAAGAGGTAGATTATTAAGAGCCTCATCACATGCCCTCAGCTTGTAGGTCATGTGATGACAAGCTTAGGGAGGCTGTGTGAAGCTGGGAATAAAACCTCCACAGCGGTGGTGGTACTAACTGCTGCTGGTTCCTCCGAGGGCATGTGATGAGGCTGGTTCTGGCAGTGATGGAAGAAGTGGGAAACTGGACATAGACTTTGTCACTGGGTTGAAAGGACACTGCTGGGCAGCAATGACAAGAACGGGAAGCACAAGGAAAGGAGCAATCCCTTCTTCCTCCTATAATCTTCCTGTCTCTCTCTATTGAATCTATTTATAGAACCTAACAGAAAGTGCTCTCACAAAAGAGACATGGCATTGGCAAAGCCCCAGTCCCAGTATCATGGAGTAGTATATAAAAGGGTGGCTTGTAGCACACAGTCTGCTTGAATATAAATGTGATTCCTGTTTTGTAGTCACAGGATGCTAAGAGAGACCTGAACATTTTTGTTTCTATGGTTATAAGTTATTAATTCAAAACCACAAGAAAAGAAGCCTATCAAAAAGACAAGTTGTCTAACTAAGCATAAGTTGGTGGTATGCTATTTAAATGGAATGTCAAAGCCTGGACGACAGCACATTTGTTTACAGTGTGGTTTTAAGCCCACTGTTGAGATCTGCTGCTCAAAATAAGATTCCTTTCCAAATGGCAATTGAGTTCTCCACTGATCTATACTTAATAAGTAGATTCAGTTGATTTGTCATAGAGAATTACAAAGTTATTTTTAAAATCTTTTTGAAAAATAACTTAAAATTGAGTAACCACATGTAAATCGAATATTTCTTTTTTAAAAAAAATCTATGTATTTTATTGCGTTTTAGGTTTCGGGGTACATGTGAAGAATATGCAAGATTGTTGCATAGGTATATACATAGCAATGTGGTTTGCTGCCTTCCTCCCCATCACCTATATCTGGCATTTCTCCCCATGTTATCCCTCCTCAACTCCCCACCCCCTGCTGTCTCTACCCTAGTTCCTCCCAACAGACCCCAATGTGTGATGCTCCCCTCCCTGTGTCCATGTGTTCTCATTGTTCAATACCCGCCTATGAGTGACAACATGTGGTGTTTGATTTTCTGTTCTTGTGTCAGTTTGCTGAGAATGATGGTTTCCAGGTTCATCCATGTCCCTACAAAGGACACAAACTCATCGTTTTTTATGGCTGCATAGTATTCCATGGTGTATATGTGCCACATTTTTCCTGTGCAATCTATCATTGATGGGCATTTGGGTTGATTCCAAGTCTTTGCTATTGTAAACAGTGCTGCAATGAACATTTTTGTGCATGTGTCCTTATAATAGAACGATTTACAATCCTTTGGATATATATCCAGTAATGAGATTGCTGAGTCAATGGAATTTCTATTTCTAGCTCCCTGAGGAATCGCCACACTGTCTTCTACAATGGTTGAATTAATTTACACTCCCACCAATGGTGTAAAAGTTTTCCTATTTCCCCACATCCTCTTCAGCTCTGTCATCCTGCCTGCAGTGCAGTGGCATGATCATAGTAGCCTCAAACTCCTGGGCTCAATGGATCCACCTGCCTCACCCTCCAAAGTAGCTGGGACTACAGGCATGCACCACCACCACACATGGCTACTTTTTTAGTAAAGGCAAGATCTTGCTATGTTGCCTAGGTTGGTGTCAATTTCCTGGGCTCAAATGATCCTCCTGCTTCAGCCTCCCAAACTGATTAGGATTATAGGCATGAACCACTATGCCAAGCTGACTTCTGACCTTTAGATCTGCTAAAGAATAAGTTTGTGTTGTTTGAGGTCATCAAATTTCTGGTTATTTGTTATAACAGTCACAGGAAACTAATGCTACCTGGTTACTTCCCAGGGCAAAGAAAAACTAAACAATGTACGAGTGCTTTCTGAACTAAACTGTTACAAAAATAGGACCTCTCTTTACTAGTCACTTTTCACAAGGATTTCTAATACTATGCATACAGCCCTTGTCATGGATCAGTATTCATGGAACAGACTTAAGGGGAGTTCCTGGGGCTTTCCTGTTTTACTGTGTACACTTCTAACTAATCCTTCTCTTTCCAAAACATCTTCCATAGTGGTATGGATGTTGCTAATTATACCAACCCCAAAGAAAATGAGAAAATGAAATAGCCATGTCTCTTGAATCTGGCAAGCAATTTCTCTTTATTACAAGATCCTATGTTAGTTCAGGATATAGAGCAGGTACTCTCAACAGCAGCAAGACTGACATTTGGGACTGGAAAATTCTTTGCTATGGGGACAACTCTGCACATGCTGTATGTTTAGCAGCATTCTTGTCCACTACCCACTAGATGCCAGTAGTACCCTCCCAGTCATGACAATCACATATTTATCAGAATAATGCCAATCGTTCTGAGAAGCAAACTTGTCTGCCCTTCCCCCTTCCAACCAGTTCAGGAATCCCTGATTTAGAGGATGACAGGACATGACTGGCCGAAGATCTATCTAGTGTGACTGTGTTAGGGAAGCAGGACCCTAGGGGAGCCAGAGTGGCCATTTAAAAATCAACTCCATCTTAAAACTAGCAAGGCATATTCCCTGCTAGTCATGATCAATTGTCCTGAGTAGGTCATAACTATGGTTACAGCTAAGGAGACAGCTAAAATACACCTTCAAGGACAAATTCCTACAACAGAAAGTCCAGATGTCCCAATATGCATAACAATATATGCTTTCAAGATAATTATACTTACTCTTTGATGCACTTACACACTAAGATGTCAAGGACAGATTTCTTTAATCGATAAAGTACTAAATTTTGTCATGCTATCTGTTCATCTACCTGCAGGCACAGCTTAGTTTAGTCTTTACATAGGCAAGACCCCTATATAAGAAAAACAGTGTACATTCCTTCACTTGGTTTATGAGGACGCCCTACTCTGTAATTAAGTAGCTTTCAATAAATTTCCTTTCTCACTGCACTTTGCCGCTTGCCTTGAATTCTTTCCTGTGCAAGATTCAAGCTTCTCTTGGGGTCTGGATCAAGACCCACATTCTGGTAACAGCTCTGCTCCTGGTAGATAACCCCAGTCTCCATTCATACATTAAGATTTGTCCTAGACCTCAACAGAGGACATATGTCTTAGTAGCCTGCTGATTCATCATGAAATTGGGCTTTTTGATAGTTTCATCAGTGTTTCTTAAATTACGATCAATATTCCATTTGTGGCAGGATCACTTGAGCTTCTTGTTGACCTGCTGAGAGAAAGATCCAGGAATTTCCATTTTATATGTTTTGCAGATGATTCTTTTTTTTTTTTTTTAACTTCCTTTCATAAACACTAGTTTTGATTAACTTCAGACTCCAGGTGGATGATATATTTATTTTACTCTCCTGGTTTTGAAAACTGGTCCCAGTTCTCCCTGACAAAGTCCTCCTTCACACTTGCTGTCAGTTGAGCATCTGATTCTAGAGACACCAACCTAACTTCTGCCTTCATTGACATCTCAGGTTGTCTATTGTTACAGTACTGATGTCTCATCCTTCTCTCCCCAGTAGCATTGATGTCCTTGGATGTAAGCTCTGATTTCTTTGGATGCATTCACAGCTCTTATGTTTGTCTCTATACAAATGAAGACTTGGATATGCCTAATGTAGTAACTCTATCAACCCTTCCAGCTTTAACATATTTTTGTGTACATGTATCCTAAATCCTGGCCTTGTCCTACCTCTTGAGCCTGGGATACAGTAGCCTAGAGGGACCAGAAATCTGCAGAACTAGGCAGAGAAATGATCAAGTTGAAGAAATTCAGTTCCTTCTTCAACGTTCCCCATCTTGGCTGCCTAAAGAAACTTAAGCATAATCTTTTCTATATTTCTCTATCTTATCTCTCACACTCCACCAATTATCAAGTCCTGTGGATTCAACCTCTTAAATATCGAATAAACAAAATTCTCTTCATCCTGACATGAAGCAATTGAATGTGCTGTTTCTCCTGCCTTTCCACAAATACAGAAGACTATTAGCTGCATGGTAGCCACTGTCTCTGGTAGGTTAGCCCACAATCATGCTCCAAAATTATGTAGAGAACAAATTTATAATCTGCCATATGCAAGTTAATATGAAGATGCCATTGATGACACAGAATACTAGAAGCTAATATACAAAAGCACCAACTTTACAGATCCAACATCACCCCTATCAAAATCCACCTACTTTCTTTACAGACATTTACAAGCTGATTCTAAAATTCATATAAAAATAAAAGAGATGCAAAATAGCCAAAACAACTTCAAAAAAAGTTGGAGATCTCATATTTCCAATTATAAAACTTACTACAAACTACAGTAATCAAGACAGTGTGTTACTGGCATAAAGATGACATACAAATCAACATAATAGAATTGGTTAATTGATTTTTCACAAGAGTGTCAGGATAATTTGATAAAGAATAATCTTTTCAACAAATGGTGCTAGGACAACAGATATCCACAGGTAAAAGAATGAAGCTGGACACCTATCACACACCATACACAAAAATTAACTCAAAATACATTACAGACCTCCATCAAAGAGCTAAAACTTTAAGGTACTAAGAAGGAAACACAGGAGATAACTCTTCATAAACTTAGGTTTTGCAGTGGGCTTGGAAATGACACTAAAAGGACAAGCAACAAAACAAAACAGATAAACTGGAAATAATCAAAATTAAACATTTTTTTTTTTTTTTTTTTTTTTTTTAATGGAGGCAGCATCTGTCCCTGTCCTGCAGGCTGGCTGGAGTGCAGTGGTGCAATCTCAGCTGACTGCAACCTCTGCCTCCCAGGTTGAAGCAATTCTAGTGCCTCAGCCTCCTCAGTAACTGAGGCATGCACCACCATGGCTAATTTTTGTATCTTTAGTTGAAACAGAGTTTCACCATATTGGCCAGGTTGGTCTGGAACTCCAGGTCTCAAGTGATCCTCCCGCCTCAGCCTCCCAAAGTGCTGTGATTACAGGTGTGAGTTACTGGGCCTGCCTCAAAATTAAAATTTTTGTGCTGCAATTGATTTCATCAGTAAGGTGAAAAAACAACCCCCAGAATGGGAGAAAAATATTTGCAATTCATTTATTTTGTGATGAACTTATGTCTAGAATATATAAGAAACTCCTGAAACTCTATAATAAAAAGATAAGCGATATTCAAAAAGGGCAAAAAACTCAATTAGACATTTCCCCCAAGACATACAAATAGCCAATAAGCACATGAAAAAAATGCTCAATATCATTAGTCAGAATGCAAATACAAATCAAAATCTCAACCCGCTAGGATGGCTATAACAAAAAACATAGAAAACAACCGTAAGATTGCCCTATACGTGAATCTTAATATCAGCCACTACTGTCAGCTTAGGAAGCGCTGCGTTATAGCACTACTCCCACCAATGCTAACTTCACATTACGTAACCTAGGAACTTTTTTAAAAGGCCAGTTCCACCCTCCAGATTCTGGCTCAGGCATCTGCATGTAGCATTGCTTCTATTCAGCCACAGTAGAGAATCACAGCACCTAGCTTGAAAAAAACCTACTCTGCAGTAGCATATCACTCTACTTTCTTCATTTTAAGTAAAATATTCCCTGGGAAGAAATAAGAAAACCCTATGTCCATTTGCACCTACCCCTCTCCTGCCCTATGCACCCTCCAATTTCTCTCCAACCACTTTAGGGGTTTCTTTCTTTCTTTTTTTTTTTAAAGATGTGGCTTTGCTATGTTGCCTAGGCTTGACTCAAACTCCTGGGCTAAGGTGATCCTCCCCTCTCAGCTTCTTGAGTGGCTGGGACCACAGGGGTGCACAACCATGCCCAGCTAATTACAAAATTTTTTTTTTTTTTTGTAGAGATAGGGTCTCAGTGTGTTGCCCAGGCTGGCGTCATATTTCTGGGCTCAAGTGATCCTCCCATCTCAGTCTCCCAAAGTGCTGGGATTATAATCAGGAGCCACCTCGCCTGGCCAAATTAGCATTTTTATTTTTATTTATTTTTATTTTTTATTTTATTTTATTTGCATTTTAGGTTTTGGGGTACATGTGAAGAACATGCAAGATTGTTGCATAGGTACACACATGGCAGTGTGATTTGCTGCCTTCCTCCCTTTCACCTATATCTGTCATTTCTCCCCATGCTATCTCTCCCCAACTCCCCACCCCCCGTCCCTCCCCCATTTCCCCCCAACAGACCCCAGTGTGTAGTGCTCCCCTCCCTGTGTCCATGTGTTCTCATTGTTCAACACCCGCCTATAAGTGAGAACATGCGGTGTTTGATCGTCTGCTCTTCTGTCAGTTTGCTGAGAATGATGGTTTCTAGGTTCATCCATGTCCCTACAAAGGACATGAACTTATCGTTTTTTATGGCTGCATAATATTCCATGGTGTATATGTGCCACATTTTCCCTGTCCAGTCTATCATCGATGGGCATTTGGGTTCTTTCCAGGTCTTTGCTATTGTAAACAGTGCTGCAATGAACATTCGTGTGCACATGTCCTTATAGTAGAACGATTTGTAATCCTTTGGATATATACCCAGTAATGGGATTGCTGGGTCAAATGGAATTTCTATTTCTAGGTCCTTGAGGAATCGCCACACTGTCTTCCACAATGGTTGAACTAATTTACACTCTCACCAACAGTGTAAAAGTGTTCCTATTTTTCCACATCCTCTCCAGCATCTGTTGTCTCCAGATTTTTTAATGATCGCCATTCTAACTGGCATGAGGTGGTATCTCAATGTAGTTTTGATTTGCATTTCTCTGATGGCCAGTGATGATGAGCATCAAATTTGCATTTTTAATGAGTATTCCAATTGATTCTAAGTGCCTTAGATTACACTTTGTGAAAGGGACCATAAAATTTTCTTTATTCTAAAATTTTTCATATCTGAAATTTCTTCATCATAATGCCAAATACAGAGCTATTTAAAGGCAAAAGGCTTGGAACAATTATAGATATTGATTTTTGCTAAAGAAGTGACATTTTTCTAACCTAAGCATGAGACATCATTATGTTTGGTCTTATTAGTTATTTCCTTTCCTTTCTTTTTGCTCTCTTTTCTCTCTCTCTCTCTGTTTAGATTTTTCTACCTTTTGCACACTCTACTGATTTTCCTTTTTTTTTCACTTGTGCTGTATCTACAAGTATTATATACTATAATATCTATAACAATTATTACTCTCAGTTCTACTGGTAACATATATTTAATATTCAGATCTTATGTTGGACATCTACAAAATCATTTTGTATGCTGAGAACACATAGCAGATTTTTAAGAAACTTCTTTAAACAAGGTTTATGGAAATAATATTTCCTAAGTATATTCGTAACAGTTTACCTGTGTCCTGTTATACCAGGAGGACAGTTTGGCTGAATATAACATCGTTGGTCTAAGAGTTTTCCTGTTTTCTTTCTTGCACAACTTAGTTTTCTTCCTCTTGAATAACTTAAATATATTATTCCTTTGTCTTCAGGCATAAGTTTTGCTCCTGAAAAATCTAATGACAGTCTTATTATTTTTCTTTATAAGTGACTTTTTTTTGCTTAGTAGCCCAAATAATTTTTTTTCTTTTTATTTAAAATACAATACTTTTGGCTAGAACATGTTTTAGGGTTGATTTTCCTAGTATACAGATTTATGTCATCTTTTATTTCATTGAAGTTTTGTTCTTTTTTTTTTTGGTGAGACAGGGTGTCACTCTGTCACCCAGGCTGGAGTGCAGTGGCATAATTATGGCTCACTGCAGTCTTGGCCTTCTGGACTCAAGTGATCATCCCACCTCAGCCTCCTGAATAGAAATTTTTCTTAAGTTACAGGGTTTTTGTTTTTGTTTTTTGTTTTTTTTTAAGATGGAGAATTGCTCTGTTGTGCAGGCTGGAGTGCAATGGCACGATCTCGGCTCACTGCAACCTCCACCTCCCGGGTTCTAGTGATTTTCCTGCCTTAGCCTCCTGAGTAGCTGGGATTACAAGCATGTACCACCACACTTAGCTAATTTTTGTATTTTTAGTAGAGACAGGGTTTCACCGTGTTAGTCAGGCTGGTCTCAAACTCCTGACCTTGTGATTCGTCCATCTTGACCTCCCAAAGTGCTGGGATTACAGGTGTGAGCCACTGCGTCTGGCCAGTTCCAGTTTCTAGTGTTTGCTCTGTCCCATTGCTTTGATTTTCTTCGTCAGAGACTCCTGTTATATAGAAGCACCCCTACCCCCATGTTCTAGATCTACTATTTTCTCTCAAATCTCTTTTAAAATTCTCTAATTTCTTTTGAATTGAAAGTATTTTCTTCTTTCCATCTTTTACTTCTCTTAAGACATTATGCACTGTGTTTATTTGCTCTTTTGTTTCTTCCAATTTAGTGTTAATTTATGAATTTAAACTTGTTTAATTCTTTATTGAGTTCTTTATCCTTTCTTTCAAGTCTTTATACTCTTCCATTCAGATCAGAGTGTACAATCCTGACTTATTTATTATTTTATAGCTTCTATTATTTAAAAATTCTTTTTATTTGTTTGGAAGTTGCAGTTACAATTTTTATCTGTTTGGAGGGCATGCCTTTTTGTCATGCTTTCATTATCTCTAGGGATATCTCCTCCATTGTTCGACTTCTTGTCCCCCCACTCTCGCTTTTTTTTCATAATCCAACTTCAATCCATTTCTGTTGCTCATTTTTAAGTAAAGGTGGATTTCTTTACCAAAAAGATAAAACTAGATGGGCCATGCTTCTAAGATTTACTTCTTCTAATCACTTCTTCCACTTGTGTCTTGGCCTTCTCCTACTTTTGCCCCCATTTCTCTGTCCTACTTGATTCAATCCTATCGCCAGAAGTTTCTCCTCAGAACAGAGATTTGACCCAGAAGTGAGCTTTGGCTTTTTAGTTGTGAGTGTTCACAGAGTGCAGATTGTTTCAGCACCAACTTTATTGCCATCCATGGCACTTACCTACAAATTGGAACCTGCAGGACTCCCACCTATTTTCAGCTGCTGTTGTCAGATTAGTTTTTTGTGCTTTCCAATGAGTATCTGATAGCAAATTTGGAATTCTCTGGATGCTGTCACCACTAGCCTCTATTATTGGATTTGTAGGAATAACTAGTTGTCTAATTTTCTTATGTATATTGTCTATATATTTTTGATTTTGCTATCTATTAGGTTGGTACAAAAGTAATTGCTATTTTTGCCATTAAAAGTGTCAAAAATTGCAATTACATTTGTATCAGCCTAATAGTAGTTCTGTCTGTTTTTTTGAGATAAGGGGCCAGGATTCAGGGATTTTCATAAAATACACTGCCATGCCTATCACCGCCTTCCATTATTTTTCTTTTCTTTTTAGGTATATGAATATGTCTTCTTTCCTCCAGTAGATTTCTTAGTTTTTCTAGTTAAGCACAAAATAGTTATTAAAAATAATAACCATGATTGAGTGCTTTTTTCATTCCAGGTACTGAATGGATTAAATGTTCCATAAAATGGAACTTTTGAATATAGCTTTTTTACCCACCTTAAAGTAAAGCGAAGTTTAGAGAAGTAAAATAATTGATTCCAGTTTGGAGTAAGCAGATTTTAAAATGGCACCAATAATACCTGCCTCCTGATGTTCACGGCCTTGTGTAATCCCTTCCCCTCCAGTGTGGGCTGTACCCAGTTACTCACTTCCAGTGAATAATATATGGAAAGTGTATGTTATGTCACTTCTGAGATTAACTCACAAAAAGAATATGGCTTGGGCACTCACTCTCTCTTGCTTTCTTGCCGGCTCACTCTGATGGAAGCCAGCTGCTATGTTGTATATTGCTCTATGGAGAGGCCCAGGTAGAAGGAATTCAAGGAGGCTTTCAGCCAACAGTCAGCAAGGCACTAAGGCTGTCAGTCCAAGAGCCTAAAAGGAACTGGATCCTACCAGCAACCGTGCAAGTGACTTGAAAGTGGAGCCTCTCCCAGCTGAGCCTTTGAATAAGACCACAGCCCCATATTATACCTTGATTGTAGTCGTGTTAGAGATCTTGAGCCAGTGGCACTCAGATAAGCTGTACCTGGATTCCTGACCCATAAAACCCTACAAATAGTAAATGTTTGTCATTTTAAACTGTGAGATCTGCAGGTAATTTCTTATGCAGAAAGAGATAACAAATACACAGATCATATAAATAAAGTGGCTCAGTTTGCCTCAACTTCAGGGTCTGTATTCTTTACCCTGATTCCAGGGTCTGTATATTTTATCTCTGTGCAATGAAGAGTTTGATTAGCCTGCACTTTTATTAGCTACTATTTCTACCACATTAAATTAGATAGTCTTTCAGTTCTTCTTCAGTTCTATTTGTTCTTTGAAAGACTCTTTTCTAACTAGAAACAACCTGTTGCTGAAATGAGGAATTATTTTCCAAGTAGGCAATTTCCTTGAGTCATGAAAATTTAGGGTTAGAAGGAACTTAAAAATTCACATAGTCCAAATCAACCTGTTCCCAATTTTTACAGATGGGAAATTAAAACCAAACAAAATTAACAGCCTTGGCTAAAGTTATACAACTAGTGAAATAATGAAGATTAAAATTCAGGTCTCCTAATGTGCAGTTTAGAACTGATTGATAGCTCTATATGGCCGTAGCTCGCTACCACATTCTGGACCTGGAGTAGAATCAATTTGATTCCTATTCATTTTAGCTATACAAAAACACAAGAATCTTGAAGCGAGCAGCTGACCAGGATATTTATTTCCTTTGCTGAGGCTCACCTCCAATGAAAGAGGGGTCAACAGCCTGTGTCCAAGTGAATGACAGTTCATCTTCCAGTCTCTTAACCACAGCACTGGATCCAACATGGCAATGAAGTTTCATGTTGAGAGCCAACTTCAAATGATTGTCTTGGCTGTTTGGACTGCTTATTGAGAAGCATTTCCTGAGCTGAAGTGGAAGAGAGCTGTGATCAGCTAGTAATGTCAGCCATAAGAGGAGGTTAGGGGTGTGATGGAGTGCATGCCATATTTTGCCCACTGAGATTTCTGTGGATTTCAGTCCAGGTCCTTCCTTTGATGACCCACTCTCTTCCTGCTATGACCCATTCTTCCCATACAAGTTGCCTGGGAAGGCTCACTCTTAAGGCTCCCTTGGCCCTAATTTCTGGAATCTTTTTCTCATTTGATGTGAGATTTAGCACACAAGTGGCATTGGTGGAATTTACCTTGTAAGTGAGTGTGGTGTTAGAAACAGAGCCAGTTCTCAAATCCTTGTGGGTTGAATGCTTTTATGGCTTTGTAGTCTTTGTTTCTGGCTAGACCTAAAAATCACATTGCCAGCAGACTGTCAGTACACCAAATAAATAAATAAATAAATAATGCAGGAAGGTACAACTTTGCACATGCTTACTCTGTTCTCTTTTTCAAAAACATTCCATCTTCCTCAGTCCCAGGGGGTCATGAGAATAAATTTACATGTGAGTGTTAGTACAGAAGTAAAAGACAGGAAAAGACTGGTGCTGTAGATCAAAAGCACAATTAACATGTATGTACCTTGAGATCTGAACAACTGAAGAAGCTGTGAGGTGGGACTTAAATATCTCTGTGGGTGGCAGTTTCAACATTGTAAAATTGCTGTGTTTTTACCCCCTCTTTTTAGCAGAGTTCTATGTTAGGCAATGTTAGAATTCAAATAAGTGACTGGGGAGTGTTCATTTCCTTCTATTCTTCTGCCTGCTTTTTGACTTTCTTTTTCCATATTGATCCATTATATTCTCTTTTTGATGACCCAAGTTTTTCTCTATTATTACTTTTCAGCATTGAAGTGCTGAAGACCTCAATGAAAATGTTTTACTTTTCACAATATTTTTAATCAGAAGCTTATTTTATTGAAATGGTAAGATAATTCTAGAACCCCCTCTATTATCTAAATATTTTTGCCCTTGCCTTCTGGAAAACACAAAACGCTTCCTCTCTTAGTGGGAAAGCAACACAAACCTGAACATGCCTTGATGCTTTGAGCTGTATAATTTGAACAAGTCATTGACTGTATGCTTCTTTTGTATCCAGGGATAAATGTGTGTGTGTGTGTGTGTGTGTGTGTGAGAGAGAGAGAGAGAGAGAGAGAGAGAGAGAGAAAGAGAGAGAGAGAGAGAGAGAGAGAGAGAGAGAGAGAGAGAGAAAGAGATAGAGATATTGGAATGAGATTAGCAGTTTAATCCCCTTTGAAACTTTGAGATTATGGGAAGGAGAAGATGAGCTAGTGAGAATCCCCTATCTTTCTTCTACCAGAGCCACTGTTTTGCATAAGGGCTCTTTGCATTAGAGTTAATTTGAAAGACAGTTTCTACTTCTTTATTTTTTTAATGGGAAAACTACCTGAATCCACGAGCCTTAGGTTCCTTCTACCTCTAACATTTTACGCTACATACATGTAATCAGATGGTCCCATGTTTAAGAATGTTGTCTCTTTCAGGTGTCTTTGTGTTTGAGTTAGAACCGCACCATACTGCGGGTTTTCAGGCAAGTTATTCTCTCAAGGCCTTAGCTCTCCTCTTCTCTAAAATGGACACAAGAGTTGTACCAACCTCAAATGATGGTGGTGACAATCAAATGAGACAACTCACAGTGTCCAGCAAATTATAAATGCTCAATAAGTGTTAGTCAATACTATTAGTCTAAAGAAATGCGTGAATTACACATGGTAGTTTCACCTCCCTTTATTAATTTGATTTATGATTATTTCAAATAAGACTTCTCCTAGGACAAACTCCAGGTCACTAAAATAGAATATCTTATGCTTTCCTGCTGTTCTAACTTGACATTGCAGGGAAAATTTATTTATATAATTTTAGAGTATTAAGAGTAAAGAGATATGCAAAACATACTGCATTGTATCATGTAGATTTCTGTCCAAAAACTTTCATTTAACAGTTAAAATGACAAAAAAAGTTGAGATGAAATGAATTGTTTCTGTGGATGATGCTGTGCTATCAGCTTTTTCATAAATTTTAAGCTTATATTTGCAAAATTTTATTTTTTATTTAGGTCTTTGGGTCTCAGTTTCTTGATCTGTGAAGTCAAGGAATTAGACCAATAACTTTGCAGATTCAATGTTGATTATTCAAAGTTTATTACAAGTAATATGGTATTCTAATCAATTTGTCTCATTTCTCCAGGCCTGTTTCCTCAGCTGCAAACTGAGGAGAAAATGTTCTTACCTATCAGCTGTCTTTAATTATAACATTGGAGTTTTAACTCTTCTATTTCTGCTCCTCCTCAACTAAGTTAGTATACGGTTATCTAATCATCCAAACTATAACATATCACACATTCATTTCTAATATTTCCAGGTGCACAGTTAAAAGCTTGTCAACATATACTAGGCAACTGCTGGGTACTACAGGCATAGTAATGAAAAGCCATGTTTCCTGACTTCAGGAACTTGGACATCAGACATAGAGTGATGATGACAATAAGGATGAGGGTGAGGATGATGATAATGACAGAGATAATAAATGTAAAGATAATTGCTTTAATAGGAATAAATACAATATTCACTGGAGACAAAAGATCTAGAGAATCTAAATCAGTTCCCAGCAACCTCATAAAAAAAAATGTTGACTTCCACAGATGATCACACTTTTCTTTTTGTAACAGTCTTTTTCCCAAGTTTACATGACACAGCTTTATTTGTTTGTTTTTTTATTCTTCTCTCACTGCTGCTTCTATCTCCTTTCACATTACACTGTCCTCTACTTGACCACTAAGTGTCAAAATTTTAAAAAGTCACATTCCTTGGTTCTCTTTTCTTCTCTCCTCTCTTTCCCTAGAAAGTCTGACCCATTAGTGCGTAGAATGATGGTTATCAGAGGCCAGAACGGGTAGGTGGGGAGATGTGCAGAGGTTTGCTAATGGGTACAAACATACAGTTAGATAGAAGAAGTAAGTTCTAAAAAATAAAATAAAATAAGAAGAAGCAAGTTCTAGTGTTTGAAAGCACAGTAGGGTGACAATAGTTAATAATAATTTTTTGTATATTTCAAAATATCTAGAAGATTTGAAATGTTCCCAATACAAAGAAATGATAAATGTTTTAAGTGATAAACATTCTAATTAACCTAATTTGGTCATTACGCATTGAATGCATGTACCAAACTATCACAGGTGCTTTAATATGTACAATTATGTATCAATAAAATACATTAATATTGGTTCACTAATCATAGTAAATATGTAGACTAAAATGGGAACTTTCAGCACTGTCTGCTAAATTTTTCTGTAAACTTAAAACTATTTTAAAGAATAAAGTTTATTTTAAAAAAAAAAGTCTGACCCATGTAGATGGCTAGAATTATTACGTATAAACAAATAACACATTTTTATTTCTAACCAAGACTCCTTTACCGAATTCCAGACCTGTTCAATTGCTAACACGACATCTCTTCTTAGAGGTCTCAACATCACCTCAAACTCAAATGCCCAATTCAACTTCATAAGCTTTCCTCCATTGTGACTTTCTTTCAGTATTCTTTGTTTCAGTTAATGAGTTTGCATAAGACCCACAGACCTGGGTCCGATTCCTGGCTGTATTATCTGCTGCCAGACGACCTTAGTCAAGTTACTTTATTTCCCACGGTCTCAGTTTACTCATCTGTACCCATAACTCAACTGTACCCTAGTGAAAAGAGTCAATTCTTTTTAACTAGGCAGCTGAACCTGACAGAATTTTGATTTACCTTCAACATATTCCGTGACTATCCACGAGCCTGTGCCAGGGATATGGCTGTTCCTACATGTGAGCCAGGAAGCCTCTCTCTGTGGCACAGTGACAAACTGCTATCCCCATCGTTCCTCCCTGCAAATCTTTGTGCTTTGGGTCACAAAACAAGAGGGTATGAATCTGTGTGAACTAGGAAAACAAGAGTTCCAAGGGCACACCCAGTACGAGCGATTCTCCTCTTCCCCCGCGCTTCATATCCAAGCTTGACAGAGGCCGTAGGTGGGCTGGCCCTGGGCAGTGAGTCTCAGAGGTTACTGGCCGTCATCTGTCAGAGACTGACCTTGAAAATAGAAAAAAGCCCTCAGTCCCTAACAAGACAGCCCTGCCCACATGCCAGCTGGATCCAGCTAACCAACACCGTAATCTCCGAGCTCCTTTTCTTTTTGCTTTCTTTTCTTTTTTAAATCTGCTGAGTCCATTCCTTTAGAATCACAGAGAAAAGGATTCCTTCTTCACTCCATTCAAGAAAAAAATTTCCCTTCTCAGAATAAAATGAGTAAGCCTCTTGTCCACCTCCCATGCAGCGGGCCACTTTGCTGGGAGGAGAGGAGGTGTCTGGGTTTGAATCTTTCCTGGAGGTATGAACTACATGTGAGCCACGTCCGTGGCGATGTCTGCGAAAGACAGGCATGATTTCTTCTCCAAGGCTTCTCTTTCCTCTTCCTCACGTTCAAAGTTGTGGAACCAACTAGGGCTGTGAGTTTCAGGGTGTAGCATATGTATGTAAACAGCAGAATTGTGCTTACTGTGCGTTCAGGACTCTGCTATGCTTGAACTTGGAGTGTGTTTGTGTGTTTGGAGGAGGGTTATGAGAGTGTGTAGAGGGAAAAGATTTGTATGTTTAAGCGCAGCCAAGTGGTAGTGTGTGTGTGATGTGTGTGTAGACGAGGAATTACATGGACACTCCATGTGCGTTCAGGAGTATGTATCCTTGAGGAGCTATGAAAGTGTATGTATGCAAAGGATTTATACGTGTAAGTGCAGAAAGTGGTAGTGTGTACGTGGTGTGTGTGTGCGCGCGAGTGTGTGAGCGCCAGGGGCCGCCCGCCCGCCGCGGCTCCCCGTGGGCCAGCCGGGCCAATGAGCGCGCGGCTGCAGGGGCGGCGGGCGGGGAGGGGGCGCCGAGCCCTGCGGATGGAGGCGCGGGCAGCGCGGCGCGCTCATTCCGCTCGGGCGTTGCTGGCGGGGGGCGGCGCAGCCACTGGACCCGGACCGGGGCCGCGACCCGGGGCGGCGGGCGGCGTGGGCGGCGCGGGCGGCGCCCGAGGCTGGGATGCGCCGGGGGCTCCGTGGCGGCGGCGGCGTTGGCGGTGGCGTCGGCGGCTGCAGGGGGACGAGCTAGCGCCGCGGCGCGGGGAGCTAGTTGAGTCCGGCCGGCGAGCGGAGGCGGCGGCGCAGGCGGAGCGGCGGCGGCAGCGGGAGCCCGAGCGCTGCGCGCCCACCATGGCCGCCCAGGGAGAGCCCGGCTACCTGGCTGCGCAGTCGGACCCCGGCTCCAACAGCGAGCGCAGCACCGACTCCCCAGTGCCCGGCTCCGAGGACGACCTGGTCGCCGGGGCGACCCTGCACAGCCCGGAGTGGAGCGAGGAGCGCTTCCGCGTGGACAGGAAGAAACTTGAGGCCATGTTACAAGGTAGGCATCCCCGGTGTTCTAGGACTCCCCGACTTAGCCTCCAACTCCTTCTCGGACATCCCCAGCGCGCGCGCCGGTCCCCGCTACTCCTGCCCACGGCCGGTTTAGCTCCAGGCCCGCTCCCCGGCGGAGCCCGAGGACACCCAGGGAATGGAAACTTCGCGGGACTCCCCGCCCTTCCACGCCTCTCAGGTTTCCAGGCGCCGGGGGCCCTGTGCGAACTTGACCGGCTTCAGAAAAGCCGAAGGCCGAGTTTGTACTGGCGCGCCCAAGTTGCGTTCTGGACTTTGGAGATGCCAACTTCAGCCTGGATACCTGGGCTGTGCCATCCGCATCAGCCAGGCGGCACAGAGTATGCGTGACTCCCCCCATGCCCTGGCAGTCTCGAGTTCTGTCTCTCTCCTGCTTCACTCTCTCCCCTTGTCAGTATCCACTTCCTCCAGCTGAGGGGCCTTGTCTTGCTATTGGGAAACGCTCTGCAGATGTCAGGGCTTAAGACAGGAGCTCCCGCCCCCACCCTGTGGTCAAGGAGGGCCAGGATGGGGGTGAGCAGCCAAAGCGAGGGGAGAGTGTGGGGGCAGTGCTGCTGTGTTTGAGGACAGTGTTCATCTCTTGACAGGCTTATAAAACACATCTTGAGTTACATTCAGTCCATAAAAATCTTCCTGTGCTGTGGGTGTCTGACTTTGTCTTTCACAACTTACAATTATTTTTAACTCTTTAATTTCTTTGGGACTTTCCCAGGCAGAAAGTCTTGAACCACATTGGACCGAAAACAGATTCTGATTTATAATACGAGTATTGGAGTGAACGTCAAAACGTCCAAGGTCATTTTGACCTTTCTTAAAATCGTTAATTACTAGCCTACCTGTATGTGGCTCATTTCCCACATCCAAAGAGAGAAATGAGTCAGTTGGAATGACCGTTATTCTTAAAATACGTGTAGAAGACCAGGCATTAGTCTCACTTTGGGTGCTGGTGAAGATTCATTCAGTAGCTAGTGTTCTTTTATCGCGGGAGGGATTGGAGCTTTTCAAACTTTCTTTGTGGCTTTATGCGTAACTTACTTTATCAGTCAATGCATCGCAGTATGGAAGCGATTTAGCCAGCTGTGGAAATGCAGTGGCTTTTTAGAACAATTAAGTAGGTTATTTTAAGAGAGAACAACATGTTTTCCAAAACAATAACTTGGTGGAAACAAATAGCAAGAGTGTTTGGAAGGCGGTTTTTGGATGTGCTACAGGCTTTCCTCCCTTGTTGCTTATTTTTATTGATAAACATACCTAATGTGTGTCACGTCTCTGTCTATCTCTCCCCTTCCCTCTTCTTTCTCAAATTATGTAACTTTTGAGAAGAGTTACTTCTGTGATAAACTCTTCAAGTGAGACCATTTATAAGATAGATTTGGAAATTAAAGCCGCAGTTGCATTTCAGTAACTCATTTTAGTTATTTCATCTGTTCTGTGGTCTGTTTGCCTAGTTTATGATTATAAAACAAAATATTAGATTTATGTCAGGCATATATTGTGAGATAGTTTGGAAGGAACTGATAGTAGCACATACTCATCCTTTTCAACCAGCTTCCAGTTTTCTACATGAGCCTGGAGTGATGTGAAAGAGTGATCTGTTTCACCTGCGCACAAACAAGTAAGGACAGTGATGTTAGCTTCTGGGAAGTTCAAGCGTATAACCTGAGCTTTAGAAGTAGATTTCCTTTTTTGAATTCATTCATTTTCACTTTGAATAAAATGAAGTTTTGATGAGGCTTTTTGAAAATTTGAAGGCTTTTGTATTAGTAGGTGTGTTATTACAACCTGAGATGGTTTGAAATTGCTTTGCAGTGATAAAGTTTCTTTTACAGAAAGTTTTAACAGTTAACATCTCTTGAATAACCAATATACAGTCATGCATTACTTAAGGACTACGACTGGGATATATTCTTAGAAATGTATCCTTAGGCATTTTCATATTTTCATTGTGCAAACATCATAGCGTGTAATTACACAAATGTAGATTGTGTAGCTTGCTACACCTACTACCCAGGCTATATGGTATAGTCTGTTGCTCCTAGGCTACAAATACGTTACCAGACTACAAGGCTTGTTACTGTACCTAATACTGTAGGCAGTTGTAGCACAATGGTATTTGTGTATCCAAATATATCTAAACATTGGAAAGGTAATGTGTTAATTTACTATGGCTATGACATTACTAGGTGATAGGAATTTTTCAGCTTCATTATAATCTTATGGGACCATTGTAGTATATGTGGTTAGTTGTTAGCCAAAATGCAAGTGTGAGCACTGGGATCACTAATACCTGGGTTCAAAACCCTGTAGGATCTCAGGAAAGTTGCTGGGCCTCCCTCTGCCTTCAGTTTGCCCGTCTGTAAAATGGAGCTGATACTAGGACCTTTTCTCTTAGGTTTTGGGAGAATCGAAAGAGATAATGCCTAACAAACTAACATTTGCCCACAGTGTTTGGTCAATAAGAACTTAATGAATATCTGTTGTTATTATTAGTAATAAATATTACATCATGGATTAAAAGGATTTCCAGTGCCTGCCACAATGTATGAAATATAGCATATACTCAATACATAGTTGGGGAACAAAATAGTTTTGCAAGTTCATAATTGCAGAAGTAAAGTAGAAACTAAAAAAGTGAGTCTGTCAAGTCAGTAAGCATTCTAATATTGTTAAATATTCTTGGGTGGAAAACTTTTTATTTGAAATGTGCCAAGGAAGTAAAGTCTGTGTTTGAGTTTTTGATGATTGTGAATTTGGGTTGCTATTTTTTTCTATTTACAGTTGACTGAAAATAGCTACAGTTTTCCAATTTAAATCAGGATAAATAAGATTTTCTGCCTTTAAGTATTCCGAGTGCAAATTAGTGATTATAATGCTTGGAATTTGTTACCAGAGAGACTGTCCTGGGGGCAAGTTAATCTTTAATGAGTTGTATTTTTATTAGTAGAGAAATTCTTCTACGCAATGGACCAAAAATTCAGTGAAGTTAAAATATGGGCAATAGGGTAGTAGTCAAATAAATGAAATACCATTCTTAGATAATCATTGAAACTTCAAAGAATTGTTACAGATAAAAACCACTAGGCCAAAAATGTAGGGAAATATCACTATTTTTTCTTTTCTTTTTTTTTTTACTGGTGGGTTGGATTCTAGTAACTACTTCAAAACATGCAGAGTATCTGATGTTTTTGCTGTAAATGACCATTATCAGTTTTATTAGTTTACAGTTTTATAAATGGAAATTTATTTTCAAGTTTAGGTTTTTGATGGGTGTGGTCAGCCTTGGAATGAATACCATAGACAGCATTTTTAATGATAACGGTGATAAAAATAAATAAATTTAAATATATTTAATACTGATCTTCAAATGTGAATTTCATGTTTCATATGAAATAATAGTGTTGATTTATTTAAGTCAATTAAATTTGAGTTAAATTAACTCAAAGTTATGAGTTACATATCATAACTCACATTAGCTTAATGTGAGTGACCAGGGAGGAAAGGGGGGAGAGTGTCAAAGCAGAAGGTTTGGGAGAAAGTAGGAAATAATTGAGTCAAGAGAATCGGAGATACAGTCTTGGTGTTTGCTGGAGTACTGAGGCAAACACAGGATTCCTATATTAATACGTTTCTTTTTAAAAGTATTTTTCTTTGTAAAAACATATGTGTACTATAAAATTAAAAATTCCCATATATAACACAGCACCTCAAAGTATTATTTAAAAAAAACTTCCCACATAAAATTCAGAAGCACAGGCATTTTCAAAGTTTGGGAATCCCTTCTTTCAGTAGGGAAAGTAGTGAGTGTTAAAAAGTGGGGCCTGTGATGGGGAGGAATGGCCTATTTTCATGAAAGGAGATTGACATCTGGTGGGGTTTTATGATATTGCTGCTAAAGACTTTAAGAACCATGTTGCATTTTTACAATGATAGGCAGAACTGGGATCATTTGCCACTGCTTGGTTGAGTAGCAGAGTTAGCCACTAAAACAGAGGTTGTCATACATCATTGATTAAAAGTGGGAGCAGCAACTATGTTATCTCTTTAATTCTGCAAACTTTAGTGGATTTTTAAAATGGTTTGATGAACAGATAATAATTTAGACTTTTTTCATGGGAGCGGGAAGAAATATGAAGCCAAAAATGTATGAAAATGGTAGAGTACTGAAAGCGAAGATAAAGAGTAAAGCTTAAATGAATAGAGCTTTCTAGCTAATGCTTGATCAAGGCTAATAAAGAGCAAAAACAAATCAAATAACTTTATGATCTTAGCAATTAAGAGCACAGGGCTCTGGGCCAAATCTGGATTTGAATCTTGGTGTTACCTTTTAATAGGGAGCTTGGGAGAATTTAGTACTTGCGACCCCATTTCTCAAACAGGGGAGTTAATAACAGTTCTTAACTCCTCAGGTAGTTTTGACAATGAAGAGGAAAAAGGTGGTGTAAGCCATCCCAGTGCTGGCAACAGAGAAAGTGCTGAATAAGCTAATGACAACAATATTCACTGTAAATAATGTATAAAATGCATGTTCTTATATTGATCATGAAAATCAAGAATATTGGAAACTTTAATTTGGACTTAAATTATCTTATGATTAATGAACATGCACAGCTATCCAAATATTATTGATCTTCCTGGCAGCTCACCATGTGTTCAGTGTACTTGTAAAGGTGGGTGAGTACATACTAAGTAAAGCTCCATTAGATATGAGTGTTGAATTCTAGATTTTGCTAGGATGAGAGGGCTTTTCACCCTTCTTAGTTGTAAACTGTTCTTGCTTTGAGTGTTTTCCATTCTTTGACTGGTCCTGAGCCATTCACTTCTAGTATGGTTTACTAAAGACTAGCCGCAAAATCAGTTAATCTCTCTTCTAGTTGTACGTTGCTCTGAATTTGAGTCACTCATTGGTGTGTAGAAAGAAGCTATTTTGAAGAAAATGCTCTGCCTGGGTTAACGTGTTTCATTCGCTTACCTGTAAAATGGGGATAATAATAGTCCCACTTTATGAGGATATTGTGAACACTGAATGAGAGAATGTATGTGAAATGCTCAGCTCAGTGTCAGGTTCATGGTGCTTAATAAACATCAGTTCAGAAAAAGCAGTAGTTTCACATGATGGATAAAGATTTCAAAACACTGGAAAGAAAATGCTTGCCAAGTCTTTTTTTCTTCTAATTGCATGTGAATCCTTTTGTGTGTGTGTATAGGGGGGTGGTTGATTTGATTTTTAGTGAAAGTCTTCCTCAAAAAATTAGGAAGTTTTTAAAGATAATTTATTTGAGCCAGAAAGCATAGTTGAAATTAAAATTTCTTTGTAGATTAAGTGAAAAAACACATCAGAGGTTGTATAGCTTGGCAGTAAAGAGCTCTGGAGCTGCTGTCAGACTAGCTTGAGTTGAGGGGGTCCTCACTTTGCTTCTTGTAGAGTCCTGTGAGGATACACTGGGAGGGGCATTAAAACCTCACGCTCATGGGCATGGAGCAAGCACTCTCAGTCAGTATTATCTCTGTGGAGACTTGGGGGGTTTTGGTGAAGTTGATCATTGATAAGTTAACCACACAGCTAGAGAGGTTTGTTATACCAATGACTTTTACAGGCAGGAATGTATTTGGCTGCGACTAACAGGAAACCTTGACATAGAGTGGCTTAAAGAAGACAGGGATTTGTCTTCCTCACCTACTGAGAAGTCTGGGGCTAAGCAGTCCTGGCTTCGAGAGCTGCTCAAGGGCATCAGGAGCCCAGTGTCTTCCCTCCTTCTGCCCCCTCCATCTTCAGCCTGTGGCTTTTTGCCTTATTTTTGCACTACGGCTATGGCTGTATCTTGAGGTGTGTCTGTAGTTTATGCAGGTAAAAAGTGGAAAAACAAAAATTATTTTGTCTTAGAGATTTTGCCTTTTTATGTGACAAAGAATTCTCTTTCCTGGAACTCCCGTTTGTACTTCTTTGGCCCCTTTTGTTGCAAGAGACTCTGGGAATGTGTCATCTTTTTCCAGCCTCACTAGTAGAAGTAGGCAAAGAAGAAGGGGGTCAGAATAGATGCTGAATGATTCACCTCATAGTTTCTTCCCAGTAGGCAAAATAGAGAAGCGTTGGGACCCAAAATTGCAAGCTTTGACTGAAGCCAAAGCGTACCTGTATCAGAGACTTTGGACTGTGCTGATAATCTGTAGGAACTTATATTATTTAGTAACATTATATATCTGTAGAATTTCTTTCTTTCTTTTTTTAAATTATAATTTTTTTTTTCATCAGGCAGCCCCTGAACCAGAGTAGTTTCTGAGAGACTCCCTAGAATTTCTTTCTTGGCATAGTCCAGAAACAAACCTAGATCTCAAAGAGGAAACAACTTTGATCATCTAAAGCTCTTCTCATCTTGTTACTCCTTTTATGAACAGGACCTAGGGCCACTGGGTACTGGAACTATCTCTAAAAATTCTCCATTGTTTTCTCCACGTCAGATGTTTTTTTTTTTTTTCCTATGGAAAATTACATAGCGCATAAAAATGCTCATTTTACTTTTTATTACACTAAGATATCCTTTCTGTCTTCCCTCCTCCCACCTTCCACACATGTCAGATTTCTTTTAGAATTGACAGGTTCAGTGTAGTTCATGCCTCTGCCCTTTTGGCTTTTTATAGGCTGGTCACTCAGGTAAAATCTGGCCAATAAGACCAGAATTTGTTTAGAACCATTTTGGAGATAGTTTGATAGAATAATCATCTCATGTTTTGTCGTTTGAAATTATCCAAAATGATGAGCTGATAAACTAGTTGACTCACTCTCAGTTCATTTTAAGATACAGTTCTTAAAAAATGTATAGGGTAATAGTGACCACATATGTTCCTTTATATAAAATGTTTAATAAACTGTGAGGGATGAGGCACAATTTTAATGCTAACTTATAGTGGTTTTGCAGTGTGTAGGAACGATCTTGGCCAGAAAATCTTGTTATGCTGCAAAAGTCATCAAATTCAGTGTCTAATACTTGTTGTACTACCATTAGGTAAGTCTCCAAAGTGCACAAAACCATCATAGAAACATGCTATGGGTGCTATACATTTGTAAATACTTTTCCTACCTACCAGGCTACCAATAACTGTGGATGATGAATGCAGTTGTATTTGTAACAAGTATTAAATCCGGTTCCCATTTATGATGCTGGGATATTAAAAAAATAACACGTTATAGGTATCAAATGGTTTCCTTGTTATAGTGAAAGTGACAAACCACATATTAGTGTGCATATTGAGTTAATCTGGAGCTTAACTGTATCTCTTTTATAGGAAGGTGATTAAAAATAGGATTTGAAAATTAGCCATTGCTGTTTTTTTCCCTCGATTTTAAAAGTAATACAGATTTATATAGAATACTTTAAAGTATAAACATATGTGAAAAAGAAAAACCAAAAGTCATTCCTAAGTCCAGAATCCAGTAATAACCACTGATGATATTTTAGGAATTTTTTTCCTGGTCTTTTGAAAATATACCCACACATAATTTATTTTTGCCATGCATATTGAGTTTCTACCATATGTCAGGTGCAGTGTTAAGCTTTGGGGATGCAGATGAAACCAAAAGAATTACCATCCCTACCCTTCTGTGACTTAAATCCTACACCAGCATCATACCTCCCATCTTTTTCACTTAGCATTATATCATAAATATTTTCTGTTTCATTAAAGGTTCTTGAAAAACATGGTTTTAAATGTCTATATAATTCTCTTGTTGTATTATACTTTGTTTAAACACTACAACAATTTAGAATATTTTTAGGTGGTCAGGCAATGGAATGAGCCCCATGTTTCTATTCAAACTGCCCAGGATTCAGATCCTGATTCTATCATTTATTAGCTGTGTAGCCTAGGACAACTTAATAACTCATTTAGCCCAGCCTTCTCCTCTCTAAAATGGGGATAAAAAGTATCTATCTTCCAGGCTGTGAAGGTTAGAAATACTGTATCCACAGGTGCAAGGTGCAGAGCAGGTAGTAAAGATATGGCAGATGACAAATGTTTATCCTGCTATCCCAATCACTTTTGCCTAAAAACCTTGTATGCATTTTTGATTATTCTCATAGGAAAAACCTTATTAATGAAATTTTTTGCAGGGGGGGTTGAAGGACATGGAAATTTTAAGGTTCCTGGTCAATTTTGAAAAATTATTTTCTGGGAAGTTTTGCAGATTAGGCAGAAGAGACCACAAATCTGCAGGGTATCTGCTCCTTATACCTGTTGTCCCCACAGTCTGTTACTAAAAAGAATTGAATTACCAATGTAGAGTTACAGCTCCATTTTGCCTTTTTCACTGAAAAATTTAAGTGATTTTTATCTTACCTGCTTAGTATGTCTGTGGATCAATATTTTTTAAAAATTGTGTGCATGAAAGTCACCTGGGGAATGTGTTTTTTTTTTGGGGGGGGAGGTAGACTGTGGCTTCCCTCTCAGATTCCAACTTTGTAGGTTTGAGAGTGGTGTTGGCAGGATAGGCATTTTGAAAAGAATCTTGTGTGAGTCTAATGGAGATGGTCCCAGTATAACACTTTGAGAAACATTCTAAGGTGGTTAGAAGGTGGTGAACTCACTGAAGTTTAAGAAGATTCAGGTTCTTTTCTTTCTTTGATTTCCTTTACCTTTGAAGCTAGTACTTCTTCCACATTATTAAACTGTCTTGAAGCATTTTAGTCTAGGAACGTAATTTATAACTGGCATGTTGTTTATAGTAGCTTGGTTTAAGGGACTTGGGGGAGGAGCACAAATCTATATATTATTGTGGAGGGCAGTATTGTCATATTGCAGTAGGCTCAGAATGCATTCAGTTTTCCTACAGGCTCCCATTAAGTTAGGCATAATAAAGACTTACATAATATATTATAAAATAATTTAAAATGCACTTTTTCTTGTACAAATTTAAAAAGCAATATGAAGGAAGCTTTTAAAAAGAAAAATAATCATCAGCAATCTCACCGTCCTAAGAACCATTTTAATTTTTCAGCCTTGAATTAGAGTTTAGTTACTGATACAGTGTTAACTACTGTTTTGCATTCAGCATTTTAATCTATTAAATGTTTTCTGTATTTCTAAACAGTTTTCAGGATTAAAATTCTATAGTTGAATAATATAGCACATTTGGTTGAAAAAAATTTTTATGGCTATGAACTACTGTATAATGAACATGATTACATAGTTTTTTTTTCTTTGTGACTGTATTCTGAGGAAGAAATTTGAGGAATCTGAGTACTGAAGAATGATGGTAATTGCAAAAGCAGCAGCCAATTTGTATTGATCTCTTATACTTTGTGTGGGGCATTGTCATTGGTGATTTATGCCTGTGTGGTCATCTCAGCCTCTCAGCAACAATTCATGAGATACAGGTGCCCATTGGGATCTTTATTTTACAGGAAAACAAAAACTGTGAACACTTTAATTTTGGGGCCCTGCTTTCTTTTGGAATTCCAACTAGATCCAGACACTAGTTTTCTTCTTCGGGTTGTTTTAAAGTCTAGACTTTTGTATATTGTGGAGAAGTATCATAGCTGAGTTTAGGATGACAAACTACCCTACAGAATAGGTGACACTGCTTCTTGAGTGCCCTGCTGAAATGCAGAGGAGTTTGATGTCAGGCTCAGGGGTGGGTTAGAATTCTCAGTGAGAATGCATGCAGATGTTTCAAAGCTCTGCCTTCTATTAGCTTTGGTTATGTTTTCTTAGTTTCTCCCTTTATAAAACAATAATAATATATCTCATCTAGGATTATGATAATGTTTATAAGCCTGGCACACAATTGGTGCCTTGTAAATAGTTTGTATTTTTCAAATTCATCTTCTGTTCCTCTGTGGCATCTGGCCCAGAACTGTGAAAATATCTGGATTGTGTTTATAGAATAAACGACCCATGATCGATCTGGATTTAAAAGTTTGTCTCATTTTGGGCTAGCGGACCTGGCTTTGACCTTATAGAATAGAGCTTTAAAGCAAAGTCACGTGCTTGGCCTTAAGAATTGCCAAACAGTTTTGCCTTACGCGAGTAAGTCAGAGCAGTTCTCCACATGCAAGGTGATCTTTCTTCACCTTCAGTCTAGGAAGTATGTAGAATGTTTTACTTTTAGTGATAGTACATTAGTGTGGAGTTTTGAATGAGGATATGCAAAACTTAATTCAAGTAAGGTTAATGTTAATTTATATTTGTATCTAATCTGGGTTAGTTTTATAAATTGAAATCTGTCAAGGTTAATATAATTTCAGTTACAGACACTGAATTATCTTGTTCTTAGAATAATACATCTCTAGATAGTTGTTTAAATGTGATTTCAAAGCTTCTCAGATAAGAGATAATCCATTCTCAAAAATAAGAGTAGCCTTTTATGTTAGCTTACTAAGATTATCATTGAGTTATTTTGAGTTAGAGGGAAATAAACCACTTATCTCCATAGAATGGTTGATTAGGAGTCAGGTGCCTTGAGTTCATGACCCAGTCTTGCCACTGACCTGGCCACCTTGGACAGCCTCTTACGGTTTCGCATTAGATGCCTCTTAAAATCTCTTTCAGCTCCAGTATTCCATGTCTTTTGCACAATAAATAATAGAAACCCAATGGTACTTTGAACATGGTATTGGAAACTGAGTTAGTTCTCCATACTTGAGTAGCTTTGGTAGGAATTCATCTTGATCTATAACACACATGAGCATTTACAGCTAATGGGAAATGTGGTAGAAAGAGGATAGTTGGAGTGTCTTGGCTTTGGAGAAGCAAGTACTCATCAGAGAGCTAACCGCGAGCTCTGTTTCTAGTATCTTGGCAGTCAAATTTGCAACACCCTGAATTCTGTAAGGTTGTCTACAGTAATTGAGCAGAGACTACAGTGTAAACCATAGTTGAGACTTGGTGTTGACATATTGTACTAGATGAACAACAGATTTTATGCTTCCTGAAGTAGGATCTTTTTGTCACATTTTCCTTCTCCTCTGCTAATATGTCCAGTTATCAAGCTTCATGTGTCAGGATTGATATCTAGCATCTAAACCACTGTAGTTGCAGGGCAGGAAAATAGGAAAATGTAATTTTGTACATTAGAGTAAAATTTCAATAAAAATAAAGACATCTGTATCTGTCCACAGATTTCAAGTATTTTCAGAATTGTTTTAATTGCTTATTGATTATTGAGGACTAACACAGTATTTTTTCATATTCTGCACAGAGGACCACTAAATCTTATATTGTCTATGTTCTGAGTTGGTCTCTTTATCATGCTATGAGCTTTCTGTTGTTGTTTAAAGCATCACTTAAAGCAAAGGCAATGTTTTGGTAAGATTTTATCTTTTAAATTATTTCATATAATGATTAAACTTAAAGCCAGCGAAATGTGTGTTTGACTTGAGTGTTGCAGGAGGAATCATGTAAAGAAATTTTTATTTTAATCTGGGGAGGGGTGTGAATTTTAAAATTAAAACATTTTATATGGGAAAAGGAAACCTGAGATTATCATAGATTTATAGAGGTTTTTTTTCAAGGGATTTATAATTTGCTAAAACGTTGTTGGCAGTTATATTATCACCTAATCAGAAAGATTACCTTCAAAAATATATTTATCATCAGTAAATGGTTAACTGGGATGCATTATCTAAGTAAAACGTATTTGACCAAGTCAAAACAACTGGGCTTTAGCAACAAAACATTATAAAAATGGATTTGAATTTTAAAAGTTTTGCATGAATGATTAGCTTTCAGGTTTTTTCAAACTTGTGAAATTTTTTTTTCATTCAAAATCATTTGGGAATAGTGAGACCATCTACTATGAGAAATTGTTGCATGTACTAGACAAAAATCATGAGTGCATATTATAGGACTATAGAATTAAATGAGGCCCTTTACCTTTAAAAGGACTATAATCTAGTGGAAGAGAAGAAACCTACCTGTATTTGTTAACAGAAAACAAAAGGAGATCACATAGAATAAAGCCCGAATTAATGTGCATCTTAGTCTGGGTCACCTACCTTCACCCAACAAGACAAAGAAATGAAATGAGGGAACTGCAGAGTCAAATAGAAAAGGCAAAGCCAATACAACGATGCACTATCTAGTTCATTACTTCTGAGGATGACTGCTACTTCTGGTGAGGCCCAGAAACTATATCCCTAAACTGTCCACCTAAGGGATTAAAAGGAGAGGCATTTGTCTGTCAGCTTCTGTCTCTTTGAGAAGAGTCAAGGGTTGCCTTCTAAGGCCTGCCTTTCCTGTGATTCTGGGTTAATACACTTAAGACTTACTGACACCCATAAGCATCCAACAAGCTCCTAGGGAAGTAGTATGTTTAGTGTAAGCTTGAGATGAGACATTATTACCCCAAAGTCGGTTGATACCTATGCAGAACTGTTTACTGTAGTCTCACTGGAATCAGAGATGAAGATGAGATGGTATATAAGATTGTATGTATAGTACAATGTCTTTATATACTTTAAATGCAAAAAAAATTCAGAAAGGGAGAGGCAAAATTTGAATAGGTATGAAATATTCTTACTGTAAATTCTTGATGGAGAGAATGCTTTATGAGATTACAAAAATAAGCCTGTTTGCAGTCAGCAAGATGGAGGAATAGGAAGCACCATCCTTCTACCCCTGTAGAAACACTGACTCAACAATATATGGTCCAATAAAGCCTTTATGAGAAGGCCAGAAATCAGTTATGAAGTCATAGGACTCCAGGCAAGTTTAAAACCAAGAACCACAGTTTTGAAACAGGTAAGATAAGCAGTTTGATTTCATTTGACACAGCCCTTTCCCCAAGCCACCACAGCTAATAATGAAGAAAATTCTGGTGACTGGTGTCTCCCTTGGGAGAAAAAGGATAAAATGGAATTATGTTCATTTTTCTGGCTTTTTGAGACTGCTTAAGTGACTGGTTTCTGCCTTGCTTGACTTGGACTGCAAATGAGGAATAGGCATACTTTGGATGCATGGGGGCTGCTAAGAACAAGAGAGCCCAGTGGTTGGTGGCACCACCAAATTTCCCGTAGTACTGCAGAAAGACACCAGAGGGTGCAAGAGACTACAGACTTCTGAAAAAGAAACCAGCAAACCTATTCTGATTGTGAAATTACACCCATAGGCTCAGAAAAAATTCCTCTCTGTAAAAGGTTTGAGAGACCCCCAGAATCTCTAGCTGGGATGATTGGTAAAGATCTTTTTCAATCCAAAATTAGTCGGTAAAGACTGGAAGAGGTGACTGTCTATTCCAATATAAAAATTACAAGAAAATATAAGGCACACAAAGAAACAGGGAAATATGGCCCAGTAAGATGAACAAAATAAGTCTTCGTAAACTGACCCAAAAGAAATGGAGATCTATGAATTGCCTGACAAACAATTTAAGAGGGACATTTTGAATTAGTTTGGTGCACTACAAGGAAACATAGATACACAATGAAACTGTGAATAAAATGAGAGTATCAGTTAAGAGAGAGAAACTATAAAGATTCAAACAAGAATTTTAAATAACCAAACAGGAATTTTGGAGCTGAAGAATACAGTAACTGATTTGAAAAAAATTATCATAGGGGATCAAAAGCAGACTTTATGAAGCAGAAGAAAGAATCAGCAAACTCAAAGACAGGCCATTTGAAATTATTGAGTCAGAGGAACAAAAAGAAAAAAGACAAATGAAGAAAGCCTAAGGGACTTATGGGACACCATCAAGTGGAATAATATATGCATTATAGGAATTTCAGAAGAGGAATATAGAGGAAATGAGGGACAGAATATATTTCAGACTACACTGGCCAAAATCGTCCAAATGTGAAAAAGAAAATATCCAAATTTAAGATGCTCAAAGGACTACAATCATGATGAAACTAAAGAAATTCACACTAAGACACATTATAACCAAACTTTCCAAAAACAAAGATCTAAACAGCAGGAGAAAAGCAATGTTGTATATGCAGAGACTTTCCATAAGAATATTGTAGATTTCTCAGTGGAAGCATCACAGGACAGAGTGGAATAAGATGATATGAGGAATTTTCAAAAAGTTCATAGACAATAATGTATTTTGAAAAAAACTATGCGTGGATTTCACACTTTTTTGGGGCACTAAAATAAACTGCTAACTTGGATAACACATCAATTTGAAAAGAGTCCCTATCCAGAGCAACATGTATTCTGCTATTATTGAGGTAAGAACAAATATCAAATTTAAGGTGAGGCATGGTAGAAAAGTGGTGAATTATTAATGCTTTACAAAAAGTTTATGGGGACACTATGCCAAAGAAATCAGCTGCTTACAAATGGATAACTCAAGAAGGGACAAGATGATGATGAAGATAAGGCTCATGGCAGCAGACAATCCACATCAATTTATGAGTAAAAAATTCATCTTGTTCATGCCTTAACTGAAGAGGACCAACAATTAACAGCAGAAGCAATAGGCAAACACCGTAGCATCTCAGTTGGTTTAGCTTACACAGTTCTGACTAAAAAATCAAAGTTGAGCAAACTTTCCGTGGGTGCCAAAACTTTTGTGCTAAGATTAGTTCCACATAAGAGCTTTCAATGAAAAATTTGAACAATTGGCATCAAGATCCTGAAGCATTTCTTGAAAGAATTGTAACAGCAGATGAAACATGGCTTTACCAGTATAATCCTGAAGACAAAGCACTATCAAAGCAATGGCTACCAAGAGGGACACATGGTCTAGCTAAAGTGAAAGCAGACTGGTCAAGAGTAAAAATCATGCAACAGTTTTTTGAGATATTTAAGGCATTTTGCATGTTGACTTTCTGGAGGGTCAAAGGAAAATAACATCTGTTTATTATGAGAGTGTTTTGAGAAAGCCAAAGCTTTTGAAGAAAAATACCTGGGAAAGCTTCATCAGCAAGTCCTTCTCCACTATGACAGTGCTCTGCCCATTCCTCTCATCAAACAGGGACAAATTTTAAAGAATTTCCATGGGGAATCATTATGCATCTATCTTACAATTGTCATTTATTCCTTTTGACTTCTTTTTGTCTCCTAATTTAAAGAATCTTTAAAGGGTATCTATTTTTCTTCACTTAATGTAAAAGGACTGCATTGACATGGATAAATCTATGTCTAAGAAGATTTTTAATGTCTAAGAAGACATTTGACTTCTTTAGAGATTTACTAAATGGTTGATATAATCACCTACAAGAGTACTGGAACTTGATGGAGTTTACAGTGAGAAATAAAGCTCATATTTTTTATTTTTATTTTTTAATTTAATTTTCCATGAAAATTTTGAAGTCCCCTCATCTATACAAAGTACAAAAGAAAAAAAACCTGACAACCAATAATAGTATATATGGCAAGACTTTTAAAAATGAAGAATAAATAAAGACCTTTCTAGATAAAAAAAAAGGTGGGGAATTAATTACCATTTGCCTACCTTATAAGAATTATTAAAGGGAGTTATTTAGGTTGAAACAAAAAGATATTAGACAGTAACATGAAAGGATATGGAAATATAAAGTTCTCTGGTGAAATACCTATAGAAGTAGGCCGGGCGCGGTGGCTCAAGCCTGTAATCCCAGCACTTTGGGAGGCTGAGGCGGGTGGATCACGAGGTCAAGAGATCGAGACCATCCAGGTCAACATGGTGAAACCCCGTCTCTACTAAAACTACAAAAAATCAGCTGGGCATGGTGGCACGTGCCTGTAATCCCAGCTACTCAGGAGGCTAAAGCAGGGGAATTGCCTGAACCCAGGAGGCGGAGGTTGCGGTGAGCCGAGATGCGCCATTGCACTCCAGCCTGGATAACAAGAGCGAAACTCTATCTCAAAAAAAAAAAAAAAAAAGAAATACCTATAGAAGATGCACTAGAGCAAATGAGAAAGAAAAGCGTGTCACTATAGAAGAATCAATGAAATGGAAAGGAAGGCAGCAAGAGAGGCAGAGGGGGACAAAAATCACTACTAGCCATACAGAACACAATTAAATGATAATAGTCAGTAATTACTTCAAATGTAAATGGATTAAATCCCCCAGTCAAAAGACATAGAGTGGCTGAATGGATTAAAAAAGAACAAGATCCAACTAAATGCTGTCTACAAGACACTTTAGGTATAAAGACATGCAAGATATTCCATGTAAATGGTAACCCCAAGAGATCAGAAGTGGCCATGTTTATATCAGACAAAAATAGACTTTAAATAGAAAATTGTCACTAGGTAAAGACAGACATTAAGTCTCCCTTTACCCAAGATAGCAGATTGGTGATATTGTGAGCATGCCTCTCCCACATGGAAAGACAAAATAGTATGTAGAAATTAATGCTATGAACTTTTTTTTTCTAGAAGTAACATAGGAACTTAACAGAAAAACTGAAAGGAACTACAGACCCTTTGAAAGAAGCAGTGGGCAGCAGCCTATACTGTGAACCAGACTGAAAATCCCCACAGGAAACAGTGAAGCTGCTCACACACCCAAGATATCATTGCTACAATGAGCATCTGAGAAAAACATCACACAAAGTTCCTCTATAACCAAGGAACTCATACAGAGTCTTCACCACTGAAAGTACCCAGAGCTAAAGCTAGGTAACAACAATTATAAACATTAAAGCCATACCCTCAAGGGGAATAAAAGAAATAAAAACCCTCTTAAACAAAAAATAAATTCAGAAATAATGAGAAGAAATAGTCTACCCAAATGAGAAGGAACCAGAAAAATAATTAATTCTGGCAATATGAAAAAGCAGGGTTCTGTAACACCTCCCAAAAAACACAGTAACTCTCCAAGAGTGGATCCAAACCAAAATGAAATCTTTGAAATACCAGATAAAAATTCAGAAGGTTGATTATTAACTTATTCAAGAAGATATAGGAGAAAGGTTAAAACCAACACAAATTAAAAAAAAATTAGGATATCAATGAAAAAATTTTTTTTGAAGAGATAGATGTTTTAAAGGAAAACCAGTCAGAACTTCCAGAAATGAAAGACACACTTAGGGTACTACAAAATGTGGTGGAAGTTGTTTATAATACACTAGATTAAGTAGAAGAAATAGTTTCAGAGCTTGAAGACATGGCTTTCAAATTAACCCAATCAGATAAAAATAAAAAAGATTTAAAAGAAATGAACAAAGTCTCCAAGAAGTATGGGATTGTGTAAAACAGCCAAACAAATAATTATAAGTTTTCCTGAAAGAGAAGAGAAAACAAAAAGTTTGGAAAACCTATTTGAGGGAATAATCAAGGAAAACTTCCCTGGCCTTGCCAAAAATTTAGACATCCAAATACGACAAGCTCAAGGAAGTCCTGGAAGACTCATTGCAAAAAGGACATCACCAAAGAACATAGCTATCAGTTTATCCAAAGTCAAACTGAAGGAAATAATTCTAAGAACAGTGAGACAAAAGCATTAAGTAACCTATAAAGGAAAACCTGTCAGGCTACCAGCAGACTCCTCAGCAGAAACCTTACAAACCAGAAGAGATTAGGGTCATTCTTTAGTCTCCTTAAACAGAATAACTGTTAGCCAAGAATTTTGTATTCAACAAAACTGGGTTTCATAAATAAAGGTGAAATAAAGTCTTTCTCAGAAAAGCAAATGCTGAGGAAACTTGTCAATACTAGACCAATGTTAAAAGAACTGCTAAAAGAAATTCTAAATCTTGAAAGAAAAGGTTAATGCACACCAGGATAGAAACTACTGAAAACATAAAATTCACAGGGCTTATAAAAGAATAGCAATGAAGAAAAGAAAGTACAGTCAACATTATGACTGGAATAGTACCTCACATCTTGATATTAATATTGAATGGAGATGGTCTAAGTTAATGGTTTAAGCTCCATTAAAGCTTCAGATTGGCAGAATGAATAAAATAGTCACAAACCAAATATCTGCTGTCTTTAGGAGACACACCTAACACATAAGGATTCTTATAGACCCAAGGTAAAGGTGTGGAAAAAGATATTTCTTACAAACGGAAACCAAAAGCAAGCAGGAGTAACTATTCTTATATCAGATAAAACAGACTTTAAAGCAATAATAGTAAAAAAAGACAAGGTCATTATGCAATGATAAAAGGATCCATTCATCAAGAAGATAAAACAATTCTAAATATATATGCACCTAACTCCAGAGCTCCCAGATTCATAAAGCAACTACTACTAGACCTAAGAACAGAGATAGACAGAAACACCGTAATAGTAAAGGACTTTTGATTGGGTATGGTGGCTCACGCCTGTAATCCCAGAGCTTTGGGAGGCTGAGGTGGGTGGATCACAAGGTCAGGAGTTTGACACCAGCCTAGCCAATATGGTGAAACCCCATCTCTACTAAAAATACTAGTTAGTCAGTGTGGTGGCAGGCACCTGTAGTCCCAGCTACTCGGGAGGCTGAGGCAGGAGAATTACTTGAACCTGGGAGGTGGAGGTTGCAGTGAGCTAAGATCACGCCATTGCACTCCAGCCTGAGCGACAGAGCAAGACAGTCTCAAAAAAACAAAAGGACTTTCACTTCCCTGGCAGCATTAGACAGAGCATTTAGGCAGAAAGTCAACAAAGGAATACTGGACTCTAGAACAAATGGACATAACAGATATTTACTCAAGAACATTCTACTCAAGAACTACCCAAGAACTGCAGAATATACATTC
>NW_022437018.1:753360-782619 GCF_009761245.1 Sapajus apella
TACTCAAGAACTACCCAAGAACTGCAGAATATACATTCTTCTCATCAGCACATGGAACAGTCTCCAAAATAAATCATATGTAAGCCACAAAACAAGTCTCAATACATTTTTTAAAAATTGAAGTCACATCAGCTGTCTTCTCAGACCACAGCAGAATAAAACCAATTTGAAGAGTAATCCTCAAAACTGTACAAATACATGGAAATTAATCTGTTTCTGAATGATTTTGGGTTTAATGAAATCAAGATGAAAACTGAAAATTTTCTGATACAAATAACAATGACACAAGTTGTCAGAACACTATGATACAGCAAAAGCAGTGCTAAGAGGAGTTTATAACACTAAATACCTACATCAAAATATCTGAAAGATTATAAATTCACAAGCTAACATCATGCTTCAAGGGATTAGAAAAAGAAGAACAAAGCAAACCCAAAGCTAGTAGAAGAAAAATAACAAAGATCAGGGCAGAACGAAGTGAAATTGAAAAAAAACAATACAAATATCAATGAAACAAAAAGCTAGTTATTTGGAAAGATAAACAAAACTGATAGACCACTAGCTAGATTAACCAAGAAAAAAAGAGAAAAGATTCAAATAAGCTGAATTAGAAGTGAAAATGGAGACATTATGATTGACACCTTAGGAATATAAAAGATCATTTGAGATTCCAATGAGCACCTCTATGCACACAAACTAGAAAATCTAGTGGAAATGGATAAATTCCTGGAAATATACAGCATCCTAGCCTGAGTCAGGAAGAAATAGAAATCCTGAGCAGACCAATAATAAGCAGTGAGATTGAATTTAAAAAATAAATAAAATAAAATAATGCCAACAAAAAAAGTCCAGGGCCAGATGGAGTCAAGCCTAATTCTACTAGACATTCAAAGAAGAATTGGAACCAGTTCTACTGAAACTATTCCACAAGATTGAGAAGGAGGGAATCCTACCTACCTCATTCTACCCAGGCAGTATCATCCTGATACCAAAGCCAAGAAAAAAACCTACCAAAAGAAGAAAAAGGCTCACTATCCCTGATGAATATAGATGCAAGAATCCTCAGCACAATACTAGAAACGGAACAAAATAGCACAACAAAAAAAAATTTACCATGATAAAGTGGATTTCAGTCCCACTTCTCTTTTCTCAATAGATGCAGAAAAAGCATTTGATAAGATCCAGTATCCCTTTATGATAAAAATTCTCGACAAACTAGGTATAGATGGAACATACCTCAAAACAGTAAAAGCCATCTATGACAAACCCACAGCTAACATCATACTGAAAGAGGAAAACTTGAAAGACTTCCCTTAAGAATGGGAACAAGACAAGGATGCTTACTTTCACCACTTTTATTCAACATAGTACCGGAAGTCCTACCCAGAGCAATTAGGCAAGAGAAATAAAGGGCATCCAAACTGGAAAAGAGGAAGTCAAACTTATCTCTGTTTTCTGATGATGTGATCATATACCTGTAAAACCCTGACTCCTCCAAAAGAATCCTAGATCTGATAAATGAATCTAGTAAAGTCTCAGGTTACAAAATCAATATACACAAATCAGTAGCAGTGCTATATGCATCAACAAGAATCAAGCTGAGTATCAAATCAAGAAATCAATTTCTTTTACAGTAGTTATAAAAAATACTTAGAAATATATGTAACCAAGGAAGTGAAACTTCTGTACAAGCACTATAAAATACTGCTAAATAAATCATAGGTGGCCCAAACAAATGGAAATACACCTCATGCTCATGGATTGGAAGAATCAATATTGTGAAAATGACCTTACTACCCAAAGCAATCTACAAATTCAATGTAATTCCTATCAAAATAACAACATTGTTTTTTCAGATAATTAGAAAAAACAATCATAAAATTCACATGGAACCAAAACAGAGCTCAAATAGCCAAAGCAATCCTAAGCAAAAAAAGTAGAAAAAAGAACGAACCTAAAGGCAGCATCACATTACCTGACTTCAAAATATACTACAGGGCTCTAGTTATCAAAACACTATGGTAATGGTAAAAAAGTAGGCACATGGACCATGGAACAAAATAGAGAACCCAGAAATAAAGCCAAATACTTACAACCACTGATCTTTAGCAAAGCATACAAAAACAGAAATTGGGGAAAGGACATCCTGTTAAATGGTGCTGGGAAAATTGAATAGCCACATGTGGAAGAATGTAACTGGATACCTATCTCTCACCATCTACAAAAATTAAGATTGATTAAGGACTTAAATCTAAGACTTGAAACCATGAAAATTCTATTCCAGAAGAAAACCTAGGAAAAACTCTTCTGGACATTGGCCTAAGCAAAGAATTTATGACTAAGACATCAAAAGCAAATGCAATGAAACCAAATATAAATAATGGGACTTAATTAAACTAAAAAGCTTCTGCACAGCAAAAGAAATAATCATTAAATAGACACTCTACAGAATGGAATAGAAAGTTTGCAAATTTTGCATCCATCGAACTAATATCCAGAACCTATGAGGAACCCAAACAAATCACTAAGAAGAAACAAATAATCCCATTAAAGAGTTGGCAAAGGACATAAATAGATATTTCTCAAGGGATGATATACAAATGGCCAACAAATACGCATAAATGCTCAGTATCACTAATCATCAGGGAAATGTTAGTTAAAACACAACAGTATACCACCTTACCCCAGCCAGGATGACCATTATTAAAAAGTCGAAAAACAGTAGATGTTGGCATGAGCAGGGTGAAAAAGGAATGCTTATACACTGCTGGTGGGAATGTTAATTAGTATAACTTCTATAGAATACCGTATGGAGTTTGGATCCATGAATTCCACTGCTGAGTATCTACTCAATGGAAAGGAAATTGATATATAAAGAGACATATATTTATCACAGCACAGTTCACAATTTTAATGATTTGGAATCAAATGCCCATCAACCAAAGAGTAGATAAAGAAAATGTGGCATGTATATATTGTGGAATACTACTCACCCATAAAAATAGTGAAATAATGTCTTTTGAATCAACTTGGATGGAACGTGGAGGCTGCTATTCTAAGTGAAGTAACTCTGGAATCAAGATCCAAATCCAGCATGTTCTTACTTACAGGTGGTTGCTAAGCTTATGGGTATGCAAGAGCATATGGAATGGTATAATGTACATTGGAGACTCAGAAGGAGGGCAAGGGGGAGAGAGGTGAGAAATGAAAAAGTATCTATTAGATATCTAATATCTAGTACTCGGGTGACAGGTGCACTAAAATGCTAGACTTCATCATGGTACAATTCATCCATGTAACCAAAAACTCACTCATACCCCTAAAACTATTGAAATAAAAAATTTTAAAGTAAATTATATAATGATAAAAGGGCCATTTCACCAGGGAGATATAACAGTTATAAGCATACATGTACCTTACAGCAGAACACTGAAATATAAGGCAAACATTGACAAAATTGAAGGGAGAAATAGTAACATAGTAATAATAGAATATTTCAGTGCCCTGCTTTCAATAACCAGACACAATATTAGCAGAGAAACAGACCACTTGAATAATGCCATAGACCAATTGTACTTAACACATATATACAGAACACTGCATGTCAAAACAGCAGAATAGACAGTCTTTTCAAGTGTACTAGGAGCATTCTCCAGAATATGTCATGTTAGGCCACAAAACTAGTCTTAAGATTGAAAGCATACCAAATATGTTTTTAGACCATATTGTAATAAAACTAGAAATCAGTAGCACAAGAAAAACCAGAAAATTTACAAATATGTGGAAATTAAACAACACTCTTGAATAATCAGTGGGTCAAAGATGAAATCACAAGGGAAATTAGAAAATATATTGAAAATGAATATGAAAACACAACATGGCACAACCTAGAGGATACAGCAAAAGCAGTAATAAGAGGGAAGCTTATAGCAGTAAACATTCATGTTAAGAAAATCTCCGGTCAACAACCTAACTTTATACTTAAGGGGACTAGAAAAGGAAGAACAAGCTAAATCCAAAGTTAGCGGAAGGAAGTATAAAAATTAGAGCACAAATAAATGAAATTGATGATAGAAAAGTGATTTAAAAAAGGTAAACTAACGAACTAAGAGTTGATTCCTTAAAAAGATCAACAAAATCAACAATTCCTTACTTAGCTAGACTAAGAAGAAAACAAAGACTCAAATGACAAGAATCAGAAATTAAAGAGGAGACATTACGACTGATGCCATAGATATGTAAAGTATCATAATAAAGTACTAGGAATAATTATATACCAACAAATAATATAACCTTGAAGAAATGCATACATTTCTAGAAATGTACAATCTATCAAGACTAAATTAGGAAGAAATAAAATATCTGAGTGAACATATGGTAGTAAGGAGATTGAATCAGCAATCAAAAGCCTCCTGACAAAGAAAAGCCCAGGACCAAATGGCTTCACTGGAGAATGTTTCTAAATAATTAAATAAAATTAATACCAAACCTTTTCACACTCTTCCAGAAAACTGTAGAGTAGGGAATGCTTGCAGACTCATTCTATGAGGTCAACATTACCCTGATACCAAAACCAGGATATGCAAAAATCCTCAACAAAATTTTAGCAAACTGAATTCAACACCACTTTAAAAGAGTTGTACATTATGACCAAGTGGGATTTATTCCTGAAATACAAGTGTAGTCGAACATATAAACATCAAGGTAGTGCAGATATATTAACAGAATGAAGGAAATGTAACACGTGATCATCTCAATTGTTGCAGAAAAAGCATTTGAGAAAGTCACACACCCTTTCATGACAACAACACTCAATGAACAAGGAGTAGAAGGAAATTACCTCAACGTAGTAAAGGGCCATATGTGAAAAGCCCACAACCAACATCATACTCAGTGGTGAAAAACTGAATGCTTTCCCTCTAAGATGACACACAAAGAAAGGATTGCTTTTCTCACCACTTCTACTGAACGTTGTGCTAAAATTTTTAGCCAGATCAATCAGGTAAGAAAAACAAAAAACGTCCAAATAGGAAAGGAAGAGATATAATGATCTCTTCACAGGTGACATGATCTTATACATAGAAAACCCTAATGATTCCAAACACACACACACACACCCACACACACACACACACACACACACAACTGCTGGAACTAATGAACAAATTTAGCAAAGTTGCGGGACAAAATCAACACACAAAAGTTACGTTTCTATATTCTAACAATGACCAATCTGAAAAGGTGATTGAGGAAACAATCACATATACAGTAGAATCAAAAAGAATAAAGTACTTAGGAATAAACTTTACCAATGAGGCGTGAAACACTTCTACCCTGAAAACTGTAAAACATTGCAGAAAAAATTGCAGAAAAGACAACTAAATGGAAAGACCTTCTGTGTTCATGGTTTGGAATACTTAATACTTTCTTAAAGTATCTCTGTTAGCAAAGCAGCCTATAGATTCAATGTAAGCCCTATTGAAATAGCAATGTTATTTTTTTTTGCAGAAATAGAATAAAACCATTCTAAAATTCATATGGAATCTCCAAGAACCCAGAAAAGCCAAAACAATCTTGAGAAAGAAAAACAAAGCTTGAAACCTTGTATGTTCTGACTTAAAAACGTATTACAGGCCGGGCGCGGTGGCTCACGCCTGTAATCCCAGCACTTTGGGAGGCCTAGGCGGGTGGATCGCGAGGTCAAGAGATTGAGACCATCCTGGTCAGCACGGTGAAACCCCATCTCTACTAAAACTACAAAAAATCAGCTGGGCATGGTGGCACGTGCCTGTAATCCCAGCTACTCAGGAGGCTGAGGCAGGAGAATTGCCTGAACCCAGGAGGCGGAGGTTGCGGTGAGCCGAGATCGCGCCATTGCACTCCAGCCTGGGTAACAAGAGCGAAACTCCATCTCAAAAAAACAAAAAAACAAACAAAAAAAACCATATTACAAATCCATAGCAATCAAAAGAGTATGGTAGTGGCATATAGAGAGATATAAGCCCATTGTGGTGGCTCACACCTGTAATCCCAGCACTTTAGAAGGTGGAGGTGGGTAGATCACTTGAGATTGGGAGTTTGAGACCAGCCTGGGCAACATGGCAAATACCTGTCTCTACAAAAAAAAAAAATAACAATGGTTATCTAGGTGTGGTGACATATGCCTTTGGTTCTAGCTAATCTGGAGGCTGAGGTAGGAGAATCACTTGAGTCCAAGAAGTTGAGGCTGCAGAGAGCCATGATCATGCCACTCTATTCCAGCTTGGGTGACAGAGCAAGACCCTGTCAAAAAAAAAAAAAAAGCCAGACATACAGACTAGTGGAACAGAATAGAGAATCCAAAAATAAATCCTCATCAAATGATTTTTGACAAAGGTGTCAGGGCTACTGGTAGGGAAAGGGCAATCTCTTCAACAAATGATGTTGGGAAAACTGGATATTGGCATGCAGAAGAATGCAGTTGGACCCTTACCTTACACCAGATTAAAAGAAATAAATGGATTAAAGACCTAAATGTAATACCTGAAATTATTAAACTTCTAGAAGAAAACAGGAGAAAAGCTTCATGACATTGGATTTGGCAATGATTTTGTGGATTTAACACAAAAAGCACAGGCACCAGAAGCAAAAATAGACAAATAGGACATCAAACCTAAAACCTTTTGTTCAGCAAAGGAAAATCAAGAGAGTGAAAAGGCAACCTATGGAATGGGAGAAAGTAATTGCAAACCGTATATCTGATAATGGGTACACATCCAAAATATGGGAAGAACTTTTGTAACTCAATAACAAACATCAAAATTTAAAAACGGGCAAAGGAGATATACAATTAATTAGCCAACAAACATGAAAAGATAAACAATAGCATGAAAAGATCAACAAATAATCGTTAAGGAAATGTAACGCAAAACCAAAAGAGATATCACCTTGCACCCATTAGCATGGCCATTATTTTTTAAAAAAGACTAAAAATAACAAGCGTTGGTTAGGATCTGGAGAGATTGCAACCCTTGCACACTGTTGGTGAGAATATAAAGTGATGCCACTAGGGAAAATGATATAGAGGCTCCTCAAAAAAATTAAAACCAAAATTACCATATAATTCAGCATTTTCACTTCTGGGTATATACACAAAGGAATTGAAAACAGGATCTCATGGAGGTATTTGCACACCCATTTGCATTGCAGCATTATTTCCAGTAGCTAAGGTAGAAGCAACCTAAATGTTTATCAGTAGAGATATGGCTAAAGAAAATGTGGTATATACATACAATGGAATATTGCTCAAGATTTAAAAAAGAAGGAAATCTTGTCATATGCTACAACATAGATAAACCTGGAGGTCATCATGCTAACTGAAATAAACTAGTAACAAAAAGAAACATAGTACATGATCCCACTTAGATGAGGTAGCTATAATAGCCAGAGTCTTAGAAACAGAAAATAGAATGGTATTTGCCAAGTGATAGGGGAATGGAGAAAGGGATAGTTCAGTGGTTGTAGAGTTTTGTTTTTGCAAGATAAAGAAGTTCTAGGTTTCTTTTCCACAACAATGTGCATGTGGTCAACACTTCTATACACTTAAAAATGGTTAAAGTGATAAATTTTATTACCCCCATCCCCCATTTTTAGACAGGATCTTGCTCTCTGTCACCTAGGCTAGAATGCAGTGGTGCAATCATAGCTCACTGCAACCTTGAACTCCTGGGCTCAAGCAGTACTCCTACCTAAGCCTCCCGAATAGCTAGTTCTATGGTTATGTGCTACTAGGCTCAGCTAGTTTTTTAATGTTTTGTAGAGACAGAGTCTCGCCATGTTGCCCAGGCTAGTGTTGAACTTCTAACTTCAAGCAATCCTCCTGTCTCGACATCTCAAAGCACTGGGATTATAGGTGTGAATCACTACACGTGGCCTATGCTTTTTTTTTTTTTAACCATAATTTTTTTTTTTAAGGAAATAAACCTGTCTGCATTCATCTGGTATTTTACCTGATAGGACAAATTTGCCTTGGGTAAGCCTTTGTAAACAGGCATGATCTTCTAAAAAACTGCTTGAATGTTTTAAAAAAAGGAAGAGTGAGAGCAAAGACACTTGAAGAGTCATAACTGGTTCTTTATCTTTGGTTAACAGTTTAAAAAAGGGAGCACTTTCTGTGTCTCAAAGGGCAAATGCCTTCATCCATTGGAACCTGAACCATGAGTATTTCCATCTGAGACTTTCATAAAACTAAGTCTGCATAAAGGCAGAGTCCTGTGGTAACTGGAACCTCATAATAGCATTTACATTTGGTGTTAACATGCACCTAACAGGAAAAAGGATTCAGTTATTTTCAAGCTCCCAAATCCCAAATGTACTGAATAGACATTTCCTTTAAAAAATAAATATACAAAATGGATTTGTGTGACTTGAAGTTTAAAAGAAATGTTCTTGCATACCATAGTTAAGAATTGTAACAATATCACATTCTCAAGTTTCCATATTTTTAAAGTAGACTGTCATTGTTTGGCTCAGCTACTAAATTAAATTATTGCTGGCTTGAACATTCCTTTTGGTTACACTATAATCTTTACCTCCCTTGAAAAATATGTCCTATTTTGAGTGTTTATTTCAGGCTACTTGGATTGAAACACCTCTATTTAGCAGTAAAGTATGGATATATAAGTGAGATCTGTGTTATGGGAAAGAAATAGAAAAAATTTTTACACTGTGAGTGTTATAAAAACACACCAACAGGAATAAACACATACATACATATATGCAACTAGAACCATCCTTATCAATGATTAAGAGAATATAATTATACTGAATTAATATCCATACATACATGCATACGTGTCTATCCATTAATATGTTATTACAGGTTGAATTGTGTCTTCCCCTTCCCCGAAATCAGATGTTGACATTCTCACCCTTAGGAGCTCAGCATGTGATCTCATTTGGAGATAGGATTTTTGCAGAGGTAATCAAGTTAAATCGAGATCATTAAGTCAGGTCCTAATCTAGTATGACTGGTATCCTTATTAAAAAGGGGAACTTTGGATACAGAGACATGCATAGAGGGAAGACAGCCATCTACAAGCCAATGAGAGAGACATGGAACTGATCTTTCTCTCATACACCTCAAAAGGAACCAACCCTGTCAACACGTTGCTTTTGTATTTACTGCTTCCAGAATCGTGAGACAATACATTTCTATTGTTTAAACCACCTAGTTGTTGGTACTTTGTTATAGGAGCACTAGCAAACTAATATAAGGTATTTGTGTATAATGCTAGAAATCAGGATATACTCATTTAGGTAGGATACCTGATTAGTCTTTACATGTTTTACCTTTTCATAATATCTCTTAAGTGCTTTTAAGAAATTAGTTTCCCTAAAAATAAAAAGAAGAAAAAAAAATTAGTTTCCCAATTTTGTATATTAAGAAATTTAAGATTGACTGTGATGATGAAGCAGTTAGATTTGGAAAGTGGACCCTACTTTGTGTAAATAATAATCAGACTTTTATTCAGGAATCTGTGAGTTTGTGCAATTTGTAGTAGTAGTACTAGAATTTACCAGAGGCCTAATGGATTGGAAAGGCAGAATCAGAAATAAGCAAATTTACCCTCATCCAGCACCAAAATAAAAAATTCTCAAAGTTGCGCACATGAGAATTAAAGTTTCTCCACATTAGAAACAGATGTCTTTAAGTAACTGTTTTTTCCATTGCCCCAATGTGTAAGTGCCTTTTTGTGCTCATTTTGTCATCAGTAGAAGGGATGCTTGAGTTCAGTACTTGGGAGAGTGGAAGGTGCAGTGTTCGTTGGGCCCCATCCCTCTACATTTCATGGTATGCTAGGGATGTCTGTGTTTACTGCCTCCGACCAACGGAAGAACATGCCTGAGCAACCCAAACTCCTGACTGGGGCTAATTGGAGTCAGTGATAGAGGAGAACACTGTTTTACAATGTTAGATATTTTTGTTGTTGCTCTGGAGGTTGGGAGAGATTAATCTTTGCCTGGAGATAGGATTTAGCAGAATATATGTATTTATATCTTGTTTTATTATAGCATCTCCATTCTATTGACTTCTTTGCTGAATCCAAATTGTGCAATGAATGCTCTTTTGGCATTTTTAGTGTGCTTGTTCATTATTACCTGTATAATTCAGAATACTTCTAGGTTACGTCATAAACATGCTATTATTTGTATTAGCCTACAGATACTGTTGATCTGTCTCCAATGTTGATGTTTTTCAAATTCCAGGAGTAATAGGATGGAAGGTTGCAGAGCTCTAAGTAATAAGTAAAGTGGCCTGGGATATTGAACATGGGGAGTGGTGGGGATTCATGCAAACTAGACAGACAGCTATGCCTGATTTAAAGGGCCACCTCTGTTCTATTACATCTGGTTGTTGTCCTGTGAAAATGCGGGCCTGATGTTGCCAAATCTTTGTGTTTTTCAAACCAAGAGGTAGAAACTTGAATTTTTACAAGCAGTCTCCCAATTTTTATTGTGACAAGTTCAGATTACAAAAAATATATATGAGTCCAATAAAGTATCACCTGTTTTCAGCCTCTGGTGTAGGATATATGAAGCCAGCTTTTTCTTCCAGGTAGGAGGTGGTGCTTATAGTTCACCTCTACTGAGACATTGTTGGTGATGTCCTGTAAGACTCAGCTCTGGGACCCTCCATACTGATGGCTTTTATAGTTGCAGGAAAAACCCAGGTCCAAATAACACCCACAGTTGAGAACAGTTTTACCTGATTAAGTAAAACTTCTTTTTTTAAAAAAAATATTTTGTTACCCTGTTACCAGTACTTTCAAATACTTAAGAAAAAAAATCAATATTAAACTATCAGTTTTGCAATCCAGAGGATATTTACACTTTTTCAAAAAAAATTTAAAAATTTAAAAAAAGATAACATATTGGCCTCCTGCCTTTTAAATGTAGCAGATTTTATTTTATTTTTTAATATTTAAGGAATGAATCAGACTTTCAGATGTGCTTAAATTGGTACCTAGAGAAATAATGGAGATTTCTTATTTTCTTCACTGGTAAGAATTTGTCATTCATTCCAGTAGATATTTTTAAGCAACCTTTTTATTTTAGAGCAGCTTTAGAGATAAAGTTATGAATGTAGTACAGAGAGTTCCCCTATATCCCAAATTCAGTTTCCCCTTATTATTAACATCTTATGTTAATAAGTCATGATGCATTGTTATGACCTAAAGTTCAAACTTTAGTCAAATTCCTTAGTGTTTACCTACTGTTCTTTTTCTGTTCCAGGACTCTATCCAGAATATCACATTACATTAGTTGTCATGTCTCCTTAGGCTCCTCTTGGGTGTGACAGTTTCTCAGACTTCTCTTGTTTTTGATGATTTTGACTGTTTTGATGAGTTCTGGTCAGGTATTCCATAAAACATCCCTTAATTGGGACCTGTCTCATGTTTTTTTCTCATGATGATGTATTTTTGGGGAGGGAGTCTAAAGAGGTGAAGTACCATTCTTTTGATATTAAGGGTGTACACTATTGTGTCAGTATCATCTTTTACGGTTGATGTGAATCTTGATCACCTGGTTGAGGTTGTGTTCATCAGACTTCTTCATTGTAATGTTACTGAAGGCACTGTGTGCAGCCTGCAGGTGAGTAGGGAGTCATCTGCACCTCTGTGAGAGTGTCTACGTAATTTGGAATTCTTCTGCATGAGAGATTGGTCTCCTTCTCTGTGTATGCATGCATGTGTGTATGTATGTATGTATGTATGTCAGTATGAGTATTTATTTTATGATTTGGATTATAATGTAATACTTCTTTATTTCATTGTTCAGACAGTTCCAGCTTTGGCCATGAAAACTCTTTCAGTTGGCTACTGTGTCCCTTTGATATACCCCCACTGTTGCATTGTTGTTGTTTTTGAGTACTTTCTTAATTTCTGGCACTACGAGGTGTTCATGCACATCTTGTATATTCCCGCTCCAGTGCTAGAATCGATGTTTTTTTCCGAGGACCCCTGGTTTCTTTTATTGGGGGGCTATTACTAGAAACCAAGATATGCTATGCTCATTGCTACTGGGGTGTGTTGCTTCAAGGCTCTTTCGGCTGACAGAGCAAGGAAATATATTGTGTATAATACTGTAATTTTGCCTTTTCCAGAATGTCACACAAATGCCATATAGTATGTAGCCTTTTTAGACTGGCTTGTTCTACTTGTTGTATGCATTTAAAAGTTACCTATGTTGTTTTTTTGGGGAGGAGAAGGGACAGGGTCATGCTCTGTCACATAGGCCCTTGTTTTTGTTTTAGATTACTTGTGTGTGTGTGTGTGTGTGTGTCTGTGTGTCTTGTGTGTCTGTGAGTTAGAGACAGGATCTCCCTCTGTCATCCAGGCTGGAGTGCAATAGTGCGATTATGGCCCACTGTAGCCTCAACTTCCTGGGCTCAGGTGATTTTCCCACCTCAGCCTCCTGAATAGCTGTGACCACAGGCACGTGCCACCACACCTGGCTAACTTTTATATTTTTTGTGAAAACAGAGTTTTGCCATGTTGCCCAGGCTGGTCTCAAATTCCTTGGCTCAAGCAGTCTGCCCATCTCGGCCTTCCAAAGTGCTGCGACTACAGGTGTGACCCACCACCCTCAGCCAGTTTTTTTTTTTTTCTGTGTGAATAGTATGCCATTGTATGGATGAAAACAGTTTGTTTATACACTCACATATTGAGATTGCTTCCAGCTCTTGACCAGTACAAATAAGACTTCTATACACATTCTCATGCAGGTGTTTATGTTGACGTAAAATTTCAAATGAATCGAGTACCTAGGAGCACGATTGCTGTATTATATTATAGAGACTGTTTTTTTTTTTTTTTTTTTTTGCCAAACTGTATTCCAAAATTTGGAATTGTATACAGCTTTTGCATTCACTCCAGCAATGAATGAGAGCTCTCCTGTTTCTCTGCATCCTATTCAACATTTCGTATTTTCAGTTTTTTAAATATTAGCTGTTTTAATAGCTGTCTAGTAGTATTTGATCATTTTAATTTGTATTTCCCTAATGACATAATGATGTTGAGCATCTTTTAATATCTTGTCATATGTATATCTTCTTTGGTGAAGAGTCTGTTCAGATCTTCGCCCCCACCCACCGTTTTCGTTGTTGTTATTGAATTTTAAGAATTCTTTGCTTGTTTGCTTTTTTTTTTTTTTTTTTTTTGAGATGGAGTCTCATTTCTTGTCCAGGCTGGAGTGCAATGGGGCACTATCTCGGCTCATTGCAACCTCCGCCTCCTGGGTTCAAGCAATTCTCCTGCCTCAGGCTCCCAAGTAGCTGGGATTACAAATGTGTACCAACATGCCTAGCTAACTTTTTGTATTTTTAGTAGAGATAGGGTTTTACCATGTTGGCCAGGCTGGTCTTGAACTCCTGACCTCAGGTGATCCACCCGTCTTGGCTTCCCAAAGTGCTGAGATTATAGGTGTGAGCCACTGTGCCCAGCCTAGTTTTAAGAATTCTTTGTGTATTTCATCTATTTAGTTTGGAGCCAGGGTCTTGCTCTGTCACCTTGCCTGGGGTGCAGTGGCATGATCATGGCTCATGGCAGCCTCAAAATCTTGAGCTCAAGTAATCCTCCACCTCAGCCTCCCGAGTAGCTGGGACTATAGGTACATACCACCACACTCTACTAATTTTTTATTAAAAGAAATTTTTTTTTTGTAGAGATGGGGTTTTGCTATGTTGACCAGACTCATCTCAAAGTTCTGACCTCAAACAATCCTCCCATCTCAGTCTCCTAAAGTGCTAGGGCTGCAGATATGAGTCTCCATGCCCCGCTTTATATTTTATATACAACTTCTTTATTAGATGTGTTTTGTAAATATTTTCTACCAATCTTTGGCTTGTCTTTTCATTCTCTTAATAGTGTCTTTCACAGAGTAGTGTTTTACATTTTATTAAGCCAATTTATCTTCTTTCATAAATAGTGTTTTTGGTGTTGTATCCAAAAATTCATTACTAAACCCAAGATGATGTAGATTTTCTCCTATGTCTTCATCTAGAAATTTTATTGTTTTGTATTTTACACCTAGGATTATGATTCATTTTGCATTAATTTTTTGTAAAATGTAAGGTCCAAGTCTAGGTTCATTTAATTTTCTTTTTGGCATATGAATGCCCAATTATTCCAGCACCATTTGTTGAAAAGACAATGCTTTTTAAATTGAATTGCCTTTGTGCCTTTTTCATAAATTGGTTGACTACATTAAATGGGTTGATTTCTGGGGTCTGTGTCCTGTTCCATTGATGAATGCGTCTATTCTTTTTGCCAATTCCACAGCTTGGATGGAGTTTGATTTTGATTGGTATTAATTTTTATTTGGGGTTTGAGAGAGATTCTCATTCAATTTTATGACAATGCTGGTGTGTTTGAGTGTTTTTAAGATATTAGACATTTTATCTCCTTCATCTTGTCATCAACTTTTAACATTTCACATCCTGTTTGCTTTTAAATGCCATTGAGAATGCATGTCTCTCATCTTCCTTCACCTCTCTGTACTAGTAAATTATAACCTCTTTGTGACATATATGCTTGTCTGCTTTTTATTTGTTCTCCTGATCCTTCACTATTTCATACAAGTTCATAAAAGCAGGGCTTTTAAATTTTGTTGTTCACTACTGTATCCCTTTCACTTAGGACTTGCCTGGCATCTGGTAAGATCTCAATGATATAATGTAAACTAGATTAATGGAACATGATGTCTCATAATTATAACATCTTTGAACAATAGGGTATCGTACAAAGGTGAATTTGCTAAATGGCTGAACTTAATAACTTTTTAAACTGCAGAACCTTTATTCTTTATTTTTAAATGGACTAATAAAAATTTAATATATTTATGGTATATACAACATGATGTTTTGATATATGTACATATTGTGGAATGGCTCAAGTGAACTAATTAACATGTCCATTATCTCACTTAATTTCTCTGTGTTTGGTAAACACATTGAAGTCTGCTTTTCTGTCAGCGTTTTTCAGTTATACAAAACATTGTTATTAACTGCAGCCACAGTGTGTATAGGAGATCTCTTGAATTTACTTTTCTGCTTTGTGTGAAATTTTGTATCCTTTGACCAACATCTTCCTGATTCCACACTTCGTCCCACCTAGCCCCTGGTAACCATTGTTCTACTATTTGTTTCTGTGAGTTTGACTTTTTTAGTTTTCACATATAAGTGAGATCTTGCATAATTTGTCTTTCTGTGACCTTAGGACTTTTATAATTGGACAAATCTGTATTTGATATTTTCAAACTGTAATTATATTTTCTTATTTCTTAAACACTTTGTAGCAGACTTGTTTGTGCTATCTCATATAGTATTTTGACCAAATAAGGAAATTGAGTTAAATTCCTGTTTTTGAAACTATTTAGCCAAGTGATCTTAGGAAAATTATAATTTCTCTAAGTCTTAGTTGAACACTGGATTGGTGATGAGATTATCTTCAGATCTCAACAGTCTCTAAAATTCTGATTGATATTGACCTCATTCCTTGTGACATATTTTAAACAGGGCATTTCTCACAGTGATATTAAAGTGTGTGGAACATTTGATGTAGGCCTGTGCTTTCAGACAGTTTTATAATATTTCAGTTATTTAAAAAAATTCTTATTCATCTGCCTTTGTTGCTAAGTGTCTATATATTTTTTCTACTGAATTGTAGTTTTATTCTTCTGTCTTTCCTGTTAAATTGACACCCATGGGGCTTATTCATCTCTATAGCCTGTTAGAAGACTCTCTCGATAAATGTATGACAGATGTAGTGGTAGACAGAAGACAGACCTCCCAAAGATGTCCACATTCAAATCCCTGGAACTTGTGAATATGTTACCATGGCAAGGGGAATTAGGTTGCAGATGGCGTTAAGGTTACCAATCAGCTGACCTTAATGAGGTTATCCTGGGTTCTCCAGGTGAGCCTAATGCAATCAAGTGGCAAGAGAAAGAGGGAGGCAAAGGAGTTAGAGTCAGAGGAATTCAATGTGAGAACACCTTGATTGGCATGATTGGATGTCAATATGGAAGGAAGCTGCAAGGAATGCTGGTAGCCTCTAGAAGCTCAAAAAGTCAAGGGAGACAGGTCATCCTCTAGAGTTTCTGGGAGGAATGCAGCCCATCAACACCTGGATTTTAACCCAGTGAGATCCATTTTGGACTTTTATCTAACACTGTAAGACAATAAATTTGTGTTGTTTTAAGCTGCTAAGTTTGTATTATTTTGTTATAGCAGCAAAATGAAAGTAATACAGATGTTTAGTGCAAGGAGCACCATGCAAGTTAATTTTAGAAATTAATTTGAAAATGTTTATAAAGTATATAATGACAAGTTTTTTTCGGGGGGGTCCTAGATCCCCCCTTCTTTTTAAACTTTTTCTTTAATGAACATAGAGCAGATTTAATGATCATTTTGTGTGCTAACACTTCTTTGTCATTTTCAAGGGTAGCTTTTTCAAATTTTGTCAATGGAGTATAAACATTTAAAAAACAATCAGTCTGCTGGTTCTCAGTGGGAAAGAGTTCACTCTTCAAGTATTAGGAGTCTTAACTTCTTGGTTACCTAGAGTATTTGTGGGGAATGGTGACTTATAGAATTAAAGACATTGAATAACTTTTATTTCAATTTATACTATTCAGATCCTATAGAACAATAATTTTGTTTAAAATTATGTTTTTATTATGTTTATTTTAAATGATACTAAAAATGAATGACATTTTTTCAAGGTCATTTAAAATGGACAGATTTCTTACTGGATGATAGGTGGAAGGCAAGAATTGATTGAATTCATACCGTTTATCCCATATCAAATTCTTAAGGTGTTAGGAAGATCTTTAGTGGTTGTACTAATTCCGCAGTTAAGGAAAGCTGAGGGTCAGAGAGGACAATTTTAAGTGATGAGCTTAAGTTAGCTTATTTGTTTTATTGTGGAACCCTGAGCAGAACTTAGTCTTTTAACTTTAAATTGAGTCTTCTTTTCCTGTCTTGTAAGACAAAAATGGGAGAATTTTAGGCTTTTAAAGTTGAATTTTAGTCAATGCTGTAGTTACGTACTTTTTATAAAGAGCCTATAATATATAGATTCTCTAATTAAACATATTAGCCAATATAAACACCTTAGGCAAACAGCATTCTTATTTTATGGTTCAGTTTCTGAAGTTGCTACTCTTTTTGTTGTTCCTCCTGTGATGTAAGTCAGTAGCAGTGGTTTCGAAAGAAAGTATAAAGTGAAAAAAAATCAGAAAAAATGCTTGTGTGTTTATTAGAACAGCATTTGTATGATAAGAATTACTTTGTGTTTTTGACCTGTCAAGTATACACATCTGATAAGGCAAAAATGAAAGACCTAATTTAAACAATGTGATATCAATGTTGGTTTAATAATCTGATTTTTAAAGTCTTACATGAATTACATTTGAATTTTTTGTCTCTCTAATCTTGTTAGATTTACATTTAATTTCGGTATAATAAATTCTGTTATATAAAGCTCCTTTTCTATTTGATATATTAATATTTTACTATTTTATTTTCTCATAAGCTTAATTCTGATTGTTTCTTTTTGGCTCTGTGACTGATCAAGAACATAACTAAATGTGTAAATTCTGAGCTTATTATTTTAAATTTGTAATGTTCAGGTTTTGTGATAAATACCTTAGTCTGTCTTTAAGAAGTAAAAGAACAAATAATAAGTAACTCACACAGTTGGGAGAGTAAAACCATTATTTTAGCTTAAATGGCTTAGATTTAGGAAAATTATTTGGGAAAAATGCATTTTTTAGATGCTTTTCATATTGTTGCTTGAATTACCTTTACATATACTTCTGAAATTTGATGCAATGTACATCTTTATTCCTGTTGCAGCAACCTCAGATGTCAGGTTTTGATTTTACAGCTGAAAAGAATGAGGAGAATGGAGGCTGCTGGCCCCTTTTTTTTTAAAAAAAAAAAAAAAAAAAAAAAAGGTGGCTGACCCTAGAACATAAGCAGCAATACTAAATATTGCAACTTGTGGTCCTATATATTGTGACTTGTTGGAAGTAGAGTAATTGCTGGTACTGCAACTTGTGGTCCTATATATTGTGACTTGTTGGAAGTAGAGTAATTGCTGGTACTGGGGGGAATCTTAAAAACATCAATATAAGTAGGCAAAATTTCCTTTCTGATTATTAAGATCAAAAAAGAGAAACTAAGGTCTAGGTAATGAGGTTCTCTCTGTGAAGTCAGTTTTCAGTGAGCAGATCAACATTCTCATCTTTTCTCACAATAATGATTAGCAGTTCTTTGCAAAGGAAGTTTCAGTGAGTGCTTGAAAAATATGGGTCACTGAGGTCTCTAATGCGAAACTAAGTGTTGGCCTGGCATGTCTGGAACTCAAATGATGGCCAAACAGGCTTGACTTCAGTGAAGCAGGGTTTTAATGATTAAATGGAAATGGATGATGTCTGTGAACAAATATAGTGACTTCAAAGCCTTTAACTTTGATTAGCGGAGAATCAAGTGAAATATTTCACCACTGTGTTATCGCTAAAGAGAATCAGTTCTGTGCATGGTATTCATTCTCTAAGCATGATATTCTACACTAAGGACCACAACTGTCATTCCCAGTTAGATAGCGTTTGAATGGGAAGTAATGTTGAATTGTTTGTTTTAAAAATTTTTTAAATTTCCTTAATTATGGTTATTTGGATAATCCATTAATTATAGAATGAGAAGCCTATTTGTAAGATTGTGGAATTTTTATTTTTAGAGTGTTGGCAAATAGTTAATTTTATGACAAATTATTAACTTAGGGTGATTGCGAAAGTTATACCTCCTAGGTTGTGTTTAAAATGCTAGTCTCTTACTGTTTAATGGGAAACATTGGATATGTCTGATTTTTGTTGGCATGGGTGTATGCATACAAGTAGAGGAAGATAAATTCTACTCACTTGCAGTTTCTCAGATATTCTGAAATTGCATTACTAACTTTAAAATAAACATAAGAGTTCAATTTGGTCTTGCATTGAAGCATTTTATATAAGGAAAAAATGTATGTTAAAAGTTATTGAATTTCTTGATGGGCCATAAATCCCCTTAGCATCAAAGTTTGCAGCTTGGCTAGGAGCATGAAGGAGAAAAGAACCTTGACCAAGAAATGTCACTTAGAAAATATTTTTATGGAGTTAATTTACCATAATTCAAATCCCTCTAATGCCAGATTTTGCCCTTAAAAGTGAAAAGCAATTTGATTGATAGAACAGTTGATGCAGGCAAGCAGATACTTTGGGTTATTATTATTATTTTTTTTTTCAAATAATTTTTCACATTGCTTTTGAGCTTTTTTTTAACGTCACTTACAATATTATAAATTACATAAATATTATGTAATTTATCAACTACATAAATGTTTGCTGTGGAATCAAATAGTATGCTTGGAGTGATTGAGAAGAAAACAACCTTAAATTACTAAATATGCAGTTCAAAAGATAATGGTTCAGGCATCAGAGTCCAAAAGAGTATCAGTTTTTTCCTTTTGTCTGTTTCTTCTCAGTCATATGAGGCTTCCATTAAAAAAAAATTCTCATGTGTTTTTCTTGCACTGGTTTTTTTTTTTAGCATAATATCTTTTTGAGTAGTTTCTTCATATGAGGTGTGTGGTTAGCAGAATAATGGCCTCTAAAAGATGTCTACATTCTCATTCCAGGAATTTGTGAATGTTACCTTGCATTTTAAAAGGGACTTTGCAGATGTGATTAAGAATCTTGAGATGCTTATTATCCTCAATATTTATTTTTTTGTGTCTGAAGGATTTCCTTTAAGTTTTCTTATTATTTAAGATTCTCATTTTGCCTTTATTTTTGAAAGATGTTTTCACTGAATAAATAATTCTAGTTTGACAGTTTTTTTTAAATTGCTTTTAATATGTTATTTCTTCTGGCTTGCATTGTTTCTGATAAGAAATTGACTATCAACATTGTCTTTGTTGCCTTATAAATAATTTGTATTTTTTTTCTCTAGCTGTTTTAAAGATTGCTTTTAACACTGGTTTTAAGCAACTTGATGATATATGACTTTTTTTCATGTTGTTTGGGCTGGAGTTCATTGAGCTTCTTGAATTTATAGCTTTATTGTTTTCATTAGACTTGGAAAATTTTGAATTGTTTATTCAGATATCCTTTCTGTTTTTCCTTCATTGGGAACTCCAATTATACATACATTTGACTGCTTGATGTTCCATAGCTTATTGATATTCTATTAATTTTTTCCAGAATTAAAAAAAATCACTGTTTAACTTTATTTTCTGTTGCTATGACTGTAAACCCACTGTTTTTTTCTTCACAAAGACCAATTTGCTATTAATACTTTCAATGCTTTTTTACCTCAGACAAAGAGTTTTCATCTTTAGAAGTTTAGTTGGCATCTTTTGAATATCTTAACACTTTTCAAATTTATCTCTAGCTTTTCAAATCCACAATGACCAATTTTTAATGTTTTTCCTCTGTTAATTCTAACATGTGACAATTCTGTGTTGGTTTTAGTTAATTGATTTTTCTTCTCGTGGCCTGTATTTTCCTGTTTCTTTACATGCCTAGTAATTTTCGATTAGATGCCAGACATTGTGATATTACCGTTTTTTTGGCCCTGATATTTTTGTACTCTTGAGCTTGTTATGAGATGCAGTTAAATCACTTGGAAAGGGTTTGAACCTTTTCTGTCTGTCTTTTCGCTTTCTCAGGTAGGACCAGAGCAGCATTTACTTCAGGGCTAATTTTACCTCTTACTAAGGCAAAATTCTTCTAAGTATTCTACCTGATATCTTGTTAATTGTCAGGCTTTCTAATCTGACCATTGTGAACAGAAGGAGCTGTTCTAAAACTATGTGAGAGTTAGGATTATTTCCTATAATCCTTTCAGTTGGTTCTCTGGTAGTTTACTCATATGCATGGGTTCATCAATACTCAGCTGAATACTCATAGAGTAAGCCTGAACATCTCCAGAGCTCTTTTTCCTTGCAGCTTTCACCTCTTTGCTATTCTACCCTGCTAACTCTAGGCATCTTGGTCTCTTTGATTTTCAGGTCCAGCTCCTCTACTTAGAGAGACTACCAGGTTGTACCTTGCTTCATGCTCTTTGCGTCACAATCTGGAAACTCTCCTGGCAATAAGCTGGTTCAATCGTATGATTATTTTATTTGTTTCCTCCCAGGAATCAGCATGCATTGTTGCTTGTTCAGTGTAAATCCACTCATAATGTTTTTTATTTTTGAGTTGTTTTCAAATATGGGAACCTGAGGGTAAGTCAGGTCCCATTTTTCTCTATCTTGGCTGAGAGAGTGTGTCTCTTGCTTATGAAATCTTAATTTTATCTCTAAGCAACATTCTTAGTGTCTTAGTCCATGGGCGCTACTTTAAGAAAAATTCCCTAGACTGGGCAGTTTAAAAACAACAGAAATTTATTTCTCATAATTCTGGGGTCTGGAAAGTCCAAGATCAAGGTGCTAACAGTATAGATGTCTAGTGAGGGTCTGCTCTTCATAGATGATGCCTTATAGCTACATCCTCACTTAATGGAAAAGGCAAGGCATTTCTCTGGGTTCTCTTTTATAAGGACACTGATCACATTTATGAGGGCTCTTTCCTTATACTTTAATCGCTTCTCAAAGGTCCATCTCCTAATACAATCACCTTGACAGTAGGTTTCAAAAATGAATTTTGAGGCAATACAAATATTCAAACCATAGCGCTTAGGATTGCCTTTTTGTGGTACTTGTTGATAACTTCATGATGTGTTTTAATTAATAACTGCCCCCCCCCAGACTTTTACTTTTTTAATTGGAATCTGAAAAATAATGTATTTATATATATTTAGGAGATTTATAATGACTTATCTGAAAATCTATAAACCATAGCAAAAATCTCAGTGTTCAGTCATAATGCTGAAAAATGCTGAAATTCAAGTTGTAAAGGATTTACAAAACTGTAAAATGGTAGCATACTTATTCACTTTTTGCATGCTAAAAATTTATTCAAATGTAGCCACTACATAAGTGTATGTATCTATTTTGTGGAATACATAAATTTTTTTGGTAGCAAACTTTGTTTTAATCAATACAACATGTGAGCATTTTTAACTTCCCTTCCAGGACCCCAATAATCCTATGAGCTATCACGCATAGGCTTTTTTTTTTTTTTTCTGGCAGAAATATGGAATGATCTCAAATGGCCTTTAATTGTAATTTTATTTATTTTTAATTGACACAAAACGCATAATTATTTTAATTGACGGGGTACAAAGTGATATTTTAATACATACAATGTGTAATGATCATATCAGGGTAATTAGCATATAAACAACTCAGACATTTACCATTTCTTTGTGTTGGGAACACTCAAAATCCTCTCTTCTAGCTGTTTGAAAATATACAATAAATTTTTGTTAACCATAGTTACCCTGTGGTGCTATCCAACATAAGAACTTATTCTTCCTATCTAGCTGTAATTTTTGTCCCTTAACCAACATCTCCCTATTCTCTCTTAACCCCTACTCTTCCCAGTCTATAGAAGCCACTGTTTTACTCCCAGCTTCTGAGATCAACACTTTTAGTTATGTATGTGAGAACATGCAGTATTTATCTTTCTGTGCCTGACTTATTTCACTTGACAAAAAGCCCTCCAGGTTTTTCCATGTTGGCATGAATGACAGGATTTTATTCATTTCTCTAACTGAATAGTATTCCATTGTGTGGAATACTATTCCATACATTTTATCGGTTCATCCATTGATCATTAGTGGGCACTTAGGTTGCTTTCATATATTGGCTATTGTAAATAGTGCTGCAGTAAACATGGGGTGCAGATCTCTCTTTGATATACTGATTTCCTTTCCTTTGGATAGATACCCAGCAGTGGGATTGCTGGATCATATGGTAGTATAGTGTTTTGAGAGACCACCATGCTCTCTCTAATGGTTGTATTTATTTGCATTTCCACCAACAGCATATAAAAGTTTCCTTTTCTCTGCATGTTTATCAGCATGTATTTTTTGGTGATTTTAAAGGGAGTGAGATGATATCTCATTGTGGTGTTGATGTGTATTTTCCTAATGATTTAGTGGTATTAAACATTTTTTCATATACATCTTGGCTATTTATATGTCCTCTTTTGAGAATGTTTATTCAGTTCATTTTCCTATTTTTAAATTAGATTATTAGTTTTTCCTTTTGAGTTGAGTTCCTTGTGTATTCTGGATATAGCTCTCGCATTAAATGAAGAGTTTGCAAATATTTTTTCCCATTCTGTAGGTTGTCTCTTTACTCTCTTGATTGTTCTCTTTGCTATGTGGAAGATTTTTAGTTTGATGTAATCCCATTTGTCTTTTTTTTTTTTCCCATTTATTTATTTTATTGCATTTTAGGTTTTGGGGTACATGTGAAGAACACGCAAAATTGTCGCATAGGTACACACGTGGCAGTGTGATTTGCTGCCTTCCTCCCCATCACCTACATCTGGCATCTCTTCCCTTGCTATCTCTCCCCAGCTCCCCACCCCTCACCGTCCCTCCCCTATTTCCCCCCAACTGACCCCAGTGCGTAGTGCTTGCCTCCGTGTCCATGTGTTCTCATTGTTCAACACCTGCCTATGAGTGAGAACGTGCGGTGTTTGATCTTCTACACTTCTGTCAGTTTGCTGAGAATGATGGTTTCCAGGTTCATCCATGTCCCTACAAAGGACCCAAACTCATCGTTTTTGATGGCTGCATAATATTCCATGGTGTATATGTGCCACATTTTCCCTGTCCAGTCTATCATCGGTGGGCATTTGGGTTGGTTCCAGGTCTTTGCTATTGTAAACAGTATTGCAATGAACATTCGTGTGCACGTGTCCTTATAGTAGAATGATTTGTAATCCTTTGGATATATACCCAGTAATGGGATTGCTGGTCAAATGGAATTTCTATTTCTAGGTCCTTGAGGAATCGCCACACTGTCTTCCACAATGGTTGAACTAATTTACACTCCCACCAACAGTGTAAAAGTGTTCCTATTTCTCCACATCCTCTCCAGCATCTGTTGTCTCCAGATTTTTTAATGATCGCCATTCTAACTGGCGTGAGATGGTATCTCAATGTTGTTTTGATTTAAATTGCATTTCTCTGATGACCAGTGATGATGAGCATTTTTTCATATGTTTGTTGGCCTCATGTATATCTTTTTTTGTAAAGTGTCTGTTCATATCCTTTGCCCACTTTTGAATGGGCTTGTTAGTTTTTTTCTTGTTAATCTGTTTTAGTTCTTTGTAAATTCTGGATATCAGCCCTTTGTCAGATGGGTAAACTGCAAAAATTTTTTCCCATTCTGTTGGTTGCCGATTCACTCTAATGATTGTTTCTTTTGCTGTGCAGAAGCTGTGGAGTTTGATTAGGTCCCATTTGTCTATTTTGGCTTTTGTTGTCAATGCTTTTGGTGTTTTGGTCATGAAGTCCTTGCCTACACCTATGTCCTGAATGGTTTTGCCTAGATTTTCCTCTAGGGTTTTTATGGTGTTAGGTCTTATGTTTAAGTATTTAATCCATCTGGAGTTAATTTTAGTGTACGGTGTCAGGAAGGGGTCCAGTTTCTGCTTTCTGCACATGGCTAGCCAGCTTTCCCAACACCATTTATTAAACAGGGAATCGTTTCCCCATTGCTTGTTTTTGTCTGGTTTGTCAAAGATCAGATGGTTGTAGATATGTTGTGTTGCCTCCGAGACCTGTGTTCTGTTCCATTGGTCTATATCTCTGTTTTGGTACCAGTACCATGCTGTTTTGATTACTGTAGCCTTGTAATATAGTTTGAAGTCCGGTAGTGTGATGCCCCCCGCTTTGTTCTTTTTGCTTAGAATTGACTTGGCTATGTGGGCTCTCTTTTGGTTCCATATGAAGTTTAAGGTGGTTTTTTCCAGTTCTGTGAAGAAGGTCATTGGTAGCTTGATGGGGATAGCATTGAATCTGTAAATTACTTTGGGCAGTATGGCCATTTTCACGATATTGATTCTTCCTAACCATGAACATGGAATGTTTCTCCATCTGTTTGTATCCTCTCTTATTTCGTTGAGCAGTGGCTTGTAGTTCTCCTTGAAGAGGTCCTTTACATTCCTTGTTAGTTGTATTCCTAGGTATTTTATTCTCTTTGTGGCAATTGAGAATGGAAGTTCGTTCTTGATTTGGCTCTCTTTAAGTCTGTTATTGGTGTATAGGAATGCATGTGATTTTTGCACGTTGATTTTGTATCCTGAGACTTTGCTGAACTTGTTTATCAGTTTCAGGAGGTTTGGGGCTGAGACAATGGGGTCTTCTAGATATACAGTCATGCCGTCTGCAGATAGAGACAATTTGACTTCCTCCTTTCCCATTTGAATGCCCTTTATTTCTTTTTCTTGCCTGATTGCTCTGGCTAGAACTTCTAATACTATATTGAATAGCAGTGGTGAGAGAGGGCATCCTTGTCTGGTGCCACATTTCAAGGGGAATGCTTCCAGTTTTTGCCCATTCAGTATGATATTGGCTGTTGGTTTGTCATAAATAGCTTTTATTATTTTGAGATACGTTCCATTGATACCTAGCTTATTGAGGGTTTTTAGCATAAAGGGCTGTTGAATTTTGTCAAAGGCCTTCTCTGCATCAATTGAGATAATCATGTGGTTTTTGTCTTTGGTTCTGTTTATGTGGTGAATTATGTTTATAGACTTGCGTATGTTGAACCAGCCTTGCATCCCCGGGATGAATCCTACTTGATCATGGTGGATAAGCTTTTTGATGTGCTGTTGCAGTCGGCTTGTCAGTATTTTATTGAAGATTTTTGCATCTATGTTCATCATGGATATTGGCCTGAAGTTTTCTTTTCTTGTTGAGTCTCTGCCGGGTTTTGGAATCAGGATGATGTTGGTCTCATAAAATGATTTGGGAAGAATTCCCTCTTTTTGTATTGTTTGGAATAGTTTCAGAAGGAATGGTACCAGCTCCTCTTTGTATGTCTGGTAGAATTCGGCTGTGAACCCATCTGGTCCTGGGCTTTTTTTGGGTGGTAAGCTCTTAATTGCTGCCTCAACTTCAGACCTTGTTATGGGTCTGCTCAGGGTTTCGGCTTCTTCCTGGTTTAGGCTTGGCAGGAGGCAAGTGTCCAGGAATTTATCCATTTCTTCCAGGTTTATTAGTTTGTGTGCATACAGTTGTTTGTAATAATCTCTGATGATGGTTTGAATTTCTGTGGAATCTGTGGTGATATCCCCTTTATCGTTTTTTATTGCATCAATTTGGTTCTTCTCTCTTTTGTTTTTTATTAATCTGGCTAGTGGTCTGTCTATTTTGTTGATCTTTTCAAAAAACCAGCTCCTGGATTTATAGATTTTGAAGGGTTTTTTGTGTCTCTGTCTCCTTCAGTTCTGTTCTGATCTTAGCTATTTCTTGTCTTCTGCTAGACTTCGAGTTTTTTTGATCTTGCTCCTCTAGCTCTTTCAGTTTTGACGATAGGGTGTCAATTTTTGTTCTCTCCTTGCTTCTTATTTGGGCACTTATTGCTATATATTTTCCTCTAGAGACTGTTTTAAATGTGTCCCAGAGATTCTGGTATGTTGTGTCTTCATTCTCGTTGGTTTCGAAGAACATCTTTATTTCTGCCTTCATTTCATTGCTTATCCAGTCAACATTCAAGAGCCAGTTGTTCAGTTTCCATGAAGCCGTGCAGTTCTGGGTTAGTTTTTGAATTCTGAGTTCTAACTTGATTGCAGTTTGGTCTGAGAGACTGTTTGTTATGATTTCCGTTCTTTTGCATTTGCTGAGGAGTGATTTACTCCCAATTATGTGGTCAATTTTAGAGTAGGTGTGATGTGCTGAGAAGAATGTATATTCTGTGGATTTGGGATGGAGAGTTCTGTAAATGTCTATTAGGTTTGCTTGGTCCAGGTCTGAGTTCAAGTCCTGGATATCCTTGTTAATTTTCTGTCTTGTTGATCTGTCTAATATTGACAATGGGGTGTTAAAGTCTCCCACTATTATTGTGTGGGAGTCTAAGTCTCTTTGTAAGTCATTAAGAACTTGCCTTATGTATCTGGGTGCTCCTGAATTGGGTGCATATATATTTAGGATCATTAGCTCTTCTTGTTCCATTGAACCTTTTACTATTATGTAATGTCCCTCTTTGTCTCTTATGATCTTTGTTGCTTTAAAGTCTAATTTATCAGAGATGAGAATTGCAACTCCTGCTTTTTTTTGCTCTCTGTTTGCTTGGTAAATCTTCCTCCATCCCTTTATTTTGAGCCTTTGTGTATCCTTGTATGTGAGATGGGTTTCCTGGATCCAGCACACTGATGGGTTTTGTCTTTTTATCCAATTTGCCAGTCTGTGTCTTTTGATTGGGGCATTTAGCCCATTTACATTTAGGGTTAATATTGTTACGTGTGAATTTGATACTGCCATTTTGGTGCTAGCTGGGTGTTTTGCCCTTTAGTTGAGCTGGTACTTGTTGTTCCGTAGAGCCTCTTTCAGGAGCTCTTGTAGAGCTGGCCTTGTGGTGATGAAATCTCTGAGTACTTGCATGTTCCCAAAGGATTTTATTTTTCCTTCACTTATGAAGCTTAGTTTGGCTGGATAGGAGATTCTGGGTTGAAAGTTCTTTTCTTTAAGAATGTTGAATATTGGCCCCCACTCTCTTCTGGCTTGTAGGGTTTCTGCTGAGAGATCTGCTGTGAGTCTGATGGGCTTCCCTTTATGGGTGACCCGACCTTTCTCTCTGGCTGCCCTTAGTATTTTCTCCTTCATTTCGACCCTGGTGAATCTGACGATGATGCGCCTTGGGGTTGCTCTTCTTGACGAATATCTTTGTGGTGTTCTCTGTATTTCCTGGACTTGAATGTTTGCCTGCCTTGCTAGGTTGGGGAAGTTTTCCTGGATAATATCCTGAAGAGTATTTTCCAGCTTGGATTCATTCTCTTTGTCGCATTCAGGTACGCCTATCAAACGTAGATTAGGTCTTTTCACATAGTCCCACATAGTTCTTGGAGACTTTGTTCATTCCTTTTTACCCTTTTTTCTCCAGTCTTGCCTTCCCGTTTTATTTCATTGAGTTGATCTTCGACCTCTGATATCCTTTCTTCTGCTTGGTCAATTCGGCTGTTGATACTTGTGCATGCTTTATGAAGTTCTCGTGTTGCGTTTTTCAGCTCCATCAATTCACTTAGATTCCTTTCTATTTTGTCCATTCTTGTTAGCATTTCGTCAAATCTTTTTTCAAGGTTCTTAGTTTCTTTGCATTTGGTTAGAACATGTTCTTTAAGTTCACAGAAGTTTCTTACTACCCACCTTCTGAAGTCTGATTCTGTCATTTCATCACACTCGTTCTCCCTCCAACCTTGTTCCCTTGCTGGTGAGGAGTTGTGATCCCTTGTAGGAGGAGAGGTGTTCTCGTTTCGGGTGTTTTCATCCTTTTTGCGCTGGTTTCTTCGCATCTTTAAGGATTTATCCACCTGTCGACTTTGTAGTTGCTGGCTTTCAGATTGGGTCTCAAATCTTTCAGATTGACGTTCTGTTTGTTGATGATGAGGTTATTTCTGTTTCTTGGTTTTCCTTCAGACAGCCTGGCCCCTCTGCTGTACGTCTGCTGAGGTTCACTGCAGGCCCTGCTTGCCTGGGGTTCACCTGCAGCAGCTGCTGAACAGCAAGGGTTGTTACCAGTTTTCTTCTTCTGCTATCTTTGTCCCAGAAGGATACCCGCCTAGTGTCTATCTGATCTCTCTTTTATGAGGTGTCTCTTTGGAAATATAGGGGTCAGGGAGCTGCTTGAGGAGACGGCCTCTTCTTTATAGGAGCTCAAATGGTGAGCTGTGAGCTCTGTTGTTCATTCAGAGCTGCTGGGCAGGTACGTTTAGGTCTGCTGCAGCAGAACTCATAAACTGCTTTTTGTTCCCAGGTGCTCTGTCCCAGGGATTTAGGGCTTTATTTATGAGTTTCCGTTATGCTGCCGCCTTCTTTTTTTTTTTCCTTCAGACCTGCCCTGCCCAGCAAGGAGGCAGCCTAGTCACTGTCGGCCTATAGAGGCTTTGCTGAGCTGCTGTGGGCTCCGCCCTGCTGCCGAGTGAACTTCCCTGCAGTCCTGTTTATATGGGTGTAGTTAGAACTGCTTTGGCCATGATGGCCCGCCTCTGTTGAGGCGAGTCTCTCTGCTGTGGCGGGTTGCCTTGGGGCGGGCTGCCTCAGCAATGGCGGGTTGC
>NW_022437018.1:783019-783801 GCF_009761245.1 Sapajus apella
GTCTGCTGAGGTTCACTGCAGGCCCTGCTTGCCTGGGGTTCACCTGCAGCAGCTGCTGAACAGCAAGGGTTGTTACCAGTTTTCTTCTTCTGCTATCTTTGTCCCAGAAGGATACTAGTGTCTATCTGATCTCTCTTTTATGAGGTGTCTCTTTGGAAATATAGGGGTCAGGGAGCTGCTTGAGGAGACGGCCTCTTCTTTATAGGAGCTCAAATGGTGAGCCGTGAGCTCTGTTGTTCATTCAGAGCTGCTGGGCAGGTACGTTTAGGTCTGCTGCAGCAGAACTCATAAACTGCTTTTTGTTCCCAGGTGCTCTGTCCCAGGGATTTAGGGCTTTATTTATGAGTTTCCGTTATGCTGCCACCTTCTTTTTTTTTTTCCTTCAGACCTGCCCTGCCCAGCAAGGAGGCAGCCTAGTCACTGTCGGCCTATAGAGGCTTTGCTGAGCTGCTGTGGGCTCCGCCCTGCTGCCGAGTGAACTTCCCTGCAGTCCTGTTTATATGGGTGTAGTTAGAACTGCTTTGGCCATGATGGCCCGCCTCTGTTGAGGCGAGTCTCTCTGCTGTGGCGGGTTGCCTTGGGGCGGGCTGCCTCAGCAATGGCGGGTTGCTTTGGCAACGGCTGGCTGCCTCAGCATTCGCCAACTACCTCCGTCCTGGCGGGCTGCCTCGGTAATGGCGGACGCCCCTCCCCCACAGAGCTGGCCTGTCCGGGGTTCAGCTGCGCTTGCTGTGAAATTCTCAATCTAGAGTTTCTGGTTGCTGTTCTTTTGTGGGGGTGGG